>NC_092434.1:2357605-2670333 GCF_036169615.1 Heliangelus exortis
GTAGCAAAGCTGCCACTTAAATGGATGGCAGTGCTGCTCAGGATTCTGAATTCAGACCAGAAACTGCAGTTCATTGTGTCACTTATTGCAAGAGAGTTACAACATTTATAGCAGTTTGATGAACTTCTGAGAGAAACTTAGAATCATAGAATCATAGAACTGGCTGGGTTGGAAGGGACCTCAGAGCTCATCAAGTCCAACCCTTGCTCCACTCCCCCCGTGGTTCCCAGCCCATGGCACTGAGTGCCACATCCAGGCTCTTTTGAAATATCTCCAGGGATGGAGAATCCACCCCTTCCCTGGGCAGCCCATTCCAATGCCTGATCACCCTCTCCAGAAAGAAATTCTTTCCAATGTCCAACCTAAACCTCCCCTGGCACAACTTGAGACCTCTTGTGCCCTCTTGTCTTGCTGAGAGTTGCCTGGGAAAAGAGCCCAACCCCCCCCTGGCTCCAACCTCCTTTCAGGGAGTTGGAGAGAGTGATGAGGTCTCCCCTGAGCCTCCTCTTCTCCAACCTCAACACCCCCAGCTCCCTCAGCCTCTCCTCATAGGATCTGTGCTCGAGTCCCTCCTTGCTCACCATTCTGCTGTTGCAAAGACTCCTGGCATCATTAGAAACCTCTAAGCACTGGAAATGATAATAAATGCACCAGTAAAGTTTGTTTCTCCTCTGAACATTTAGAAAACCCCACTTAGAGAGGAGGGCAACTTGACTAACAACATCCAGGCTTGCAACATCCACCTGTCCCTGAAGTGATCCATCACTGCAGTCCTGCTTGGGTAGCTTGAGATGAGCAGAGATGACAAATTTTCTAATGGATTACAGAGAAATTAACTTGCTCCTACCTCTCAAAATTATAGCATGCCAGGGGATATTTTGTGTAATTAAAGAAGATAATAAATTTATTTAAAGATTTAAACCCTGTGACCAATTTATCCCGAGTCTTAAAGACAGACAGCTACAAAAGCTACATAATAAAAAGCATTGGGAATATTTTAAAATTTCCTCAAAGTGGTTTTGGTTTTTTTTTTTTTTTTTGGCCAGTGCTGGGTTCTGGAGGTGCAGGTTCACAGCTGTGGTGACCACAGAGGTCCCTGGTAGGGATGGGGCAAGAAGAGCACACCCAAAAGTGTCTCTTCAACCTAGCAAAGCCCTAGGGTGCTGCTGACTGTGGTGGGAGGGAGATCTGGAAGGTGAAGTATTTTCTTCTGCAGATTTTGGGCAGAGGGTGAGAAATGGCAGGAATACAAGTAGGAAGTGAGAGCATGCCCTGGTCAAGAAATCCTATCCAAGAAACATGACAAAGTCACCTCCAGTTTTCTCAGTGATGCTGAAGTCAATACAAGTTTTCCACCAGCTTCCCCTTTTAAAAATACACACCTATATATATCACTCACATTTGTGACCTACACACTGTCACACAACCTTAAACACTTTGGTTTCTATGACTAAAACTTCTTACAGGTAAAGAAACATCATCACCTAACAGTATAATCTCTAAAATGTTGTGATTGTTTTGCTAACCCAATCTGTGGCTGCTGGACTCAGGCTCAGGACAGCATGAGAGATGGGTAGAAGTACATGTTCCTTTCCATTCTTTTCAAACTCAAATATAATCCTGAAGATACTAAAATATTCATGATACTGAATATTTAAATTCTTTCACCCTGCTTGCCTGGATGCTTCGATATCCAACAGAGAAAAAAAAAGGAAAAAAAAGAGAAAAAAAGAGGGTTCTATGAAAGGTTTCTATGCAAAAAGCATATGTTAAAAAGCTAAAGAGAAAAAATTGTGCATTCAGCAAAAAGAGGTGATATTTGGGAAATAACAGCTCTATTCAAATGGTGATAAAGCATTCCCTGTGAAATAAATATTTCACCATATATTTATTACCAATAAATATATTTTTATTTATATAAATAAATATATATTATTTATATATTACAAATATATGTAATATATACAAATATATTACAATAGGAATTGTAATATATACCAATATATTACAAAGGAATGTCAATAAGAAGTTACCTTTCTCACCATACTGTGGCACAAAGTGAACTAAGGGTCAGAGTCAGCTCATTTTTAGACCTCAAGGGTTAGATTTAAAATTCAGACCCAGACTTGATTCTAGAGCTCTTCAAACTTGAGGGTCACCCAGTCATATGCCAGAGGCCTGCTGTATTTTATTAACAGCACAAACTTTTCTTTCATATCCAAATGAGGGGATGGAAGACATTAATTACACTCAGAAATAGGCAATGGTCCAGTCACACTGGGGGGTGACTAAAAGGCAGACCTATGGAAAATAGAAAGTTGCAGATGTTCAGGTGAGATCGTTTCCTCTTTTTTTTTTTTTTAACATTTTATTCATAGGAAGTGGAGAGAGAGATGCATTAAACCAAATATTACTGGAGAACTCAGACACAGAAAGCCCTCCTAGGTGGGGAGTTCCAAGACAGGGAATATTTACTTTATGAAATGTTTTAAGAGCCACCAGGCTGACTCCCCAGATCATCTTTTTTAAATACTTATTTACTGACAGATCCAGATCCCCTCTCACACTTGGTCAGCCTTGTTTTTTTTCCCAGAAACAAGACAGGATTATCCAAAAATCCATGAAAAAATGGTCCTGTCACTATGCTGCTTATAGAAAACACACGAGCAAACATCTTCCAGATATGTTATTAAAACTAAAGGAATAAAGTCTACCCAACTCTGAAAACACAAAGACCTTGGCAGTTTGACTTTCAAATGCAAACCCCAAACATTCAAAATAAATGGAGCATTTCTTTCATTTCCAGCCACGTGAGTGATGCTGAATTAATATCTAGGTCAAGTCTGAAAGGTTTTCCTCCAACATTAGGCCTTCGATTACCAGTTTTTGTTCTTTATTTCATTCTCCCATTTTAATTTCTATAATCCTGAGGCATATAAAGTATTTTAATCCTCTAGATCTCCAAGGTTTTATTCACCTTGATACAGCTGCTACCACCTCATCAAGTCCCTTTATTGCAATACCAAAAATCTATAGTATTTCTCATTATGCTGTGACCAGCAACAGGAATTCAGAGCTTATAGAGAGGAATTAACCAAGAGTCAAGAGACTGCAGAAGCACATCCACATAATTTGACTTGGGGATTCCCTCTGGCTGCACTGCAGCAAGATCTGGACATGTGGGAGCCTCCTCCTCACACCATGGCTCCCAAGGAAGGACAGAAAGCTGTGTGTGCAGGAGGTACAATGTGTTCTACACAGGGTTTGTGGGCTGGGCAATGAGGGGAGAAAGATCCTGGAGTGCACCAAAGGTCACTCCAGAGGCAAAGAAAGGTTTAACCTCTTCACCTCGAGAGAAAGAAATTTGGATGAGAGTTCCTCATCCCCCCTGAGACTGCAAAGGTTGCATTAAAGCAACTTACAGTGTCTTTCCTAGACAGCAATCTCTCTTTATTTCCTTTTCTGCCCAAGATAAGCTTTAGCTTTTACAGCCTCACTTGGCTCCCCAGGACTTTCTGTACAATTTTCAAAACCTTTCCACATTCTGCCCCAGAGAGGCTTCAGCCAGGAAAGCAGAAGTGGTGAGGAGCCACATTACACAACTCTCCTCACCTTTTCTTACAAAAAACTCTTAATATGAGCATCAGCTGCCAGGGACACCCACATAGCAGTGCTCTGCATCTGTGTGGCCATATGATTGCTTCAGCTGCCTCTTTCATAAGATAATTACTGACTGAGAGATTAACATTAGCCATAAGCCTCAGCTACTGCACGACTTGCTGGTTTGCTAACACCTCTGAACTAGTCAAGGTCAGACAGAATTTTGCAAGGAACTTTGAACTCTTCATTGAAGATGGAAGCTGAAAGGATAAAAATTGGCCTGAGCCTGAAATCTTTAGCCTGTGAGCTGTGAATTGTAGAGTTAATAGCAACTTCTTGATTGTTAACACCAGACAAACCCATGTGCTTAAACCATTGGACATTAAAATAAATTTCACCCCAATTTCTCTAGCAAATAAAAGAGCCTTAGCTCTCTCAAAGTAACTGTAGTGAAATAGAAAATATTGTGAAGGATGTTAAATGGTTTTTTAACAAAGAAATATAGCAGTGAAACGTTATGAAGAAAATGATTTCTGTGTGTTGTGAAGCAATCCTGCAGAAATGTTAGAAAGAGAAAGCTCTCTGTTCATGTTCAGTGAGAGCCCAAAGATTTCTAAAAGGTGACAGAGCAGTGATTTTGCCTCCTGCATTTCTCAGAGTTGGGAATGGCATTTCATTCATCATTAGTGATGTGTCTGTATCCTGCAGGGGGTATGAACACAGAGTTATTCACACACACATACAAATAAGTTCAACACAAGTAATAAATATTATGAAAATAAAGTCAAGCAGTGTTACACAGTGGAGGCAAACAACAATTCCTATAAAACATGCATGAAAGTGAACCAAAGAAAAAATGATCTGAGGAAATGTTCTTATACATCACCTTCTGTATGTACACTGCACCAAAATGAAACTCTTTTGGGATGATATCAATATGCACATTTGTTACATTCCTCTCTCAGTAAACATCTGATCCTTGCCAAGGCAGGAAAAAATATTTTCATGCCTAACAAAATGACTCTTTAGATGATTTCCTTGGCTCTATTTGGTGGCTGCTAGCAGAGCCCTGCAAAGCAAGGGGCTGTGATCTGACACCTGGAGATGCTGTTGCACTGACAGGGTGTGAAGGAAGCCCCAGCCTCGGGTTTCAGCTTTGTCAGGGGGCACACAAAGGCAGGCAGGAGGGATGCAAGGGCAAGGCAGAGGAGTCAGATCATCTGCTCAGCAAACAACACCAAACAGGCTGATTTCAAACCAAACACGATACCACTGAAGAGATGGGCTCTTTGATGACAGACTTCTAAACCTCCTCTCCTGGAATGATTCTTTCCATGACTGAGTCACTGGTTTTAATGATGATCTCTTGCTGCTCATGACTCAAGAGAAGACTTTAATCAAGCCACTGTTGTTTGACTAAGCCATTAATAAGATATTTGACAGCAGCAGGACCATATATTAAAAGGAGGATAAACAGCCTTTGAGAAGAGAGATATTTTCCTTCCTTAAATGTCAGAGAACAGTTCCAAAAACCGAGCAAAACCAAGACTTGCCAATGAATAAAACTAATCCTCTGTCATGCAGCTCTACTGAGTCCAAACAACAATGACAAACTCACAGGAGGAGATGTTTTAGCAGGAGTGACCCCAAATTTTTGGCCTTCTCTCTCCTTGCTGCTTGCTAGAGAGATAAAATCTCACTCTCAGCAGAGAAGGGACCCATCCACAAGACTTTGGAAACATTCACACTCAGCTTCTGTTGGGTACATCTCTGGTTCAGGTCATTTTAGGAGCCAAACTTTCCCCCTCTGAAAGAGGAGGGTGTCTCATGGGTCAAATGACCCAGCACAACTTTAAGAAGAGATAAGGAAGAAACATCTCTTCCTGAAATCAGGAAGATTACACCAAACAAGGAAGCAGAGGGCAGAAGGAAGAAGCAGGGAAAAATATTGCAGGGAAAAAGCATCTAGTCCAGAAAAATCATACAAGGTCTTTGAAACTGGCTTTCAAAGAGTGTTAATGGTCATTTTGCAGCTGGTTTGCATGAGAGTCCCAGCTCTGATCAGACTGCAGTTCATCTTCACAGCAGCATTAATTTCTTAAAATGAGTACAGTACCCACCAGCCTCAAAAAGGGAAAGATTCAGCAGTGAACAGCAGTGTAGAAAACAAATTCCAGTGTCATTAGTGTGAACCCAGTATTTCCTGCTCTGATCTGGAGAGAGTTTGGATTTGATCATGCATTTTTCTCCACATAAATCAAAATCAGACTTCCCTAATACCCTGATTGATTTTGGTTGCTTGGATCAAAGGCATTGTAAAGTGCTTTAATGGGTTTATTGTACTGCTGGCTTGGACAAGTTCAGAGCTACAGAGTCCACCTCTTTTCATCCATATTACAGTTCTCTCCAAAACTCATTTTCTTATTATTTCTTGAGGTTCTCCCAGAATTTCCTAGTAAAACAACCCCCTTGTGTACTGGGCCTTGTGCAGACAGGTACTGACTGAGGTGAGGCTGGGTGAGATGGTCACAAGGAATTTGTTGTGCCAATAACACTAAAAAGGCCATCAGTAAAAACAGAATTCTGTATTCTGGCCATGCTTGGGCTCAGTAATTAAAAATTGATTTCTAAAAACTTGAATGTAATGGGAATACAAGGGCTCAGTTATGATTCTAGCTCCATATCACATCTCCAGCCAGAAGAGTTTGCCCCTTATCACATATTCACTCCAGCTTCCTTTTATTTGGCACATGAAATCAAAATGGTCATCAAACAATAAGTGTTGCCTGTAACATTTTATTAGAGTTGTAAATGGAATAAAATGTAAATCTTTTTAAAACAAGGTGTTTTGAATACTACTGAATCTTTTATGAAGTTGTGTAGCTTCTGACTACATAACTGCAATCTGCTGATACTATAAAGACTCCCTGGGGGAAACTCATGGTGTGAATGTAACAGGACAAAGCTTCAGCAAAGCAAAGAATCATCAGTGGAATTTATTATTAAAGGATGAAGCTCAAACATATTATAATTAACTAATTAATCCCTTTGTAAACAGACTGTGGAAGGGACTGCAACTCAAAGGACTCCTGAGCTTAAGATGCACTAATCCCAGACAAAGCTTTGCTACCTGAAGGGAATAGAAAGCTGGAGGTATGAATGAGACCAACACTTCTCTGCTGACTTTTCTGCATAGGATCTCTAGCTCAGAATATTTTTCCTGTAGTTTAAAACATTCAGCTTTGACTTGGAGATGAAAACATATGGTCCATCATTTTCTTTACCAAGCACTGACAGATTTTGCAAGCCAGGTCCCTGTGAACATTTTCTGCTCACAATGAACAGGGACAGCATCCACTGTGTCTGAACTGACCAGAATAATCCCTGCACAGAGGCAAACAGGAGCTGGCCCTTAAACAACATACACAGGGGAACTGGCAGGTTACTCACAGCTATGGGAATTCATCCCAGAGCCACTGAAACCAGAGAACTGGTTTGGCCTTGTCAATGGGAAATGTTTCCATGCAATACTGGAGTCCAAACAAACCCACAGGGCCTGGCTTAATATGTTGCACCTATTCCAAGGGTGAGTTTTCTGATTCAACAACCATCTGTTTGTCCTCTGTTTTTACCAAAGAGAATGTTCAAGTCATTTTCTTGGATGCTTAAGCTCTGCTACAACACCACTAATGACCAAGTAATAGCAAAAGCAATCTTGTTTCAGATATCCAGAGAGCCAGCATTGATTTTTAGACAATACTCATGTAACAAAACATTGTTTTTTCCTGGAAATACAGCAAAAACACCACAGAAAGTATGTGATGCACTGAGGAGTTGGTTGGATTCCAATACACCAAAACATTTCTGCTTGGAGTTGGAATTATGAAATAATATCAGCTTATATAAAAATAACACCACTTCTGTAACAGTAAAGTAATTATCAGCCCTATCAGAATGGGAATCTGGAATCTACTTGTCCTTCCAAAGCCCTTCAGCCAGCCAAAATATGTTGGAATATGAAGCTTCACAAAGCTCTGTCTTAAAATCCAGATCTCACCCTAATCCAGGAACACATAAGAGCATTTTCAGATTTTCCAAACACCTTTAGGGCTTTTTTCCTGGTATCATCAGTAATGAAGACCTCCTACTGTTGTCCAACCTATGCCCTCTGTCCTCTTGGATCCCTTTTAGCTCTCGTTCATCACCAAACTCTGCCTGAACTTTGTGACCAAGTCTGCTGACAATGCACAAAAAGAAAAGAGGATTTTAAACTCCTTTTCTGCTGGCAGGATTGCTTCCCTGAAGCTGGAGGAGGGCAGCACGGTCAGGACCAGCTGCAGTTCTGCCTCTGAGTTCAAGAAGGGAATGGGAGGTGTTGAGTAGTATGATTTTTGCCTTAGTCACTGCTCAGAGCAGGCTGAGCTTTCAGCTGGTGCCCTCTGCTAATCTTGATCACCTCAAGTACTCTCCCTGGTTTTATCTGCTGATGCATTTACAGATGAATGGAGAAAGCACCTGCCTGGATTTTCCAAGCTTTTGCAGGAGCATATGATCAGCAGGGCTCAGAGGAGAACACAAGCACAACACACTCAGCTGTCACTTAATAAATAAAAATATATTGCCTGCTTTCACCAGCGTGGACTTAGACACTGAGATGGCCCCTGAGCAGCTGTTGAAAGTTCCTCTGAAAAGGAGAATGACTGCAGCAGCAGCACCAAATGCCAGCACCACCAAACCACAGCAGCAATCAGAGTGTGGAGAGCTCTGAAAACTCATTAGGTGCATGATTAGGAACCAGGGAGCTGAAGGAGCCCATCAGTAGTGATGCTAGGGAAAGCTTACTGCTGCTTCTGCTCAGTTACCTCATTAGCCTGCAACAGTTTGGCTTATTTCATTCTAATAAAAATCTTTTCATCATTCTAATCCCTTTAGCAGATTAAATATTGCTGGAGGGAACATCAACACCCCTGAACAAAGCCTGGGCTCATCCATTGAGTTCAGTTACCTGGCTGAGGTCATTCAGGTTGAAAGGGAAGCCCTTTTGGCCAGCTTTATACCCAGCAGGGAAGGACAAGCAGCAGGACAAGCAACCTTTCAGAGTTCTCCATCACTCTCTAAGTAGTTTCTTGTTTTCTGCTCTCCAAATAGCCTGGAATGAAGCCTTTCAAATCAGTCTCCTTGATTAAGTGAGATGGACACATGCCAAGTGCTGTCATTTCTCTAAGTCCTTCTACAACACTCTTAAAAAAAGGAAGTTCTAAGTGGCCAGATCTTAGAGACAGAATTTGTCCTGGGCACAGTCTGTGAAAAAAAACCACATGCACTGATGTAAAATTACCAGGGCTTAAAGTTTCTGCAGCCCATGTCTAAGTCAAGCAAATTTTTTCTGAAGGTAAAACCACTTCAACTAAATACAATGATAATTTCTGCTTACAAGGGGTGCATGATGTGTTTATAGTGTTTTTCCAGGTGAAATGGTTAAAATGAGCTACAGGAATTCTGAGTTCCATATGTGAAGAAATATTACAGTCACAATGAGCCTTCAAACTGTGTTTTCCATCTCAGTTGCTGCAACACAACTGCCTGGTTATTTCCCAGACAGACAATAAAGGACCAAGTGGTAACTGAGTTACCTCCCTCAAACATCAGGGGTATTTGAACCACATGAATACCTCAGCATCTCACATATCTTCCCTGTCCTGTTACCAAAGGAGCAATGAAAAGAAGTATGGGAATGAGGTGTAGATGGATAGGAATTATGGAAAGGGACCAGGAAGAAAGCACTGCAGAAACAGGACTATCTGTCATTTAAGCTCCACAAAAAAAAAAAAAAATAAAAAAAAAAAATAAAAAAAAAAGGTTTTAAAGCCCAAATGAGAGCAGTAAATTTGAAAATGCTCTGATGGGTGTATGTGCTGCTGGAGAGAGAGCTGGGGTGTTGGAGTTCCCACTCCATTTATTTCTCTGTAGCATGGAGAGATCCAACACTGGGGAATGCCCAACAGTACCCAAATTGTGCAGCCAGCTGCTCCACAGCTCAGTGAAGGACAGAGAGATAATGGTGCTTCCAACACCTCCTCTCTCTCTGACCAGTCCTTCAGGATCATCACTCCCACATCACTCCCTTGCCCTTAACTGACCCCAGGGTAAAAATCTTTCTCTCAAACAACATTCTCTCCTGGTTACAGCAAGGGCAAACATCTTACTTGCAGACATCTGTACTCATCTGAACCAGCCCCTGACTGCTAACACCTTGGCAGGACAAAACCTCTGGGTAGAGGTGCAACTCCACTGGAAATTCTCCTCTCCCTCCAAGCCTGAGCAACCTTTTTAGTGAAGATTTCCTATTGTCTAAGCCCAAGCAGTCAGACTGAAATCTGTGTCTTTACCTGAATAATTCAAAGCAGCATTTCCCTTTGCTTCATGTTAACACCAATTCAGCCACCATGGCTGGTTGTTATTTCTCTCATAATGCTTTAAATTCTCCTTTTTTTTTTTTTTCATGTCTTGAAACTATTTTGCCAACCCCACTCCTTTCAAATTCTGCAAATCTTTTTTAAAACTATGAAATGCAAAACCACGGGAACTGAAAACTTAGCATGACTTCCATTTAATCCATGATCCATAGCATCCTCTTTTTAACTAACTCTACAAGCATCTTTTGATTAGTTTGGTAGATGGACTACAAGAAAGGAATAATTTTATGCTTTGGTTTAAGCTAATGCTATCTTATAAACCCAAAATCTTCCCACTTTATGGCTGTTTTTCTTTAAATTAGTCCCACATAGTAGACTTATTACTGGCTTTGCCCTGGTTCAGGCTAATTTTATTCATGCCTACCATTTTCTCTAATCTCTCTAATTCCACCTCTGATGTCAGATATCCCCCTTGATTTTATCATTAACCAATGCATCTTTGTGGTGTTTACAAGAAAAGCTGGGTTACAAATGTGAATCACATATCCATCATTGCCCAGCCAATTCCAGTCATACCTTTCCTGAATCAGGATGCTGATAATTTTAAGATCACAGAGAACCAAACACTTTCTGATTATTTTTCCCCTCCAGTATCTCAGCCCTCACAGCTGCTAAGTCCTTTTTGCAAGCCAGGAGGTGGTGGGGAGCACAGATTGAGAACAGAGTGACCAGTTTGCAAAAGGTAATGGCCCAAAACTCCAGCTTCAGGCAGAGAAGCTCACAAGGGGCATCTTTACCTTCCTAATCCCTCTGCCCTGCATGCCAAGCCAGCTCTCCAGTGGACCCTGAAGCAATCCAAAAATTTCTCTGCATGAAAGGCTGATGAAGCAGCCAGAGATCAGTGAAAAGTGGAAAATATTTAACTCTTGACAGCAGGGCAGAAGCTGGAGTTTTGCAGTGCTGAGGCTTCCAGTCCTGTATGCTGGGAGGGCTCTGGCCCTGGCTGCAAAGTTTCACCCCAACAGGGAGGGAGTTTGTAGGGAACAAAGTAGAAAGCAAGGGCTTTCTTCTGAAAGTGGCTCTGCAGCTCTTAATTCACTTTTGAAATATGAACCTGCAAAGAGAAGGTGTTGTCAGGCTGACTGAAAAATGGGGCTGACAAGGACATTTCAGGGAAAAGCTTTGTTTTTCACCTGATGGGGGCTTTAAAAAGATGTCCAGTGTCATCCTTATAAAGTTGTCTCCCAATGAGATGGTGGGACTTCCAGAACCAGCATAAGGAGGACAAATCCTCTCCTTTCCTTTGAGAAGGAGGCAAGGGGGATCTTCTCATGGATTTGGAGGGACTGCACCACAAGCACATAATCTCTTTCTTCTAGCTTCATGATCAAATCATAATATTTTTGTATTTTAACCTGAAGGAGGCTAACACTTCATTGATTCAAATACAGGCAGATCTCAACAAGGAATTAGCTAAATTATTAAGAAGGTCCTAGGGGTACTTTTTAACAACTGGATGGTACCATATGCACAACATCTTTTATGTATATTGCTTTTTAGCACAAGAATCCGAGACATGGAAAGAAATATAATTAGAATGATACTTTTTTTTTTGACATTCAATGCATCACAAATGGAGAACTGGATTTGTGTGGTAATTCATTTGAAGAGTATGGTATTAGGAAAAACAAGATGAAGTAATCAATCTCACCAGTAACAACTCTCAAAAAATTCTCATATCTTCCTTCACTAGCTTTAAATGATTTGAGAAATAAATCCTAACAGGAGAAGGGGGAAAAAAAAAAAATCAGCAGCATTCAGTATTCAAACCCACCTCACCTGCTTAGCAATTCACATTCTAATCTGGCAGTTTGTCACAGCAGCTAATGTAATTTTAACACTGCTTCTGCTTTCAATTTGAAAACTCCAAATGGACCAGAAAAACTTCTTTGTCAAACACTCAGCTCACGTGTGGTGCTCAGGGTGGGCCTGAGCAGCAGTGTTATTTAGGTATTTATGATATATTTATTAAACATATTCACTCGAACTGCAAAGAGGAGGGAATTATTCTGCAGATGAGGTTATGAAAGACTTGAGATTGTCTTTCTCTACAGCATGACTCTCCCATTATCTGGGCATATCTCACTTAATCAGTCTCCTGCATTGTGGAGAGATAAGAGCACTCAGCTCCAAGCTGTGGCATTCAGCTCTCTGGTTCCTCTGCCCACATCACACAACATTTTAATCCCCCTGAAACTTTTTAAACCTAAGTGATTCAGCCCTAATGCAAAATTCATTCCCATCAACATAGGGATGATTATCCATCTGAAATTAGTTTCCTCAGGTACTGTCGACTCAAGGCTATAATTTCCTACACAGTCCAGAGGAAATGAGCCCAGAAAACTTTGGGAAGCTGAAGTTAATCCCCAGGTTCAGTCCTCAGGCATGGGGAAGAGCCAAAGGACACAGACACTGAACCTTATTTTACATTTACATAGCAAAGAAATTCTCTGAACAGCTGATTTGCTTTAGTGCTATTTTACTTAAGGAGAAGTGGCTCCTTTTAGCTTTCCAACTTGATAGGGAAAAAAGAAACAACTTTTACAAAGAGAAGGCTGGGGATAAGGAACAGAACACTGCCCACAGCATGTGGCTTGGTCTGCCAAGACAATTTGTGGCACAAGAGGAGCATGGACCACAAATGAGGCTTCTTAGGACTGGGGAGAACTAGGAATATATTATACAAGGACTTAACAAACCAAGGGTTCCCATTGCCTGATTTTTACCACAACTCCTGCAGCATTATTCTGCTGGAATTCTGCTGGAATCAATAACTCTGCAACTTGGTGAGATTTTAATAATGAAGAGGTAAGCTGAGCCCTTTACTGTCAGTTTAATTATCCATACAAAGCAGGCACTTGGCAAGAAAGAGTATTTCTATTGCTCCATAAAGACAAATTATGAGGAAATAAACAGGAACATGAAGCTAACATTGCTGGACTGAATAAAATGTTGGCATGAATCCTGAAGGTTTACCTTGCAATGCTTAATGTCATAATTAAAGTAAGAAAAGAAGGATAGGTTATTTTTTATCCCCTATGAGTTACATAAGGATCTGAAAAAATGCTGAATTTCCAGGTAACCAAGTTACCTAAATCCAATTATTTCCAAATGTGTTAACCACCTGTGAACACAATTCAAGCATTTAAACTAATATGTGAGTGTTAAAATGCTCTTGTCAATCCCATGTCAATTCTTTTTCAAATAAATGAAAAATTCCTTTATTTATCATAGAAGTTCACATGGCAGAAACATAAAGAACCTGGAAAAGGCCAGGTCTATACATTGGCTGAGCCTTATAGAATTAGCCCTCACAGACACGTGGCTGTATACCAAATTGATAAAAGAAACAACACCCATTAATTTTGTGATGAAATTGCACCAAGTGAAGATTCAGCACTGGGCTGATTTCTAAATCAATGAATGAAGACAGTACAGGTTTTTAACATTAATTCTTTCATGCTTATTTTTCCTCCTTTTTTTTGTTTTTTTTTCCAGTGCATTCCCATTTCCTTAAATAATTATTTTGATTTACACTTTTGTTTTCTGCCTCTGAAAGCCTGAAATGCATCCTCTGTTCTAGATACCAGGCAAAGTAATTATTTTTGCATTATACTGGAGTGTTACAAGAAGGGAAGGAAGGAAGGAAGGAAGGAAGGAAGGAAGGAAGGAAGGAAGGAAGGAAGGAAGGAAGGAAGGAAGGAAGGAAGGAAGGAAGGAAGGAAGGAAGGAAGGAAGGAAGGAAGGAAGGAAGGAAGGAAGGAAGGAAGGAAGGAAGGAAGGAAGGAAGGAAGGAAGGAAGGAAGGAAGGAAGGAAGGAAGGAAGGAAGGAAGGAAGGAAGGAAGGAAGGAAGGAAGGAAGGAAGGAAGGAAGGAAGGAAGGAAGGAAGGAAGGAAGGAAGGAAGGAAGGAAGGAAGGAAGGAAGGAAGGAAGGAAGGAAGGAAGGAAGGAAGGAAGGAAGGAAGGAAGGAAGGAAGGAAGGAAGGAAGGAAGGAAGGAAGGAAGGAAGGAAGGAAGGAAGGAAGGAAGGAAGGAAGGAAGGAAGGAAGGAAGGAAGGAAGGAAGGAAGGAAGGAAGGAAGGAAGGAAGGAAGGAAGGAAGGAAGGAAGGAAGGAAGGAAGGACCACAGTGCTTTTATTAAATTCCATTCCTGCTCCCTGCAGAATGATTGGAAGATCTACAAGCCCATACAATTTCAGAGAGTACCAACTACCCCCTCATGAGATTGCCCAATATATACACACATCATTCATCAATATACACACATACATGTGCATATAAAATCAGAATTTTGTCTTCAGCACTTTTTTTCTGTTCTGTCAGAAATCCTGTAGGATAAGCAGTGTATGATCAGCCCAGAAACACACGGCCAAACTGGCAGAGTTCAGGTCAACCTCCTCAGGTTCCCCAGAATATCTTCACAGGGTGACACCAAGGGCTGGGCAGCCCCAATTGCATCATCTATCAACAATCCTGGAAAAAAAACTTGAACAAGGAAAGTATATAAATTGTGGTATTTCCACTTCAATATCTCCCTGTTGTGTGTGTGCTGCTGACTTTGGTGCCAGACACAAGATCTACACCTGGTGGACTTTCCTTGCATAAATTTGCTCAGTCTTTTTCTGACCACTTCACATTTTTGGCCACCAAGAAATCATGTGCCAATAAATTCTACAGTTTTATTATCTGCTTGCTGAAAAAAACCCCTCCTTGCTGCTTCTGTAAATCTATCTCCTGTTTGTAGCTGCTGCTGGGTACAGGATCCTGGCATACTTGCAGGGAACAGAGGGATGCAAGCTCTTAAAACCCATGACATTCCCAGTCTTTCCTACAGCATGGAACTATTATCAGTACCTAAATAATAGCTCTGCAAATGCCTGATTTCATTATTCAGCTGAGAGAAGTCTGCTCAGCAGAATGTTTGTCTCTTGCTAGGCTCTCCTCCTCATGTCAAGGGACATGGTGCTGTGATAGCCACAAGGTTTCAGGGCAGCCTGGATCTCTGCTGAGTGTGTTTGAGTTCCACCATCCATCACCACAAAGCTTAGGCTGAGGTTTTATCCTGGATTTTTGCTGGAAGAGCAATTGCTTTGTCCCTGGAGCCATCTGGGGAAGAATTGCATCTTCTGGTCAGCTTGCTTCTCTGCTTGTTGGGGGAAGGGGATGCAAGAGAAAAGTTTAAACCACATTTAATGGCAAACCAACAAAAAGGGGGAAGCAACAGGGAGGAGACAGGGATGGCATCCACATCAATAAATAAAGGAAGTGTATGGAAATTTTACTGAAGGCTTTAGGGGCAGCTAAGAGAAGGTGATATGGCTGGATGGCTAAGGAGAAAGGAGAAGCAAGTCCAGAAATAGGAAGTGAACCAGAGAATGAGAAAAGAGAAAAAAAAAAGATTATGAACTTCATGTTGAATAGGGCAAATGCACAGAGAATTTAAGCAGTAGTTAGGGGAGAAAAAAGGAGAAAAAAAAAAAAAAAAGTGGAAAAACCCCAATTCAGCAGAGGTTTGAAGTGAGCCAAGCAATATGCCCTTCCCATCTGGGCAGAGATTAGAGATTGTGGTGTCAGCATTAAGAGTTTGAGAGACTTCACTGCCAAGGAGGATCCAGGAGAACACAAGGCAGAGGCTGGACAGGGTGGCAAGTTAATGGTTCAAGATCTTCAGAGCTGGGGTGAGGGCCTGGTTTCCTCAGCCACCAAATAAAGTGCTTCTCTTTTCTGTGCCTTCACAGCGTGTTAAAAAATCAAGATAAAAATATTTCTATCCTGCCTCTGTATTATTTATGAAGACAGATGACTCTTAAGGACTGACAGATACTTGCAAGGTCCTGATCTTGCTCCAGATCCTGCTGCACATCCCCATAAAGCAAACATTAGGGAGCCTAATATTGGAAGTGAAGCCTTAAACATCAGAATATATATATATTCCCCTATAAAAAGTTAAACATTCAAGTTATGTGCAATAATTACTCATAGTTTTGAATTTATTTACCTCTTCATTTCAGCAATATAACCTTTAACAACACCACACGAGGGCTTCACAAGGTAAGAAGGAAATGCTAATTGGTTTGTGAAACAATCCATCCAAAGTTAATTAGAATAGGTTTGCTTTTTCTTTGCAAAAATAATCCATAAAAAAGAGTGATAGGCAGAGCAAACTGCCTTTTGCACAAAGGTGGTAGGATTTAAGTGATTTTGAGCTATGCCCCTGGAACCCAGTTGCCTTCAGGCATCTATCTGGTCTTTGTGGATGGAATAATTAGGAGTTGAGTGAAAACCCCAGTGGTGAAGCCTGATAAGAAGTTTATCTTCTGGGCACCACGTGGGTCAAGAGAGATGTGCCAAAAAGTCCAATTAGCAAAGATTTTCCATCCAGGGCTGTGCCATAGCATTGCTCAGCAGAGATTAAACAGCTGCAGCAGAAGGTGGATCAGGTCAGCAGTGCCCAAGCCCCATGTGCATTGCCAGGGTGAGGAGCAAAGTGCAAGCAAAGGACACCACCTGCCCCTGGTACCATCCAAATTCATCAACACTTCTCCATGTCACCTCCTCTCTCCCACTGGGACAGGTAAATCCTGCATTTCACACCCCTCTGGTGATAGGAGCCAGTTCAGTGCTTCCAGCCATGCTGGAGACATAATTTGCATTTTTTCCTGAATTTGGGAGTACCCCAGAGGAGACTTGAGAACAGGATCTGATCAGAGGCTTCTTGAACCCACTGGCTGAGGCCAAGTAGGAAGAATCTGGGTCAAATCCATGTCATCCCTATTTTACACTGAGGCAGCCCAAGAGCTACTGGCAGAACCCAAAAGGATTACAGCAACTCACCCCCTACCCCCACCCTCCCATATGGCCAGGTATGAGAAAAAGGAGAGAAGGATTGTATTTGATTTTCCACCATCTGTAAATAAGAAAGGTGTTGGAAAAGCACTGCAGATCTGGCAAACAGAGCTCTCAGCACCTATTTGCAAGCTAGAGATCCCTTTTTTTCAGGAGGAGAGCTTGTCCCCAGTAGCCAAAGGAAGGCTGAGGCCCAGCATTCATGGACCTGATAAAATATCCCTAGAGAGAGGGAAGTGAAGAGAAAATCCCAATGTCAAGAGGGATGCAGGACACAGAAACTGCTCCTGAGGAATTTGACTGGTGTCACCAGAGCAAACAACTGTGGTACAACTACAGTGGAAGGAGTTAATAGGTACTGAAATTGTTTTATTAAGCAGGTTTGCCAGAGTTTACTTATTATAGTCAGTGTCTGTCCTTGTACTCCATGTTCTTAGCCAGTTGCTGCCAGCTGAATAGACTGAGGGATGCTGGAGAGATTATTTCTAAGCCCTTCCCCCTTCCCTCTCCCCTCCTCTTCCAGGACCACACTGCCAGTCCCAAGGGAAGCAGGAGAGACAGGGAGAGGGCAGGATCCACCAGCTCTCACTCAGCAGATTTCACCAGGAAGCTCCAGGAGAGGAGCTGCCACTTAGGACACTGTCTCCTTTGCAAGGGATCTGTCAGGACAGCATCCATCACATGAACACGGGAAGATTTTCCTTTTCCAGGAAAGAAGGAGAGAAAGAGGAAAGAGCCTGTGATCTCCAGGAGGGCTATAGGGATTTTTTTCCATGTAATCAATACTGTAAAATATCCCCAGGTCTTTCTGCTGGGCTGTAACTCAGAGGACAGCTGATCAGTTTGCAGGATGTCTACTTCACCTGCAGGGAAGCCAGGCACCGGGCAGCAGCTCCTGGCACACTGGTGAGTAACTTCAGGCAAGTTCCCTTGCAATTTTTTCCAGGTCACTGTCTTGGGGTAAGAAATGCCTTTGACCCTTTAGAAATGATGAGCAAAACCAGGGGTTTGTTCCTGAAAGAGGGAAGGGAAGGGGAGGGGGGGCAACTTTCAATTGCTTCTCTCCCCCATGCTGATAAAATGCTTTCAGTCTGTTAAGCAAAGTTTCCTCCAGGATGGGCAAATGTTCCCTCCATCCTCTCAGCAATTTGCAGTGACATGAGGTGGGGTTGGTAAGAAATGTCATCATTTATACAGCACTTTCCCTCTGAAAGCATTTTCCAAATGTATTAGCTAATCCTTGCAAAAGCCCTGAGAGGCAGAACAGGCATGCAGGGAAAAGAAGAGGAATTGCAAGCTGAGCATTCAAGTTAAAGCAATTAAGAACTTTACATCCAGCTGATGGCAGGTAAGTGGCCACTCTTAACTCTTAGCTGAGTTCCAGTGTATTTCAGGGTTCCTAGAAATAAGAAAGCAATGAGGAAACACAACCTAAGGATGGGGGAAATCTGCTCAGAGAAGAGAGAGATCTGTTGGCGTTTGGATTTGCAGGCACCCGAGCCTTTGGGATAATTATGAATGAGGTTTCAGCTCTCCTCTCTGCTCCTGTGTTGCCAGACAACCAATGAGGCTGCAAAGCAAATTGCATTCACAGGCTGCAGACTTTCAGAAGCAGCAGAGAGGTGACTTTTTGTTACAGAACAGCCACTCACTCATCTGGGGATTTAGGACAGTAACCTGAAACACTTCTTCTCTTGCAATAACCTCTGCTATGTTTTCTCTTCTTCTCCTATCTTCTGCCTCACAGCTAACCCAGCTCTGATGCCATTTTGGATGTCCCAGTGAGAGCTCCCAGAGATGCCTATTCTCTCTGGAGGCAGTGACGTTAGCAATGCTTCTTGTAATTCCTTGAGCCACTTCTTTCCTGTCTCTGCTGAAATCCCTTCTGCCAAAGGGGTCTATTACCAAAGAGCCAGGAGGATTTACCACCCCGACCAAGTCCCTGCAGTTGATCTGAAAACAGAGATGATGATAAATGTTGGAGGCATCAAGTACCTGCTACCCTGGAGCACTTTAGATGAATTTCCCTTGACCAGACTGAGCAAACTTAAGTTTTGCAGCAGCTATGAGGAAATAATTCAGCTGTGTGACGATTACGATGAAGACACCCATGAATTCTTCTTTGACAGAAACCCCAATGCTTTTGGGATGATTGTCAGCTTCCTAGCAGCAGGGAAGCTGATGCTCTTAAGGGACACGTGTGCCTTGTCTTTTCAGGAGGAGCTGAGATATTGGGGGATTGAGGAATCCAACCTGGAGAACTGCTGCATCCGAAAACTATTGCAAAAGCTCCAGGAGCTGGCGGAGGCACGGAAAGAAGAGGATCTCCAGAGGGCTGAAGAAACTACCTGTGTCTTGGATGAGAAAACCAAATTTGGACAGTTTATGAACAGACTCAGAGATATGGTAGAAAATCCCCAATCAGGACTCCCAGGAAAAGTCTTTGCTTGTCTCTCCATTCTCTTTGTGGCCACCACAGCTATAAGCCTTTGTGTTAGCACAATGCCAGACTTAAGAGCTGAAGAAGACAGGGTAAGTCCTTTTTAACTGCTCTCACTATAGAATTAAAAGAAAATTATGTCTTGCCAGGCATAGATCATTAAAAAGACAAAAGAGATACAGAGAATCTGAAGTGATGAGGTTCAAAACTCTCCCTGGTAACGAAAATGTCTATAGCATAAAATGTAAGAATGGCTTAAATTATTTTTATCAGCTTCAAGCTGATATAGAATTAAAAATAATGTGAGCAAAATATTTGACAAATTGTAAGGTAAAATAAAGGAAAGAGCTTTTGAACAGAAAAGATACTCTAACTTTTTAATGCAGCCTTGCTTTTCCTTCATAAAAAGCTACTGCTTGCATAAGTTACCTTCACTTTTTAGCACTGGGACTCTCAAACTCACATCGTGGAGTTTTCAACATGCTTCACTCTCTACTTAAAAGCAAACTCACTTGGAAACATCAACTAAAAAAATAAATTTCCCCTGATATCTTTTCTTTTAAAAGTAGCCAGGTGTGCTTCCTTGTGATAACTAAGTCAAATCTTAAAGAGGAAGAAAGAGTCACTGTTTTTTCCCCCCATAATACAGTTACATTTCTATAGTTGCATAAAGGATGAGAGATATTTAACCTGTTTTTGCAGATACTGATACTTAAAGCTCCAAAAATCAGAATTCCAGGCTGATGGAACTCTGCCCAACAATATATATGTACATATTGCAGTAGTAGTGCCAAATGCTAACTAACTGCAATCAAACCCTTTTCAAGTCAGTCATTTACAGTAATTCCAGGCAGATTAATCAAGCCTGCATCATACATGAAGGATCTTCAAGAACATTGTTGTGAATATCTTGGCATTTTAATGATTTCTTATTTTCTCAAAGTAACAATCTGAAGTTTTTTCAGAAGTTGTAATGTCCAAATTTATCAGATAACGGGGGTTAATCTCCTTAATGAATCCTGCACTTCATTTGCAAACTGCCCTTCCAAAAATGTGGAATAAGTCAGAGAAACTCCCTGCCCCATCCACTGCTGTAAGACACTCCTCAGAGTACTGTAAATTGGTGAATAAAACCATTTTAAAATTTAGAGCACAGCATGGCACGCATGAGACAAAAATCAGTGTATTTTATTGCTCAAGCAGGAATTCACAGCAGCACAGTCGTGGTGAGGAGAGGTGGTATTGGATGTCTTTGCATAAAACTAAGGCTGAAATTTCAAGTCAGACCCTGTTCCATTTAACCCCTTGAATATTAACTTCGATTTGCATGGGAAGATTATTACCTTCCAGTAATAAATCTGCTGCTCCTGCAGCCCTCCACAGCTGTAACTTTTGTCAGGAAAAGCTGTAACACTGTTCTAATGCTTCTTCCAAGGAAGTGCTTTGAATATAGAGCATCCCTCTTCCAGACACAAAACCATTACAAACTCTGCTCTAGCAAGTGCTTCCTACTAACTTTGTTAATGGAAAGAGCCTGATGCATTTTATCTTAATTTCACTGCAGGAAAAGCTTTTATAAATACTTTTCATGCCAAGGAACAGGCACAGAATGTTTCAGAGCTCAGCTAGATGTAATATGTTGTGTGTTTTAAAAATAATGAGCCTTATGTTAGAAAGGAAAGCATGTGGAGGGTTCTGCCTGGGAGCTGCAGTGGAGCTGCTGCTCCTGGGGTTCCTCTAAAGCACAAAAGTGACATTACTACACAGAGATCTGCAGCACTGTAACAGCTAAACTGGGCTGAAAAAAAAAAAGCAAAAAAAGTTTAAAGTGCAGGGGAGAAGATGAAGGATGAACTAGAGCAAAGGACAGGGTCGTGAAACTCTTATTATTTGAATTATTTAAAACTTTGCCAGAGAAAACGTAGGGGAATATATGAGACAAAATATTCATGCTTTCTGGAAGAGCACAGAAAAGGAACTACTTATTTGGTTTTCCACCCCTAAGAAGGGCAAATTCCCTAAATTTTCATCCCTGAATTCTTTACCTGGAACACCTAAGATTTTCTTACTGGGATCTGAAAAGAGCATTTTAGCTAGAGCTGGAAAAAACTGAGAACTTTATTAACTAAAAATATCACTTCTTGATTATGGTTGAGTCAAACCCAGGAAAACTGCACTCTCTGTTGATTTGTAACTCAAAATTGGTCACTTGGCTGACCTCTGAAAGAGATTCCAAGACAGGGCTACATTTCCCAGGCACCTGGGAGAGGCATCCAGATCCTGAAATTTTGGCTCTCTGGGCTGAACACAGAGTTCACACAGTATCTGTTTGCTCAGTGACAAAAAACAGTCAAATTCCCTCAATAAAATTTCTCAGCCAGCTGTAAAATTCTCCATTTGAATTCGAAGAAGCCCTGTCCCAAGATTTATTCTTTTCTGGGTTAAAGCCTGATAAAACCTCTATGCATAAATAGCTACTAGAAATTGAATTTATCCTTCTGAAATACAAATAAAAAAGGCTTTACCTCTGCAGCATATGTGCCACTCTAGGCTCCTCTTTCTCATCATCACAAGCAAATGAAGAGAGCTGTCTGGACTCCAGCTCAAGGAGAAGGATCAAAGTGAAAAAAAAACCAAAAAAACAAAACCAAAAGGAAAAATAATACAAGGTGACTTCACCCAAAGGCTTGGCTGAACCCACTATGCAGGCACAGGAAATCACTTTTCCTCTTAGCAGTTGCTAAACCAAGTCTGTCTAGAAAGGAGACTTCTGGGCAGGCAGAAGAGCAAAGAGGAGTCCTCAGCATCTCAGGGAAACAGAAAAATCTGGGAGAGGGATGGCAAAGAGCCAAGGCAAGAGCATCCACCTCAGGGAAGCCACCTCAGTCACCCTGGTGACCAGAGGGGAGGGAAGGAGCCATCTCTGGGCAGCAGGGAGGGGAAGGGAGGGTGAGCTGAAAGACAGGAATCCAACTGGAAATAAAAAGCAAGGTAATTCTAATTGATTCCATGCAAACACTGGGGAATATGTCAAGTGCTGTTTAGCAGCCTCTTCATTAGAGATGTGAGAAAAAGTCACAGATAGATGGGCAGTGATTCTCTAACTGTGCATCATGTAAGCACCTGCCACAAATCCCCAGGAAAAGGAGGCCAACAGTGCAGGAAAACTCTAGAGCAGCAAATACAGAGCTCAAGTGATGTCAGGTTTAAGTCTGACCATGAAACAGCTATAGAAAAGTATTTACCATACATGCTGCTAAAGGAGGACTTATTTAAACAACTTGTGTTATAATATTGAATAAAACAACAGACATAACTAATTCTTATAGAGACCAAACTGTCTTCACAAAGGAAGCAAAGATAGCATCACCAAAATGTAGTAACCAACACACGTTTATGTAGAGACAGAAAAAAAATTCCTATTTGGAGGTAAGAAACTGTTTATTATTGACCTGAAAGGGCAGAACTTCAAACCTGACTCACAGACCATACAGAGAGGATAAGACAGGTGAAGTGACAACACCCACCAGGGTTTCCCTTGAAGAAAGGAATTAAGATAATCCCTCTAGACAAGGCAGGGGTCCTGTCAAAGTCCTCTGAAAGTCCCCAACCCATGAGAGGGTCACAGTCAGGGTCCAAGGGGGGTAACTGAAATAGTCACAGCTCAGCAGACCTTAGCCAAAGGAAAAAACATTATGTATGCCTGAGAACTCCAGGATAAAACCACAGCAGAGGAGTTTGGACAGCGAAACTGCTTTGGAGCACTTTTGGGATTTTCTTTAGGAAGAGGTCCTAAAAAATTGGCATCCTCTAGAGAAATGACTCAGCAGAAAGGATACAGCAAGGTCCCTTCAGGGGCACAAGTAAATTAAGATCAGAGGGGGGGAAGGAATAAAAAGAACCCCCAGCCATTTCCAGTCCCTGTCCCTCAGCACCAGTAACAACTGATTTTTTGTTTTTCCCAGTGTAGATGGCTCCCAAGAACTCACACACATGTGAGTGTGCTTTAAGAGAGAAGGAAATCTCAATTTTCTGTTCCCCCTTCTCTGCTCTGGTGATCAGTGAGTGGTCAGATCTCTTTACTACTGATTTTGACCTTGAGAAGCTTGTAATTGCTTTATCTATTATATATAACCTAATGAAACATAACTGACAGAGGCTGCAAGCAGTATTGGCAGAGCTCATGATTTTATCTTGAAACATATACTATTCTTTTTTTTTTTCTTTTGTTTTTTTTTTTTTTTTTAAAGTTCCCATTCCTGAAGGCACTTGATTATGTGAAAATCTCATTCCTTTCAGAAGATTAAGTTTTTCATCTCTGATAGCACTGAGAACTTAGAAAACACGAGCAGAGGAAAAAAAAGCAGTACCTAATTTATACAACTATTTAAAAATTATTTTTGTCATCCTACACCCTTATTCTGGGAGTCCTGAATTATGTTCCTCAATGTTGGATGTAGCTGATATTGTCTGTGAAATGTAAAAACAAGTCTATTTGCCTTGTACACCAGAGGAAACTGCTGAGAAACAAGTTTTATTTAGAAGTGGAGTAATTTTATTTTGTAGAGGAAAAACCAATTTCTTGGTCCTGCTGTGAAGAGAAAGCAAACAAAGTATTTGTTTCATCAGGATTACCACTGCCACACTGAAATTTATTAATGATAAAAATTCACATGTATCTAGCCAGTTCAGGATGTGAAGATCAGCTTGCAGGTGTATAACCTCAGTATTCCAGCTATTAAATCCAGTACAAAGAAATTCAAAGCTAAAGCTCCAAGCCTGCAGATAACATTAACAATCTCTAGTGCACTTCCTCCAAGAAACCCCAAAGAAACTGGCAGTGACTGCAGGAGATAATAATCCTTTTGGAGGGTGTCACTGAGAGGTATCTGAACCTACTTCTGCTGCTTCAAAGTTCTTACTTCAAAGTGTAATTTGGCCAAGCAATCACCTTTGGTAAATGGAGTATGATAGCCAGAGTTGGACAGATACTGCTGGCAACTATTTTTATAGTTTTAAAATAAGGGAATTTAAATATTGATCAGGAAATAATTTTCTAGCTCATTAGCCAGGGAAAAATGTGTTTCCCACTGAAAAATATCTTTTCCAGTGGTTACTACAAAATGTTACTCATGAAGTGGGGCACTATTGAGATTATACCTGAAAAGCAGAGTTATTTCACCATAATTTGGTGTTCAAAATTTCCTATTTACCACAAATGTACACCACACAAAACATGACCTGGAATGACTTGCTCTAGTGCAAAGAGATTAATGAAATTCTGAGTTTCAGAAGCACTTCTAATGCTCATTTAAAAGTGGAAGACTATAGGGCATATGTGTACGTGCCTATCTATAAATACATTAGTGTATGACTTGAAATTACTTGGAACAAAATAAAGCTGGAAGTGCTTTGGTTTTATTGCATCTGCTCAGTACATTTTTCTGGGTTTTCAGCAGGACATTTACTGGGGACAATCACACTCCTAGATTATCTCCTCACCTAGTACAATTCTGATTATTTTGATCAGCAATGAAGTATTGCAGCATTTTAAAGTAGGAAAATGTGCCTTACTGAAGCATCAAAAACCTCTAAGTCATCTAGATTTACGTGGCACAGTACAATCCAGCTAAGTTATTTGCTTAGCTGGATTAGTATGTTATTTGTTATTTATTTAAATAACAATTGAAGGAAGGTGTAGGAAATAAATAAGAAAGGTGTAGGAAATAAATAAGAAAGGTGTAGGAAATAAATAAGAAAGGTGTAGGAAATAAGAAAGGTGTAGGAAATAAGAAAGGTGTAGGAAATAAGAAAGGTGCAGGAAATAAGAAAGGTGCAGGAAATAAGAAAGGTGCAGGAAATAAGAAAGGTGTAGGAAATAAGAAAGGTGTAGGAAATAAGAAAGGTGTAGGAAATAAGAAAGGTGTAGGAAATAAGAAAGGTGTAGGAAATAAGAAAGGTGCAGGAAATAAGAAAGGTGCAGGAAATAAGAAATAAGAAAGGTGCAGGAAATAAATAAGAAAGGTGCAGGAAATAAGAAATAAGAAAGGTGCAGGAAATAATAAAGGTGTAGGAAATAAGAAAGAAGTCAGAACATTCAAGCCTAAGACTTTGACACTGAGAGAAATTATTGCTTTATGGGCTCTGCCTTTTTTTGAGGTTTGCATTTCCTTTCAGTAACATCAAAAGCTTTGACCTTGAAATTGCACCATTATGTTAAGCCTCTGATTTCATAGTTATACATGATAAGTGCTGTTTTGCAAGCATCCACAAACAGAATGCCTTATTTACTAAATAAAATATGTACAATGTCAGTGAAGTTCACATTACTTAGGTCCTGTTCTACATAACCAAAGAGGGACAGGACTTGGGGGGTAGGTGCTGCTGAACATCTGTGCCTCAGCTTACCCACAAAACAATCTTCTTTAGAAAGTCTGGGCACTGCACTTTAGTGAGTAAATGGATTGTAGGTGGTTTTCCACAGCTGGCTCTGCTAGCACAAGGCCCAGTGTTCAGAAAGCACAATTAGACATTATTAGTTTGCCTTATGTTCATCCAGTTTTGGCTGTGTCCCAACAGCAGTAAAGTCCCCTGCTTTGCACGCTATGCTGGGGGCACATCCAGCTGTTCCAGCTGTTCTGCAAGAGGCAGGCAGTCACTCAGCTGCTGCTGAGCTTGCCAGCACACATTCCTTACTGGGAATCATGGTGTCTTTTCCCTTTTGCTGCTTGTAATACAATAGGAAAAAATCCTGCTTACTTTCCTCACTTGAATCATCCTCAAGGGGTTCAGCACAGATGACTACTTGGGGAAGACAAGTGTTTTTCTCTGAGGAGACCCTCCAGCTATGGAAAACAATATTTGAAATAACAATATGTGAAATTAATGCATCCCCCAAGTTCATGGCAATTAATGCCTCAGGTATTAAAAATAAACAACTACCCAAATTTGGATGTTTTAGAACTTTCTCTTTGGACGTGATGGAAATCTGTGATGGGGACTCTTCAGTCCACTGCTGCAGTCAAAATCACAATCTAGTATTTTGATTCAGAGCAAAGCTAATTGCTAATTTAATTGCAGCATCAGGGCCATGGACTGCATATATTGCTTTGATTCCCAGAGTATCAGCACCAGTAGTTTTCCTCATGACAGATTCAGCCACATTTGGGTCCCTGCTCTACACCCTGTACTACACAGGCAGAGTAAAAAGTATCTGTTCCAAAGAACTTGCAGTACAGTCAGGAAAGATGCAGAGAAGAAACAGCAACAGGGCAAATTATTTACCCAAATAATTGAAGGTCATCCTCTGAAGTACCTGACACATACCTTGTCCTTGAGACTGTAGTGTTCTCCACAGTTATAAAATTTAACAATCTGTTAAATTTCTTACTAGAAAACCAAGGAAAAGATAATACTTCCCCATCTTTCTCCTAACACAAACACTATGGGGGTCACCAATTAGTTTAAATCAAATGCAGATTCTTCAGACTGAATCTCACTGTGTTTGCAGAATTATGACCCATGCTTAGAAATTAATTGACATATTTTATTTCAGTTGCACTTCTGCCTGAGAGGAGATAATTATGTGGTGAATACAGAGGTAACTTCCTTCTCTGTTCTTTCTAATGTCCACATTACTTTAATCCCAATATTAGTTTAGTTCCCTCAGTTGGACCAGTTGTAATAAATGTTTCCTTAAGTTCAGGATTCTTCCCCACCAAGCGAGTGGGGAAACTGTTCTGTGACCAGAATACACAGCACCCCTTTAACAAGCTCATTGCTCTGTAAATCAGGCTACAGTCTTTTTCTCAGCAGGCTGTAAACCTTTTGATTTTACTGCATCAGTCTGTAACCATAAATTCAAGCCCTGTTGTGCTCTGTAACACAGGGATTTCAAGTTCCCCCCCTCCCAACCATGGTTTGATTCAGCAGAGCAGGGTTTCATTATTCACCCAGCAGCAGCACTGCGGCTGCAGTGATTCAGCAGGACCTGCATGCAGCACTGCAGCTGCATCCTCCAGCCTGGCACAACCTTCCTAACCCAGTCAGCATTTTACAGCCAAAAGGGATTTCTTCCCTGCATCTCTTCCTTTCCTGCTGGGATAAGAACAGCTGGGAGCTGGTTGGGGGCTGCACCGCCCTACGCTGAAGTCTTCATCTGCCTCACTCAGCTCATAACCTCACACTAAAAACCCATCACCTTGGGACTGTGGAAAGAGCAAGAATTGAAGCTTTGGGGTTTTTTTCACTATTACAGTAGCTTGCATTTTGGGAATTTTTGGGAATTGAGCGGGGAGGAGCTGCAGTTTGAGCCACGTTGCCCATCTATAACTTCAAGAAGCGCAAAAGGCTGGAAAAAAGCCCCAGGAAATTTCAACCTTGGGCTTGGAGAGAATTCTAGGGAATTTTTCTTCTAAATCCTCCACATAGGAGGCTGAGCATTTTGTCTCAGAGTGAGCCCAACCAAAGTTCAGACTGCAAGAAGAGCAGCCTTGCTGAGCTAAGCCTCTCTGCTAAGTGTGGGATAGCTCAAGCAGGCAGAAGGCAGGTGGAGAGCCACAACACAGCCCCATCCCACCTGCTGCCTCTGGCCACCAAACTGTGTGTGGATCAGAGGGAAGGATCCAAGAAGGATCCAAGCAGTGCCTGCCTGGACCTGTGTGTGCCAAATAAAACCCTGACAATGCCAGGGTAAGTTTAGCAGGTGGGAATTGTGACCTTGCATCAGTCACCTTGCTGGTGTGAGAGGTGAGGTTGTGGCAGCTTCTCCTCCCAGTGCAGAGTGCTAAGCAAATCCTATTTTTAAGAAAACTCTCCTTTAGGGCTCTAATAGGAGTTAAAATCAAGAAGGGTCAAGCATATCACTTTATGAGCTTTTTTCCTGAGACTATTTAGTATGGGTGACTGAGCACTAAAACAGCTTCAACCCAGAAGCAATCACTACAGTATATAGGGTGGATCTGGCTGGAAAGAGCTTTCAGATCCTTTCTGTTCCTCATTCATTTATTTTATGATGATGAGCCAGCTGGTATCCATAAATGCAGCCTGGGAATAACAGTGCCTGCATCCAGTGATTCACTTATGACTTCTAGCTGGGTTCAAGGACTTTTATCAACTTGGCTTCATAAATAATATGACTTGCTTTTCTTGTAAATCTGCTGTATAAGCAACATATACACATATTGCTACTCTAGAGGTTGATTTTTACTCTAAAGCTTTGATAATACTCATCTCTGTAGGGATGCCATAATTCTGAAATAATCCATATCCTGATCTAGCAGTACTTCTTAGCAAAGCATTCTACAAGCATTGATGCAACTTTCATCATTCAAATAGGAAATAGGATATTTGACACAAGAAACACAATCACTAACATCAGCAGGAGCATTGTTAGCTGGCAAAACATTTCAGCCTCAGCCAGAATGATACAAACCCTGACTGAACAGAAAGACTCCCCAGAATTCTGTCATGGGACACTCCAAAACCCAGCATCACACCCAACATCACACTGCCATGTGGAGGGGAACTGAACACTGGTACTGAGTTCAGTGAACAGCAGGGATACGTTTCCCTTGGGGGTTTTAATTGTGAAATTTGGCTGGGAATAGGTAACACTGTGCCAGAAATTGTTCCTCTAAACTGCTTAAATTTCAGAGACAGGCTGTAAGGAAAGATACATACACCAGACTTGATTTGTTATACAGAGGTTGAAAAAAAAGCCTTTGAATAACCAAGGGTCTGCAGTTATTCCTGAATAAAACATGGCTGCTCTGCAATCCCAAAAGGAGGTTCTCTGCACAGACCTTTCTTCATCACCCCTATTTCTGCTTGACCTTCTGCAGCTGTGAACATCTGCCCCTGTTCAGCAAGAATACATCTAGAGTGGAAAAGGCAACATACAAAAAAAAAAAGCATTCAGATGTTTCAAGTACTCATTATGACCCACACACTCCTGAAAGATGACTGCCTTACAACTACCTGCTAGCTAGGGTTTGCTCATTTCTGATACCAGTGACTCAAGCAGATTCACACTGCTGCTTCTTTAGTGGGTTTGGATGCTGGTTCACAGACTATTCTTTTATTTCTCTTTTTGTTTTGTGTCAGGGTGAGTGTTCCCAGAAGTGCTATTACATTTTCATCATAGAGACCATCTGTGTGGCTTGGTTTTCCCTGGAGTTCTGCCTCCGCTTCATTCAGGCGAGGAGCAAGTGTCAATTCTTCAAGGGACCCCTAAACATTATTGACATCATGGCTATTTCACCCTATTACATTTCCCTCATCTTCTCAGAGGATGACTCAAAGGAGGAGGAGGAGAGGCCAAGCAGCAACAGCTATTTGGAGAAGGTGGGGTTGGTGCTACGGATTTTACGTGCCTTGAGGATCCTCTACGTCATGCGCCTTGCCCGCCACTCCCTGGGATTGCAAACTTTGGGCCTCACAGTCAGGAAGTGCACCAGGGAATTTGGGCTGCTTTTACTCTTCCTCTGTGTGGCTGTCACTCTCTTCTCACCCTTGGTTTATCTGGCCGAGAACGAATCCGGGAAGGTGCTCGAATTCACCAGCATCCCCGCTTCTTACTGGTGGGCTATCATTTCCATGACCACTGTGGGGTATGGGGACATGGTACCACGGAGTGTCCCGGGGCAGATGGTGGCTCTGAGCAGCATCCTCAGTGGAATTCTCATCATGTCTTTCCCTGCAACATCCATATTCCACACTTTCTCCCACTCCTATTCGGAGCTGAGGAAAGAACACGAACGGCTGCAGTCTCGGCTGAACAGAGTCCAAAATGCCCCTCACTTGGGTGAAAGTGGCACCTTCAATGAGACAGACAGCCTGATCCTGGAGGATCAAGCATCACCAATCAAATACATACACAAAGGGAACTGAGGCTGCTTGTAAAACATTCCCAAGAGCAGGAATAGAAATACACACACCTATGGGGCAACATCATACCCAAAGCAAAGCAAGGTGTAGGTGACAGTGCTGCTTTTCCCTGCCAGCAGAGGTGTAATGAGCAGTCAAGTCCATGCAGCTGACTCCAACACATGGAGCTGGAGGTCCTGAGAATGTCCAAAGTCAGAACTTATTGAATAATAAATATTTATTCTTCTCCATGACTATTAAGAATAAAGTTTGTCTCTGCCAGTTATGTATCTTGCTGAACACCTAATATCGAACTATAACCAAACCAACCAGCTTCTGGTGGCACAAATACACTTGTTATTTTCTTTGCCTTTCAGTTTCCAATGTTCTTGCAATTTACATCTTGAGCCAGGCATTAGAATGGATTCTTTCAGGGCTGTGTACTGGCATGGTTTATACACTGCTCATCCACCAGGCATACAGAAGCCTCCTCAATGCAAAGCTGATTTCTGCAGCTGAAACTGCTAATAAGCTTAAAATAAAAGCACTGTATGTGACAGCTTTCAAAGCTTGCCTGTAGCCAGACAATCAAACTATAACAAATTGCACTGCTGCTGTATAAAATACATAGTGTTTGCAAGAGAATTTTGCTTGAAATGCTGTTACATTTCATACTAGACAGCAAAAGTTTTCCAACTTTTTCATATCCTTAATTAAAATAATAACGAGGAATAAAAAAACCCCAAACAACTTATTGACCATATAAAAAGAGTTGGTGTTATCTTTTTTACTGAACAGTGACAACTTCTCTGGAAGAAAGATTAAAAAAAGTTTCTGCAACTCAGATGACAGCTGCAAAGTATCCACAGGTAAATAGTAAAGAAGGAGGTGAATGATTGCTAGAGAGGCAGTGGGAGGGATTTCTTCATGCAAATGGCAAAAAATCTCTTTTGGGATGGCTAAGTGTAGCCAGAAGAAAGCCACAGGACTAGACAGTGGTCAACAATGCTACTTCAATGGATAATCCAGTTTTTTTACAGTTCAGCCTTTTAGATCCTGCAAATGCAGCTGATGAAAACTGATACCAACACCTGAGGGCCAGGGCTGTGCAAACATCTGAGTGCTTAGGGCCTGCACCAGCTCCCAGGTCCCCAGTTTGTAAGCAGATTGTTGATACAGAACTTTATTTGACACTCTGGATGTTGAGCATGTATTTAGGCACTGAGATGAATGAAGGCCTGAATGAGTTTTTAATCAGATTTCCAGCTATCATTATCCCATTTCTCCCCACTGACACACTTTTTGGGAACAAAATTAAGTAGTGCAACTGGTTTATTTTTGATTTGACAGTTTGCTTGCTAATTCAAGAGTTAGGCCAGAGACAACTAGCTCAGCCATGTTGCTCTAAACACAGATAGCTGGAAAAAACACTGGGGCTTTTACTGCTCAGCTTCTAACAGCTTCATATCCAACAGGTTCAGTGATGTAGGTGGAGCTACAGACATAAGATGCACCCAGATTCACAGCAATCCACAGCTTGACTCAGCCAAGCATTTAAGTTTGTTTAAATTCTTCCAAAACACAATGGAAAAGTGTGCTGCAACGTGGAGATAAAACAAACTAACAAGTGTTTAGCAGTGACACCAGTGCTTGTCCTTTCATCAGGCTCAGGACAACATATATTTCTGTTCCTAACTTAATTAGGGTCTGGGTATGGGCTGCAGCAGCTTTCATAGAAAACATCCTTCATGATTCATGGTGTTACCAGGGAGGGAAAAAATATGTTGAGGGGAACATTTAGTGCCTGTGTAACTCAACTGAGTAACGAATTCAGAACAAGCAGTTACAATCAGCAGATATTGTTGTTGCCAAGATCCTATCATTTCATAACCAGACATAATTAAAAGAGCAGTTCAGGTGCCTTGCATCCAGCTTCCCTTAGTTCAAAGCCTTTTCCTTCCATCTAAATCCCAGAAGGAACAGAGGAACAACAGACATTATCCAGATGAAACCATGTTGTTCAGCCTACCTACACCAGTGTGCTAAACACCTCTTTTTAAGCTTCTAGGTATAGAATGAAGGGGCCCACAAAAGTCCCCACTGTGCTGTTTTGCTTGGGGAAGTTGATGGATATCCTGCTCTTCAGCCAGAGAGGGAGAACCCCATGAAAACAGAATACAGGGACCCTCCCAACCACTGGGCTGACTTAGGACAAAAAAAACATAGTGAATGATGCTCAGTCATGGACTAAATCCAAATTTTCAGTGATGTTGAAATAGTGTGGAGGGGTTAGGACCTTTGCTTTGACCCAACTCTCATTTCCTCAGGGATTCTGCAGCTTGTTTCAAATTCTCACTGCAGCCATTCTGCTTCCAAGCTGCTTCCCCTGCTTGACTTTTAGCAAAGCAGCATTACAGAGGGTGGATGGATGTATAATTTCAGTAGTGAACTCCCATTAGTTTCATAGATTCAGTATCTCATTATTTCAACCTACTGTTAGATCTCCTGAAATTTACTTTTCATCTGTTTTTGGCAATCTGAAGTTTGCATCCAGTCCCTGGTATTCATATTGTAATTAAACTTTCCAGGTTTGTTATTTCAGTCACAAATTCACTGGAAGAAATAGGACATTAATTTAGGAATAAATTGCAAGAGAATTCATTGTGTGTACTGCATATCCTATGCATAAATGGCAGAAGAGCTGTTTAAAACTTGTATTTGTCAATGTTTTTATTTCAGACATACTCAAACAGGATTCTGCAGTGATTTGAAACAATTAAGCATATCTGCTGATAAAAAGAAGACTCTGCATGCCTGCTTGAATTTTATTCCTAATGAAAGTTGATTTTTTTCCCCCCCTTTTGTTCATGAAATTATTTTAATACACTAATCTATAAATAATGATGAAAACTTAGAAGGTCAAGGAAATGAAAAGCACAGCCTGTTCCCTGAGGAAGCATTAGAAAGTTTTTACTTCTACAAGTAATAAATTATTAGCCACATGTTAAAGTTAAAATCTGATAAAAGGCTGATATAACACATTTCCTAAATGGAATCTGGCTTCTGCCAGGCCTTCAGAAATGGGACAAGGTTGTGGCTATATCAGGTACTCAGTATGCACACTGGGTTTCCTTCTGGCCTTTGACATGTGGCATTAAAATAGATTTTCCCCAGCAGGCAAATCACAGAATATTTCTCTGAAATATTTCTCTCTGCTCAGAGGAGGTCAGCATCCAGCTCAGGTCTGCAGAGCTGCCCAGCTGGACTGGGCAAACCAGCTCTGCCATATGGGATGCAGAGCTCATTAGGAACCTAAAGCTCCTGCTTTGCAATACGAGGATCTCACTCCAGGTTACTCTAATTGTTTGGGGTTTTTTTCTGAGTAAAATGATACAAGAAAAATATGATGAAGAAAGAATGATGGTGCCTCCCTTGTCCCTGTACCTTTACCATTTTACTTCCCACAAAAGCTAGGTCTGAAAAACTTGTTTTCCCCAAAGCTTAGTGTTCTAGTAGTTCCCTTATGCCAGTGTCAATCACCATAAAAATCTCACATATAGGTGAAAAGAACATATCCCAAAGCTACTTTCAAGACAGATCAGCATTCAGGATAATGCCAAGGAAACACCTTGTATAAAACTGCAGGTTTAGATCAGCAGCACCAAGTGTTTAAGGAACCTCTTAGCAGCATATTCCTGGAGTTTCTGCAAGTGGGATAAAAATTGGATTTCAGTATTTCCACACTTGATCCCTGCCACAGCTACACAAGCTGTAGCAATCAAGAGAAAGGTTGTACAGGACCCTTTGGGTGCTTCTATACTGGAAGTTACAGCCTGGTATATCACTACTAAGATGTCCCAAATCCAAGGAATAAAACCTAATAAAACCAAGCTCCAGGCTGGGCACAGAGTGGCAGAAAGGGACCTGGGAGTCTGGATTGCCAGGAAGCTGAAGAGGAGCCAGCAGTGTGCCCAGGTAGCCAAGAAGGCCAATGGCATCCTGGGCTGGCTCAGGAACAGCGTGGCCAGCAGGTCCAGGGAAGGGATTCTGCCCCTGTGCTCAGCCCTGGGGAGGCCACAGCTTGAGTCCTGTGTCCAGTTCTGGGCCCCTCAGCTCAGGAAGGAGCTTGAGGTGCTGGAGCAGGTCCAGAGAAGAGCAAGGAGGCTGGGAAGGGATCCAGCACAAGTCCTGTGAGGAAGGGCTGAGGGAGCTGGGGGTGTTGAGGCTGGAGAAGAGGAGGCTCAGGGGAGACCTCATCACTCTCTCCAACTCCCTGAAAGGAGGTTGGAGCCAGGGGGGGGTTGGGCTCTTTTCCCAGGCAACTCTCAGCAAGACAAGAGGGCACAAGAGGTCTCAAGTTGTGCCAGGGGAGGTTTAGGTTGGCCATGAGAAAGAATTTCTTTCTGGAGAGGGTGCTCAGCCATTGGAATGGGCTGCCCAGGGAAGGGGTGGATTCTCCATCCCTGGAGCTATTTCAAAAGAGCCTGGATGTGGCACTCAGTGCCATGGGCTGGGAACCACGGGGGGAGTGGAGCAAGGGTTGGACTTGATGATCTCTGAGGTCCCTTCCAACCCAGCCCATTCTAGGATTCTATGATTCTAATTATCTTGAAACAATACTTACAATTTTAAATCTTAAATTAAAAGGTCTGTTGCTTCATACCTGACAATTTTGTTCAAAACAATCTTCTAGGACTTAACTCACTAGTAGAGGACTCCACACATAGATGCATTAAGGTTATTCCATCTTCCAAAGTTTCCTGCTTTCCAGTTCTAGCATTGAGACAAATACTATGGTTTTGCTCTGGCTTCTTTAAAGTCATTCCTTTCCATTAGCTTTCAAGAAACTGACTATTCTCAGTATGAACAAATAGAGTACTAAAAGTTGCTGCAGATGAAGCCCTCATGAAACCTCTCTGATAACCCAATGATGTTTTCCTTTATTTCAGACAAAAAACCATGATCATTTGCTGATGTTCCAACATTTGCCTTCAATCCCACATCACTTCCCACACACATGGGATGCAGACCAAGCACCTCCTTAGTTCCACAGCTTCTTTTGTTTTCACCTGCCCACTTTGGGACCCCACATCAGGAATTGTTCCTTTGCTAGGGAAAAAACCATCTCATTAAAGAATTTTCTTATTAAAATTCATAAAGTTACTGTGTGACAAATACTAATGATAATTGGATTGTGCTCATAATCAGAGCACTAATAAGACAAATCAAGTCTTTTTAAGTCCTCCAAACCACAGGTCTTGCACTGTCCTTTAAATGTCTTACACCACCTTTTAAGAAAGTATCTGTGAAATTTTTCTAATTAGAATTTCACTTGCAAATCAGTGTTCTTGAGATAACTTTACCAGAACAACAAAGCAGGCAGTAGTCATTAAAACTTCATGCCTTGCAGATCTACTTCTCTAAATCATATCTAGTTTTCATTAGCCTGATGTTTTACAGCTAGTTAAGCCTTCCTAACTGCCTAGTTCCACACCAATTTAGTTAGAACTCTTCTACCTCTGAGAAACTTTCATATGGAAAAAAAAAAAAATCACCTCACCTCAAAAACAATGAGCTACAGGCAGGTCAAAGCTTCAGAGAAAATAAATTAAAAAATAAAGAACTATGAGCTATTTATGATTAAAGAAAAAAATTGTTACACAGTCTAGCAAAGATACAGCACAATTACTATGGTTTTTACAGTGTATTTTTAGGAAAGAGAGGATAAAATCAAAACAGGTTGAATCAAAACAGCACTGGCTACTTCCAAATCTGATACACAGGTTCATGCCTTGAATGCCACTTGCAGGACTTACTAGAGTCATTTCCAGAGTTGACAAAGATAATGCTATCAGTTCATTCAGGTTTAAACATGTACACTTAAACAAATTAAACTGATTTCATACTAAAAAAAGATACTCAAGGGAAAATGAAGGTCAAATACATTTATACTCTGTGTACATTTATGATTCAGAGCTTGTGAAATGTTCTAACAGACCTTAAAAAGGCAATTTGTCTACAGAATTTTGCATTCCTGAATCAAACTGTATCCAAGGGTCCATTCCTGAGAGCTGTTACACAAATGGCATTAAAAACCCCAATACAATCACAAAAAAAAAAAACCCACAGAAATGCATTTCAAGAGCAAGAATATGGGAAGGAACACTACACAGAACAAAAGATACACACAGATATATAAATTATCTCCCAAAAGAGAAAACATATCAGTAGCTTAGATTTGCTGCCTTTAACCATTAGTTGTTGAAATAACAGCAAATTAAAGCCCTGTTTTTTACAGGTTGTCAGATAATTCCTGCAAGCTGCCAGAGTGCCTCTAGGCTTTGTGAAAGCCTAGAGAGCTTGAATCACCCAATATGCTGCAAATTTAAAGAAGTGCAACTAAATATTACGATAAAGTAGTTAAATTTTATACTTGACTATATTTTAGTTCATTGAAGTAACAAAAATTCTGACTGGTTTTAGAAAAGACCTCTATGCTTCACACTGCCTGCTTCTGCAGCTCACCTTCAGTAACAGTGAAAAAAAAAAAAAAAGAAAAGCAGGCTGGATGTGGTGTAAATCAGAATCATTCTCCAAATCCAAAGATTCAGGCCAACTTACCACAGCTGAGGACACAGCTCTGAGCACTTCTGCATGGCTGCAATTTGTTCACTGCTGTTCACTTCCTTCACCAAGTGATTCTGAAACATTAAAAAAAAAAAAATCAATCAGAAGAGAAAAAACAACCTTCCTTTCACCATCAACCCTCATCCAACACTTCAGGCTTCAAGTTTTGTTGGACTATGACCCCTGCAATCTGTTGCCAGGAATGGCAAACCCAGACACAAACACAAGCCTTTGATTTCCATTCTTATCTATACTCCTACATCTGCAAGCTGAAGCTTTAAATATATATATATATATATATATATATGTATCCAAATATATATGTGTGTGTGTATATATATATATATATATATATATATATATATATATATATATATATATATATAAACATTGGCAAAGCACTCTCTGAAACAGTTACCCTAAACACTCCTAAAACACCTCCAAACATTTCCAAAAGACAGCAAGTGTCTTAAGAGCTTCTCTGATTTCCAGCATGGCTGATTCTGGGTGGGAAACTGGAAGAAAAAGGACACAATTCATGATTTAACTTTAATTTCCAACAAAGGGGTCACCAAAGGGTCTCTAAATAGCAAGGAATATTCTAACTTGGAAGCCAATCTTAGGTAACTGTTGTGTTCTTGTGTATAGCAGAGAATTTTTCTCCAAAATACACTCTAACTACAGCTACAAGGAGGTGCTGAACCTGCCCCTTCATGGGATGCTCATTTGGGAGAAAAGCTGCTGTAGTCGTAGCTGTTTGCTTGCTCAACTCTGGCTAAAAAGCAGCACTGAGGACTGTCAATATTTATGCAATTCTCTCATTTTATTTGGAGAGCAGGAACAACCAGCCAAAAAGTCTTGGAGCACCCTGAACATAACAAGACAGCTACAGCACTTCTCCTTGCTGCTTTTCTGTCAAATGATCAAGATTACATCAGTTTTGGAAGTTTTCCTCTCCCCAGATGTCATGGCTAAGCCAAGTAGCTTCTAAGCTGAGGATCAGGCAGAGCTTAATTCTGCCAAAATTTACCCATGGGATTTGTTCCAAGGAACTGCTTTTGCATGACTGGATCTCATGAGACAAGCAGCAAAACAGGTCTAGAGGAACAAGTGCTAACAGAAGCTTTTCCTTAGAAAACCCATGGGTTTGCTCCTAAGAAATGACTCCAATTTCCATAGCTCCTTGCTTGCTACAGGGAGAATTTACTCTCTTTTCCATTCATGCCTTTTGTGCTGTGGGAGGTATAGGGGAATATCTATTTTTTATTCATAGGCTTTAGGAGGATCAGCAAATACACTGTGCCATGGCAGACAGTTCTTAAGCTCACATCTCCCCAGCAGCTGCCAATCTGAGGAGTGAAATGTATCTTGGGAACATTGCATTGGCCTCCCTCCCAATCCAGTCTCTCTGAGCACTGTTCCTGACTGAAGAAAATCACTGAACAAGTGTCTGATCTGGATGTTTGGTGCTTATGCTGATGAGTGGAACTGGATCTGCAGGAGCACTGCTTTGATGCTGAGCCAATATTAAGACAGGAGTATCCAGGATTTTCTCCCACTCTTCCAGCCCATCAAGGAAGTGAAGCACACATGGAGTGATGATGCACTCACTCTTCACAGTCTGAGTTCCAGCTCTGTTCCAGATGGATCTGAGCCTAAGAGTAGGGACTAAACAGGACCTCCACACCAATGGATGTGCTGGTGCCCTTATTTAACATTTTCTCTATTTTTTTACTGCCTTCTGGAACAAACACTTTGTATTATCACAAGGCAGTTTTAAGATGCACTTCTAAAGCTGTAATTTTACAAATTAAAACACTGGGTTGAAAGAAAGGAAAACACTCCAGTGATTCAGCTCTTTTTATCTCTGGGACCTTCTGCCATTTCAACAAACTACCACAGAGTTTACTTAACTTGACAACACTGACACTGGAGATGCCTCCAGCCTCTGAAACCCCAAAGCAGACCATGAACACCCTGTCTCTGAGTGATGCTTTCCAAGCCAAAACCTAAGTTCATTTCGAATTAACAGTGGCAACTCCCATCACACACAATTCAGCACGATTGCCTCTCTCCCTCCAAAACTCTCTGATAACGAGGACCCCAAAACCAGTTTGCAAAGGCTCTGCACCGAATCCTGATCTGTCCTGGGTGCCCTCCCAGAGTCCTCACAGCTTCTGTGTTACAGCCATCTAGTGGCACCTGCACTTCCTAGCAAGGTGGCTCCTCTCCTGGTCTGGGAGGTTTCTGCTTCTCCTTCAAGCAAATGTTGGTGCCAGACCTCCCTCCATCCCATCACCAGACCTCTGGTCCTCTCTAGGGAGATATTAAGCAGGGACTGTTTCTGCTTTCCTCCTGCCCTGCCTCCCAGGGCATGGCTGCTCCAAGACATACACAACACACTCAAGTCATTTGACCACAGACACTTGAAGATGCCACTTTAACCTCTGTAAAAGTCTTGCCTAAAGGTTTTAATTGGGAAACACCCAGAGCAGTGATTCTTACAGCTGCCTTTAGCTGCTGCATCCTCCTCATACTCTCCTCCCTCCTCTGCTTTCAAGCATTCATCTGCTGCACCTCAGTTAAAAGCTGTCAGATTCCTTCTGCAGACTGAGGTCCCTGCTCACCCTGATGAGCACAACCTGAGCTTTTCTAGGTCTTCCTCAGTCACCAGCTCCATCCTTTTGTAGTCTAAATGCTCAGATTTACACCACCTGCCCAGAACTACCTAGAGAGCTTTTGTCATGATTTTGTCTCCACATATTCCCTTCTGTAACCTCCATTTCCCTTTGCATTGTTCTCTACAAAAAACAGTAAGAGAAGAAATCTGAACTACTTTGCATGACAGAATAACAAAACCTCAGGTGATGCTGAGCACATTTCTAAGCTTAGCAGACCATCTCTCTCATTCTTAACTACAGACACTGTTCACTGGGCTTAAGACTTCACAGGTGCTGCATTGCCTTGGTGTCCTGAGAGCTGTGAAATTAACAGTAAAATATCTTGTGGAGCTTAGCATGAAGGCAAGGAGATTGAATATTAAGTTTTATTCAGGTTCGCCCAGAGGTGAATGTATTCTAGTGTTAAGGAAGAGGAAAAAAAATTAAAAAAAAAAGGTGGGGGTGGGAAAAAACATTCAAAGAGCATTCAGAGTATTATTTTTACTGGTATTATTATTCCATATATTACAAGTAACCCAAAGAAAGCCAACTGGGGTTTGCCTTCAGCTGCACGTGGAGGGGTTCACAGCAGAGGGGGTGACACAGCTCAGGGGAACTTCTCATGGCCAGAAGCATGATTTGACCCCACAATACAGCTAACCAAGCCACTCTCTGGATTCCTCCTAGAAAGAAATGTTGGAAATAAGATTTGAAGGAACATGAGTACTGTTTAGCTAAAAAGATAAGGATATTGGTGGATCTCAGCATACTGGATTGCAAGTTTCTTTTCCCCTACCTTTAACACATTCAAGCCTAAACTTAATTAAACCCTTCAGCTTATCTCAGAAGAGAACTTGTCTGCAACATTTTCCTCCAGCACTCAGAAGGGATACATGAAACCCTCCAACCAATAAATAATGCAAGATAAACTACTTCTAACTTTAAAGATTAACAGAGAAACACACACCTCACCCTTGCACCCACCTTATCTCCTCCAGGCTGAATTCTCTGTAGAAAAGAAGTTACCTTTTCCTCTGGCTGCTGCTATGATGGTCACCAGTCCCCAATACCTGAACTTCCCCTGATGCCCAACCTGCTGCTGTTCCTGGAAATTTCTAATGCTCCCCAGCTGATCCTCATCCCCCAGACTGACTAAAGAGAGGTTTCTTTACTTGCTGTGGCTCTACATCTCCCTGTAAAGTCCTGCAAGCAACCAAAAGGAAGAAAAGGAAGGGAAAAGCTCTAGCTGGCACATATGCAAATATAGATCTTGCTGTGGATGACAATATGGTTAAGGGAGGAAGAATGACACAATAAGTTTCCCAGGACATAGAGAAGCAAACAAATGATGTTATGCAACCTTAGAAATTTACTTTCAGCTTTTTTTTTTGCCCCTATTAAAAAAGGCAGCAGGTTTTGTCAGAGACTTTATACCAGCTGCTTTCACAGTTCAGAGGGATCAATCAGTGAGGTCTCAGGCCCAGCCCTCCTTCCCAATGAATTCACCCTGCAAGAAGTAAATAGACTTGATTACTGATGTGTACTTTTCCAGAATGGAAGCTTTAAAAAAATCACTCAAAAGCAACCTGGGAGTTCCTGGTGAAACAAATGACTTCTTTTTTTTTTTTTAAGGTATCAGGGCAAGTGGACTGAATTACAGATGTATTAAATATCAGGCTAGGATCTGGTCATTTACAAATGCAAATACAATGTCTGCAAGTGAACAGAAAACCAAACAAATTACTTCCTATCCGAGACTTGAAAAGGTGGATGGGAAGAAAACATAACAAGAACTGATCTTTAGACCTCAGCCTTTTCTCTGCAGAAAAATCTCTGTTGAAATTAAACACTGGCAAACCAGATTAGAAAAACTGACCACAAAACCCAAAGAGAATTCAAATTAATAATATAAGAGAAATAGGAAAATTGGGAATATTGAAAATGAACCCACATCTTTATTTTGGCAAAAGATTAAATGCCATGTTTAAAAGATTTAAATTCATAATATTTTTATATTACATTATATTTATTGATGTATAGCTGTCATATTTTTGATGGTTTTTTTTTTTTTTACACTGAGTAGTGTGACATCCTGTCCTATTTGAAGCACTAAATTTTTAAAGCAATTATTCTTGAACACAGTGGTTATTACTGCACCACGTTACAGTAACAACAGCTACAAATACAGTTCCATTGAACTGGGAGCCCAGAAACATTATTTTGATCATCCAATCTGTCTGACTTTTCCTTCACATCAAGCCACCAAAATGACTGTGTATTACCTGTAGGGAGAATTAAGGTGTCTGCTTGAGTCCACTGTTGACAAAAAAATAAAGGAGGGAGAATGGTTTATTAGAAACATTTTCCCAGTGTTTTTAGGGGTTCCACATTTTTCTTTTTTCACATTCACATTTTTCACCTTCTTATTTTCAGCCATCTATATTTTAAACATCTCAGAAGAATGGAATTGAGTGTGTGGGAAGCTGTGAAGGAGGCAAATTAAAAAGTAAAAAATGAAGCACAGTGGAGAAGGTTAAGAAAGCAAGTGCAAGCAGAGGGAACTGGGCTGGAACCTGGAACTGTCTCACTGCCAGAAAAGCAGGTTTTGAAATGTGAGTTTAATTGTAGTCCTAAAGCTTTGTTATCCCCAGGTCTTGAACTAGCACAATACTGTTTAAATGTCTTGAAGAGAGACTGTTGATAAGACTTTTTTTCTCAAACTGTCCTTTTTAAAAATGAATAAATCCTCATATCAACACAAAATATTCATGACTCTCTGCAGATTTTACTGATCAGAGGTTTCTCTTCCAAAGACAATTAAAATTGTTGATTTATGGGAAGCAAGATCAGATCACACCACCTGTAATTAACAGATTTTCTTTTCTTGTTTGCTGATGAAGTGGAAGGGTGGAACTTTCATCTCCTGAAAGAGAAAATAAAATGAACCCCAGTAAGAAGTGACCACCTATGATGAGCAGGCCTGAAATAACTGGGAACACTGTAATTTGAAAGTTTAATGAAGAGAAAATTGAGGAGGAAAAACACTGATTTTTTTTTTTTTGTTTTGGTTTTCTATAACAGGATAAATTTTAACCTAAGCTTTTAGCTGGCAGTAGTAAAACCTGAAGTTTCTTAGGTTGAATTATCACTAAATTTTTCATAAAGATTAACTAGTGTGTTGTTATTAGAGTAGTCAGTGATTCAGGATGCCAGGAGATTGGAAGATCAAACAAAAGCTAATCTCTAGAAAAGTAGGACAAAACCCTTTGTTTCTTTTTCAGGAAAAAGAATTCAAAGCTTGCAGGTTCTCAAAAGCTGGCTTCCCACTAGCTGTCTCAGAAAGACAAAGTTGTTTGCAGCATCAATACTTTTCTCTCCACCTCTCCCAGAGGAATGCAGCTTCCAACAAAAGTGTATTACAGAACATCAGGGATCAGGAAGAGCCAGTGTTGTTCATTTTTCTGACAGCTTAGCACTAACAATAATGCATGGTTCTGTAAGTCAGGCAACCCTTTTGTTGGACAGACTTTGACACAACTGGGAAAGGCTGACACATCAGGTATTCAGCAAACCACTGATAAACAAAATGCTGTGAAAAACCTTTATGTCTATTTTAAAGAAATCTGTTGTCACGTTCAACATTTATTTTAACTTGAAAATATAGTAAAATCCTATTTGAAGTTCCTGTCACTGACCTAGCAGCTGTAGGGTCCAACTTTGAGAACCGGATCAGTTCAACTCCTCATGTTCTACCAAAAAATTCCTTACTACAAAGGATATTTACACTCTCACATAACTGTGAGTGCTGCCAACCTTTAATTATTTCCAAAAAAAGAATAGCAATCCAAGTTTTGGATGCAAACCCTGAAATTAAATTATTCCAGGTTGATAAGCACTGCCTCTTTATTCTTTTCTGGTGTTTCCAGGATGACCTGTAAATCTAATCCAAAGCAGATGCATGTTTGAGCCTTTGCTTTTGGCACTCTGTTCCTAAAAGTGGGAACAATGTCTATCAACATCCTGATGGAAGAAGTTGTTCCAGTTCTTGACTAGGCAGCCAACTCACATTCTTCAAAAGAAGAATATATAAATATATTCAATGAAAATATTATGGGTAAAAAGCAGTAGCACATCCCCCCCCCCCAAAAAAAAAACCCAAATGCAATCTTACACAACTGATAGCTCTGGGAGTAGATCTGACCAGTGAGAGAAATCCCACCAATAAGTCATATCCACAGGAAATAAAATGGATGTTGGAGGATGCCTTGTCCAGTGCTCCCATACAGCACTGTAATTAAGTAATTAAGGTCCCAAATAATCATTATTTCCACAAATACCTTGGTATTAGAAAGGCTGGACTACTGTTTATTACTGTTCCTCAGGGTGAGGGGCATTAATAAGGCTCAGAGTGAAAGGAATTAGAAACCAAGAAACTTGACTTTAATTCTTTGCATTTGTCAGAGGTGCTAACAACAGGGTTATTCTGTACTTGGTCGACTAAATGGACATGAAAAGAATTCCAGTTCCCCAGTTGTGAATGATTGATCACCCTGTTTGAGTTCTAATTTTGCCTGAGTAAATATTTCAGGTTGTGGTCTTGAGGTTATAAAATAAATCATAATATAATTATACCTTGCCAGTGTTTCAGAGGAGAAAAGCACAGTAATTTATTATTTCTGATAAGCAGTCTTATAATAACAGAAGCCTGAGGTTTACCAGCAAGACAAACAAATTAACTTCTATCTGTGCATTTCAGACCAGATTAAAATGGCTAAACTCAGAATGCAAAAGTGGATTCTTCTGGAAGATGAGCAGGATAGTGCTTACAGACAGAAATATCATGCAGCAGGACTAGGCCTGTACATTTAGGAGGCAGCTAGTTCTAAGCTCTCCAATGCATCAAGCCAGTGTGCACTGAATACTGTCAACAGGTAAAAATGGCTTTATTTTACATAAGTGCAATTTGTAAAGCCAGAGTTTGGAAATCAAGACAGTGAATTTATGCTGTGAGCTACCTGAGTTTTAGCTGTCAAGCTAAAAACCTGCCTGGAGATGATAGAACTTAAAGGTTGAGATTCAGTCAAATTCCAGAATAAGGCTGATGTGACAGATTGGCTATAAACCACTTAATGGTATGTGATAACTCTCTCTGTTTGTAGCTGGGAGTGTAATTTTCTTGAACCTCATCACTGAGGTTCATCCTGAGCTGCTTGCCTCTTCCTTTCCTTAGGCACAGAGGTGATAATTCCTCCAGTGCATAAAAAGGAGCTGGTCCCAGCCAGCATGCAGCAGCAAAGTGCCATCTGGAAAGGCTGAGTTAGCTCAACCACTTTCAATTTCCCCAAGTAAAAGCATGAAAACTGGGATCATCCTCAGCTCCAAGTGGCAGACACTTCTCTGGGACACTTTCCTACCTCCTTACTCTGTTGTTAGAAAAACCAGGCTTGATTCAGCAGCTGTGACAGAATAACCTGTAAGCTCTTGGGATAATGCATCCTCAGCCAGCCAGACCAGGACTCTGCCTGGCAGGAATCATCACCCAGACCCATAAGAGCACTTAATGCCACCAGCCATCTAAATTTACTCTGATAAATGGAATATTTCAGGGGATCTCTAATGATTTCTATTATGAGAATATAAAATCTAAATCACACATCTCATTGCTGTTTCAATGGTAAGAGCTCTGCTGCCTCTTTTCCTGGGCAAACTACTGCTGCAGAGTGAGCTGCACAGAGGAGAACCTGGCACCTTCTCACTGAATTTCTTTCTTCATCCTTTTTTATCAAGCAGCACCTGATCTGGGAGACATTAATGTTACACCTGGCATATGGTCAGAAAGCATCTTGAAGAAGCTGGAGAGCAGGTAGTCTCTCGATATGGATGACTTTCTGCCTTCTAGTCTTTTTTTTTTTCTCTTTTGAAAAGTTCTGAATTATCTACCAATATCTTTTTTAACAATGGAAACTCATTTTAACCACTCTGAGTCCTAATCTCCTTGCAATTGTAGCATTTAAGAATGAAAGGTTCTCAAATGACATTTAGCTCATCAGGAGACACTCTTGGAAATGCTGTTTTGAGCAGCAGATAGTAACCTGAGCCAGAAATTCAGAACAATGGACTGTACTGACTAGATAAGGAAAAGAGAGTTAATTTCAAATTACCTGATTTAAAAAGACACTCAGCTGTATTCTTCCCAGAATCACCAGATTAATTCTTCAATGGATTTAACATGAGCTTAACACCAGATGATAACAAAGGCAAACACCACAGTGTTTGAATGCCAAGAAAGAAAAGTTTACTATGTGGAAAAGGAATTTCAGAACAAAATCTTGAATTAAAAAGCTATTGACTATTTGAGGATATTAAAACAAGATTTCATACAAACCAATGCTAGGTAATGTCATTTTGTAGAAAAGCCACAGTGAAGTGAAAGAGCTCATAGAGTGGTCAATGGAAGATGAAAATAATGAAATTTTGACCCCACAAGATATTTTAAAACATATGATTGGGATTAGGCAATCCCATTATCTGGTTCATCATCTGGTATTATCAAGCAAAGTAGCTAAGAACAGTACAGAGAGTGGATTAGATGTGGTGCATAAGGACCTCAATGGCTGGGAAAAAAGGCCAGGGTGTGGAAATCCCTCAGTCTTCACAGCAAGAACTTCACAGCACTTCTCCTCTTGCTTTGTGAAGCTTTTGCCCCCTTCCCACAGAAGGACAGGTATCACCTGCAGATGTTGCTTTCAAGCCTGGGTTGTGATCTGCAAGCCAGAGGTAACTAAGGGAAACTGCCCTGTTCCAAACCCAACCAACTCAGAGGAGTACATCCCACAAGGAGCAGAACCCTCACTTGCAGACTGGAAGAAAGAAAGAAGTAATTTTTAATTGCCATCATTTGTTAACATTTTCAGAACACGTGAACCAACTTTCCTAAGACATTGGCACCCAGAAATTGTGTTATTCCTCAGAGCAGTGCATGTAAAAACACAATGCCCAAGTGGCTGACAGTACCTCATCCATCATTTACCACCCTGGTAAATCTCTCCAGTGCTTGCCTTTTCTTTATCTGTCCCATCACTGTGCTATGCAACCAAGTTACAAAAGCATTTGAGAAAATTAATTAACAAGAGGACTTTTACACAATTTTTTCTTTATTTTGCCAAGGTCAGTGTAGTAATTTGCAGTAATAATTACTGGTGCTTGTGTTCCCCTGACACTAATGGTGCAGATCTGAACAGAAGAGATAAGTGAAACTGTCAGAGAACATTATGGACTCTGCACTAGTTTAATTTCAGCAGCCTCAGATTATGGAATGTGCAGGGAAATAACCACTCATTTAAGATGGAGTTTTATTCCTGGGCAGCTGAGCAATGAAATCACACTGTGCACAAATAACATGATGACAGGTATTGATTCCCAGGTATTTATCACATTCTTTCTAGAACTGTTTTCCAGTTCCAATTTATTTTCAAAATGTGCCTCCCCTCTGTTTCCATCTTTCTCTTCCTTCTATGCCTTTACTGACCCTGCTCAAGTGATGTGTTTTGATAGCTGAAAGTAGAAGGCTTATAATATTTAATTTTAACTCTTCCCCTGGAAGTCATGCATGCACACACAATTTTGGAAATTATACAAGGCTTGAAGTTTTTCAGCCTGTGTAGCCTTAGAGCAGGAAATAAAAGATGAGCACTTCAAGTCCCTTTTAGATTGGGCTCCTAATGGGCTTCTTCTAAAGCTTAAGATAGCATAGAAGCATTTCTAAAACAACATAACCAGACTTATTAAGAGTTGAATTTTCCTGCCATGCAATTAGGGTGCTGTTAAAGTTTAATTTCATTTCTTCTTAGAATTGCTGGTTGTTTCTTCTGATTCTTCATTTGGCACAGAGAGACAAAACTGTGTTCATGCAGCAGCAGACTGTGGGAGTAGTGCTGCATGCACTTTTCTACCTTAATATTGTACATTATTGTGCATTTTACTGCATAAATAAGCACTCACTGTTGAATATCAAAGGAAATGCACCCAAGATGTGAAAATAATCCTGTACAACCAAGGCAATCTAAAAATAGGCAGTGTTTTCAGACCCAAGAACAGATAAGCTTGCTCACATGCAGACAACTCACATTTATCACATGCTCTGAATGTCTTTATACAGCTTATAATAGCATAAAAAACCAACTAGTTGTTTTCAGTATTAGCCACTCATGGTACTGATATAAGACCAAGTTGTTAAAACCTGGTCTTCCTCACACCTGGCAAGGAAACAGCCCTGTAACATATTTTTAGTGTCATAGATGTGGCAACACTCTTGAATCCCATGTGACAAACATAGCTTCCCCTAGGAAATGCTTACTGAGAAGCAGAAGGGATTTGGATCAATGGACATTTTTTCACATTATTTATCTGAGCAGAGACCCAAGTGCCACGTTAGGACTGATCTGCTGGTTAAGCTGCCATGAGGAGATCTTGTTGCATTTTGATGAAAAGAGAGAGAACAGCAGTGCCATAATCTGAAGGGAAAATAGCAGCTGATGGGGGATGGCAGCATAAAAGGCTTTAAAAGGATCTTTAAATGGAAGTGTGGGGGACTAGTGAGTAGGAATAAGAAAGTTCTTTTACAGGGCAGCTGAGGCAGAGAGGGGACAACTGTGTGAAGTTCTGGTAGCCAGGTTGGAAAAGGATCCTGAAAACCCATGAAATGATGGATGAGCTGTGTCTGGTAGCCAGGGCTCTGTCTGAGTGTTGCATGGCAACAAAGGGTCCATGCCTTTCATTTAAAGGGAATGGATCATTCCTACTAAGCCTCCTCCATGGTCTGACCTCATGCATGGATTCAACAGTCAGAAAATGGTGAAAAGGTTTCATTCCTCTCACAGGTAAAGGGAAGGGGTCCAAAAAAGAGACAATCTAGGAACATCATGCCAAAATGAGATCTCTCCTACAATTAAAATAGGTATTTTTTACTTTGAAGCACCTCTTATTGTGAGTTACAATGTGCTTGAAGAAGCATCTATTTCATTAGTGACATTTCTAGTTTGCCTGTGACAACAATTTTCTGTATTTTTTCTACTGACGACAGTTCACAATTTTTCTGAGGAAGAGAAAGTACTAAAACCAGTGATAATTTTTCCCCAGTATTGGAAATAAAAAAAACCACAATCTCCTTTCTGCTATTAGTTTTTGCTGGGAGATAGAACAAATGATACTCATGTGGTTTCCAAGCCACCTTTACAACTTTAGGAAATGTAAATCTCAAGGCTTGAATTTTACAATATCATTTTGCCATTTTGAAAACACACAATCCCCCTTCCTGCAACAAGGGCAAGAGGAACACAGCCCCCAGCCCATTCCTTACCCCCTGACTCTAGGGATGGAAAAATAAATTGGTACAGTTAGTGTTGACTGCCAGCAGCTTAACAGACTCAAAAATCCAGAGTCAGATTTTAGAACCTATGTGATTGCCCCCAAACAACACAGGTTTCACTAAAAGAAAATTTCTGCTCATGTGCACAGTTGTATTCTGTCCTTCTGCCCCATGGAAAAGGAATCTCCATGCAAGCCCCAGATCCACCAGGGTTACTGCAGGGACCCCTTTTACTTCAGTGGTTTCAGGTGTGGATTCTTGTGAGCAAACTGCCTTTTCCTTTTCAGATTCCTGCTCATTCTCACCCCAACCTGATCTAAACTGGTCTAAGGACAGGGGGTGCAGTACCATGAAGTGATGAGGATCTTGCCTTCCCTTTATTTATGTTCCCCTTTGGAGTGCTAAGGATAGACTGGGAGAAAATGACCACATTATCACAGGCTCTGTTCCTAAAGAGACAAGTTCTGAGAGCTTGTTTACATCAGATGTAGTGATTGAATTTCACTTGACATGTCACAAGCATCCAGCCTGTTGGCCATAGAATGAAGTGAATAATTTAGCAGGGAACTGCTGTCTGCCAGACAAACAGGTTGTAAAACAGTTCTGCAGGAAATCTGGGGAGCCAGCTGTCAGATCTGAGGCAGAGAAGGATATTTATTGCTTATGCATCGTGCTGAATTGCCAACAACTTGGTCAACAATTAGGAAAAGGAAGATGAACATGAATTCTTTTTTGTTGTCCAGCCTCAAAAAATTCTTTTAATACACAGACTGTGGCACAGAACTGCAAACATTACTCTTAAGATTGCTAGCATTCAAAAAGTAGTGTTCTGTCAGAGATATTAGAGATAAACAGGAGAACATCACAGTTTACCTACAACAGATAAGACAAATCCATGTTTTTGTGGGATGGGAAGCACTGGTGCATGGTTTGGGCAGGAAAGGAAGAGGCCATTTTAATGAGTAATTTGGGAAGCTAAATGTAGACCCATGCTTGCCTGGCAGCTGTAGTTAGAAAACCTTTCCTATCCTCATCCTGAACAAACAAATGTTGGATTTCATTTCTCAGTGGGCAGATTTTGCAAAAGAGCTCAGCACTGACCCCATTGTGATTGTGACAGAATCAACAGGAATTCAGCACCAGATTCAGCCAGAGAAGGAATTGGCTGAGCTGCCCCAAGGTGTCCAGTGTTACAGATTTACCCATTCTGCAAAGCCTCTATAATTATCCTGTTACTCAGTGTGCTCCACAATCACTTAATTGACTCCTTTTCTAGGTTGGTTTCCCTGCTGGCTTCCACAGTTGTCCATTTTTTTTCCAGGTGGCACTGTTGTCCATTTACAAATGGCAGCTTTTTTCCCTGGCTTTTAGAGTTGGAATTGGAAGGAAACAATTCCAGTTTAAATGAGGAAAAAGCTCATCTGTCTTTAGTCTAGGATATATAGTTGTAAATTTGTGATTCATTTGCCAAACTTCTTTTAATTCAATAAGAGAGAAAAAAAAGCCTAGTGGAGCAGACACTGAGAATAATTACCTATTCTCCACACATGAAATATTTATAATTAAATACATCCAGTTGTCTGTTTGAAGCAGCAGACATGCCAATGAAGAAATTTTCAAGGAAATGTCATCCTATAAATTTTCAGCTAATTCTGGGTAGATTGTTAACATTCAAAAGCTAAGACACACCTAAACTTAACTGCTCATCTAGAAAAAGGCAAGAAATAAAATAATGTTTTTTATAGTGCATAGAAAACTAAAACTGGGAAATAAATCATTACATCATCTTTGTGGAAAGAAATGAGAACTTCAGTAAACAAGTAATATATTAAACAGAGACAAGAGCTGTAATTCAAGCTTAAAAAATGTATAATCATAAGAGAAGCTCTTTTAATAGGATGCCATAAAATGGATGGAGTTAGAGGACAGAAGAATAACAGTTATTGATGTCCCTCAGAAAACTAAAAATTAATAATGGTAAGATTTTTTTCAGGAATCCAGAGGTTTAAAAATCCTCCCATGTAGTTACAGTCACTGTTTGGCTATATTTTACTATACAAGGCACTCAAGCCTCAGTCACTGAGTAGTAATTCCCCCCCTTGTCCCACTGGAGTCCAAAGAACTTCTCACACCCCACACAGGGTTTTTACACAAGAATAAACCAACATAATCTGTGTCCTTTGCTAAGGTTGCTACTATAACCCTGTATTCTATTTATTCTTTGCTCTTCAAGCTTTCCAGCTGAGATTAAATATTATCAACTCTTTCACTGCCCTCTCAGAGAGCACATTTAGTATGCAATGCAATTCCAATTCCTTTAGCTCAGAAAAACTACTGCAGAACTAAATCCACTTCTGAGCAATTACTGACTGTCCTTCCCTTAATTTGGGAGTATGAACACAGTAAAACTTCATGCTCAAAGCCAAGTCCAAAATGGTTTGGCTACATCCTCAAAACCAACACATTTTCATTTTCTTCTCTCAGTCATAAAGGGTTCAGCAGAAATGCCAAGGAAGCAACATTCTGAAGTGTCTGTGCACAAGAGTGAAGGGGGGGAGTGAGGAGGAAAGAGACAGTGAGAGAGTAATGTATGAATTATGATAATATCTCTCATATCTTCAACTCTTAGCCTGCTCACCTTCCTCTGGTACAAGCTCCTGAATTAAAATCTGCTCTTAAAGAACCTTCTCATCCTTCTCTTCCCTCCTGTGGCTCCTCTGAAGCTCCTTGGTCAGTTCTGGTGGCAAGATAACCAAAGGCTGAAAGTGCAAAAGATAGGATCAGTTACCAGAGAGGAACTACTAAAGCAAAAATATCTTTGTTTTGTAACAGATGATAACTTCATCTGAAAACTACTCCTAAAAAAGTGAATTGTTTCTGGTTTAATCCAAATCACTTTCACATTTCTGATAGACCCACTTATGCCATTTCCATAATTTGTGCTTTATCCAGATAAATATTCATGAATCCTGATACTGAACATCTCCTTTTCCCCTGACAGTTGTTCTCTAAGTACAGTTCTTTGTTTAATAAGCCCTGACCTCATGTATATTTGTCAGCCTCTAAGGAGTGTTATTCCTCAGGAAGTAATAAATTAGTTCTGTTTGTATGTTTTTATATTTTCTCAAGAACTTCTGCCACAAGCAACCAAGGTTGCAATTTAATTATTAACATTTCATTCTCAATATTCCATCTTTGGTTCAAATAGAAAAGATTCATCTGTGATTTTATGTGCTAAGTATCTGAAGAGCCATAAATTCAGCACAGTCAAATGAGGGAGCAGCAGGAATGGATGCAACAACTTGAGTGCAGTCATTATATGTATAATAATATACAATATACAATATATATATTATGTATAATAATAATTCTGAGTATGAATAAGACTCAGAATTACCACAATTACCTGAAACTCACCAGGGAGCCCAAATAAGATACAATGGTCAAAGCAAATAAGGTATAGTTGCTATTTCTTGCCTCACAGAATGCAAGAGTAATAATACAATCTGTTCTGAACTGTTATGACTCTGCTAATTCACCACAATTCTACAAGGAGCATGGTCCTCTGGCAGAGCTGCTCTTTAAAAAATGTAAATAGAGGACAACAACTCTTTTGAGGTCATTACAGAACCCACAACAGTGTTTTTGCTAAGAACAAGGTCTTTTACAAAAAACATGTGTCTTTGCAGAAATTGCCTTTGGGATATTTTATTCTGCTTTTTTAAACTCACATTTCCTTAGATGCCTCCCAATCCCTGTATTATGCTCACTGGAAAGGAGACCCAGCAACAAATAGACATTTAGTTCTGCAGCATTAACTACTTAAGGTGATTTTGCATTAACTGGCACACACAAAAAAATAAGCTGTTAAAGTAAAAGCCTTTTTTTCAAGTGGTTACTTGCAGAGAATTATATTGAGCCCTAATCCAGTGTCACCAAAGGATACAGGAACTGAGTCAGACCTAAAGATGCCAGTCCCAGTAATCTCTGCAGTGTTTCCACAAAGTTCATCTTGAGTTCTCTGGAAAACTGAAAATGTGGCTGCTTTTGTACAAAGCCTGATCCTGACTCACTGCTCTAAGGTCCAGTCATTTTACTTTGGAATTACATATCCCTGCATTTAAAGGAGTTTCATTAACTGTTTTTAAATGGCTTAGTAAATTTCCCTTCATTTTAAAGAGCACAACAGGCTCTCTAAATTTTTAAGGTCCTCCTTCTCTGTATACTTTAAGACTTTGTCAGTAAAAATCTAGTAAGAGAATTTGGTCTTTTACAGCTCCATTCATTTTAGCAATCACTGAACATAACAGTGAAAGGATCATTAATCCTACCAGTCCTCCTTGCATAGCATTTTCTTTCAGTCCAGTCCCAAAAAGGAGACAAAAGCCTGCAAATCTTAAGTGTCATTGTTTAACTATGCCAAGCTAATGAATAACAAAAATGTTTTATGCTGAAATGAAAAAAAGAACACCCCCAAGTTATGAGAACAAGCACGCAGCCATTTGACACTAAAACCTCATGGCCTGAGGAATCATTTTGAATAATTTTTGAGTCAGATCATCAGATAACATAACAAAGACTGTTTTGCCAGCTTAGAGGACACACTTTTCAAGTGATATCTCAGAACCAGCCAGGGCTTGTTCATGTCCTAAGATGGAGCATGGTTTGGGGGTGTTTGTGCTAGAAGATTCAACATCTCTCTATACCTAAACTTGCCACAGTTGGGATCAGCATGGTCATAAAGTGCTGGTGTCAAATCAGTAATGTCTGATTCTCAAGTCAAGCTGCAACAAAGCCACCTACAAGAAAAAAGCTGGAGGGTCAGGCCAATGAATAATGCTGGAGAACCAAAAAAAACATCTGCATTGTCACCTGCTGAAAGCTGGAGGACTGCTGAAGGAACAGCTTTCTTCTCCTGACTGACATTCCATGGGCTGTAGCCTTGACACCTGGCTCAGAAGGACAGAGGAGACAGAAATGGTCTCCAATAGCTTGACAAAAAATAATTTGGGTTGGAAGGGACCCATCCAGTCAACCCCCTGCAGTCAGCAGGGACAGCCTCAAGCAGATCAGGCTCCTCAGAGCCTCCTCAAGCCTTACCTTGAATGTCTCCAGGGACGAGGCCTCAACCCCCTCCCTGGGCAACCTCTTCTATTTTTCCCCTACCCTCATGGTAAAGAATTTGTTACTAACATCCAATTTAAATCTAATCTTCTCTAATTTAAAACAATTGCCCCCATGCTATCACTACATGTCAAGCAGTTTCTTGACAGCCCCTTCTTCTCTGCACTACCTAAGAACAGCCAATACTTGGAAGGTAAAAGAAGACAGCAATTTAGTTTTACCTGAAAAACACACAGTAAAACAGAGATCACCCTCAGCTTGGAGCAAGGAGGCACAAGCATTCATGTCAGACAACACTTGCCCCAAACTGGCACTAAGGAGGTTTTTATTATTACGACTGCAGTGCTCCAAAAGGCACATTAATAATGCAAATGGCCTCCCATTTGTTACTGTCTATAGGAAAAGGCAGAGGGTGTCAGCACAGTGTTGCCTTTCAGGCAAAACAAGACATCTGAGAACCAGGAGCAGCTCATGGGAAACCTTCTTCTTTTACAAATCCATATTCAATGGTTTTGCTTAACTTTGGTTTACATCTTCCCTCAGTAACAATAACCAAGCTGTGTAAACACTGGCTCAGTTCACAAACAAAACCTACAAATGCGTAGATTTCATCTAAAAAGCCTATAAACTTACACTTAGAAAATGCTTATCCTGCATCCATCCCCCCTACAAAAATCCACTCTGCTGAGCTTTACAGTATCTTAAAAACCACGTCACAAATCTGTGGCAGTCATGACCTTCATCTAATGCACACAAGTTTGGTGCTGCACTCTCTTTAATGAAGACAATATGTCACTGGAAAAAATGTCCTTTAATCACCCGTCCACTTACATAATACCCCTCTCACCCCCCGGGTTCTAATCCAGAACCACGGGATTACTGAGGTTGGAAGAGAACTCCAAAACTATGGAGTCCCAAATGCCACCCAGCCCCTCTCTGCTGCCAGATTAACCCACAGACATTTGCCAGCTGGGCTGCTCCTTCCATTCTACAGAATCCCAGAATCATTTGGGTGGGAAAGGACTTCTGAGATCATCAAACCCAACCCTTGATCCACTCCCCCCGTGGTTCCCAGCCCATGGCACTGAGTGCCACATCCAGGCTCTTTTGAAATATCTCCAGGGATGGAGAATCCACCCCTTTCCTGGGCAGCCCATTCCAATGTCTGATCACCCTCTCCAGAAAGAAATTCTTTCTAATGTCCAACCTAAACCTCCCCTGGCACAACTTGAGATCTCTTGTGCCCTCTTGTCTTGCTGAGAGTTGCCTGGGAAAAGAGCCCAACCCCCCCCTGGCTCCAACCTCCTTTCAGGGAGTTGGAGAGAGTGATGAGGTCTCCCCTGAGCCTCCTCTTCTCCAGCCTCAACACCCCCAGCTCCCTCAGCCCTTCCTCACAGGACTTGTGCTGGATCCCTTCCCAGCCTCCTTGCTCTTCTCTGGACCTGCTCCAGCACCTCAATCTCCTTCCTGAGCTGAGGGGCCCAGAACTGGACACAGGACTCAAGATGTGGCCTCACCAGAGCTGAATCCAAGGGATTCCTGTTGGCCCCGCTGTTCCTGAGCCAGCCCAGGAAGCCACTGCCCTACGTTAAATGATAAAACTTTAAATGCCCTACGTTAAATGATAAAACAGGGGAAAGGCTTCCCCAGGCAGCACCGCTCCTCAGGCTCAAAAAATGCATTTGTCGCCTCCTCAGCTGGCAAAGGTCATCTTGTTGCGTTTCTTTTTTTTTTTAAAGAGCATGAGCAAAGCCCATTAAACCTCACCATGAGGAAAGCTTTTATTCCAAGCCTCACATTCCACCTCAGCTTCATGCTCTGGGGGATATAATTTGTTTTAACCCAGCAGCCAGGCCTGCCAGCCCCTCACCTTTCAGCCCCCGCTGGGCGCCAGCAATGGCGGCAAAGGAAGCAGCGACGGGGAAGAGCCCTGAGTCCTCTGAGGGGCCACCTGCAACCCCCAGGGTCCCCACCACAGCCTGGGAGGGGACAGCCACTCCCTCACCCTGCCAGGGGCTGCTCTGTCCCCAGAGGAGGGGAAGGGACGAAGGGGAGTGGAGTGGGGTGTGAGGGACAGGGGACGGGGCTTGCACGGGGTTTTCCCGCCCTGACACCTCAGGCCCCAGTGCAGCTTGGATGACTCCTCCTCATCATCCTCCTCCTTCTCCTTCTCATTCTTGTCTTTCTCCTCCTCATCATCCTCCTCCTTCTCCTCTTCCTCTTCCTTCTTACTTCTTTCTCTTCTTTCTCTTCCTCCTCCTCCTCCTCTCCCTCTGCCTCCTCATCTTCCTCCTCTTCATCCTCCTCTGCCTCCTCCTCATCCTCGTCCTCTTCATCCTCCTTTTCCTCCTCCTCCTCACCATCCTCCTCCTCTTCCTTCTTCCTTCTTTCTCTTCCTTCTCTTTCTCCTCCTCTTCCTCCTCATCCTCCTTCTCCTCTTCTTCCTCCTCCTCCTCATCCTCCTTCTCCTCTTCTTCCTCCTCCTCATCCCCAGTCTTGGCTTCCTGCAGGAAGATTTCAGAAGGGCTCTCCGCACGTTTGCTGATGGGGCAAATGTGGGACAAGCAGTGAGGCTGCAGAAGGCACAGCAGAAAGTGTCCTGTGAGGGGACAGCCAGGGCACGGTGCTCTCTGTGCTGTCTGTTCCCCTCCAGACCGATCCCATGTCTGCTCTCAAAGGAGGCAGCAGCCTTATGGATGGTGTCTCCATGTCTCCCCCTTGGAGACCCCTGATGGCAGCCATAGGGCCAGAGCTGAGGGACTGACTCAGGGAGCCCCTGGATCTCCTCTGTTGGTGGCACAGCCTCAGGAAGGAGGTGATCCTCCATCCTGGAGATGAGTCCTGCCCAGCACAGCTGTGTCCTCAGTAGCATGGCCTCAGTCCTAGTGACCCCAGGACAGGGACATTGGTCACGGAATCAGTCCCATGGATGTTTAGGGTTTCATGGGGGCTGCACTGATGGAAGTGTTTGAGGAGTCACAGGTGATGGTGGTAGACAACCATGATTTAGATCCATATAAAAAGAGTAGACAGTGCAATGGCTCTGTAGACACCAATATTTGTACTTTTCTTCAGGTGTTTATTGCTCTGTAGACACCGATCTTTGTACTTTTCTTTGGATTTTTATTGCTCCAGACTCTATTGCTCCAGACCCTTAAGCAGTGTGCGAAATGCTCTCTATGCCTTTGCTCGTCTCATGCCTATCTCTTTGTCGATCTTGGCGCCCGAGGAAAGAATGCACCCCAGGGAGCTGACCCGCAGGACTGACTTAATCTCACATGGAGATGTTGGGATGACGGAATTTTTCCCGTGGTGCAGAACTTCTCCCTCCTTCCAGAGGACCCCACACTAAACTACATTTCCCACAATGCCCCCGGCGCCGTCTCATCTCGCGAGAGGAGGCGGAAGTCTCGGGGCGCGGCCCGGAAGCGCCGCTGCCTTGGAGACGGGAGCCGAGCGCCCGCCGAGCCGGACATGGCGGAGACCGACCCCAAAACCGTGCAGGATCTTACCGCCGTGGTGAGCCCGGGGACGGCTACAGCGCCTCGGGGGGGTGAGGGGGAGCGGGCGGCACCCAGCAGAGTGCCGCTCGGAGGCGGGCGGACGCGGCCTCCCTGAGGAGAGGCTCCCGCGGGAGGGGGGAGAAGCCTCGGGCCTCGCCCCTTCGCGGGCCCCGGCGGTACCAGCGCGGCCCAGCGTGGGTGACCCCGGTCTGCAGGGCTTGTGGTGCTTCCCTTGTGGGAAAGCGAATTGTCCGAGTGCCTCAGGGGCCGCTCGGGTTGCGGCGCTTGGTTAACCCAAGGGCTCGGTGCTGGCGGGAGGGGAAACCGGGGCTCGCTGCCCAAGGGGGAGTTGTAGGTGTCTGGGAGGGATGTGGTTGGGGTTGCGGCCGGGAAGGCTCTTGCTCTGGCACCGAAAGCGGCAGCGTGTGGTTAAGAGAGACCGCTGGAAGCAGCTGTTGTGGGTTTAGTCTTGGTTGTGGAACACGGGGGTTTTCTAGATCTTAAAACTGTCGGCTGTGAGCCACACTTCTCAAACGTGTGTATATCTATGTGTGTAAAAATGTTAAATATGGAATTATAGCGCAGTTTGTGCACAGCTGAGCTCAGCAATGAAGCAAAACACCGTGCTGACCACATTACAGGAGGTGAAATTCTGTAACAACCTCTCTAACGAGGCTTTTTTTCCATTCTGTTAGGTGCAGACGTTGCTTCAGCAAATGCAGGACAAATTTCAAACCATGTCTGACCAAATAATTGGAAGAAATATCCTTTTTTTAAAGCGAGATAGGTGCTGCACAGTGCAGGCACACAGGTATTTCAGTGTGTATTTACCAGTGGGGTGTGGAAGAGGAGGTGATGGTAAGTGTTTGAGGAAAGCTGGAATTAAAAATTACTGGAATTAAAAAAAAAATCCAAACAAAACCAAATGTAAACGACAAATAACAACAACAAAAATTTAAAAAAAAAGGCAACCCCACTGTTGTGAGATTGCAGAGTCCTTAACTGCAGTGAACTTGATGACATGAGCTGTCGTATAGATGACCTGGAGAAGAACATAGCAGACCTGATGACACAAGCAGGAGTGGAAGAACTGGAAGGGGAGAACAAGACCCCTGCTCCTAACAAGAGTTAAAAGTGAGACAGTTGCTTCCTAGCCTTGAAACAAATGCTCAGCTCACTGGGAGGTTCTGGCTTTGAATGTAGGTGGAATGTTTTCTATTTGTGAGGGAGTCTGGGAGCCATGCAGAGCAGCCCCAGTGCAAGGTTTTAAGAAGCTCCTCTCAGCAGGTTCCCAACAGCCTCTTCAAGGTTGTTAAGCTGAAGAGGAGCCAGCAGTGTGCCCAGGTAGCCAAGAAGGCCAATGGCATCCTGGGCTGGCTCAGGAAGAGCGTGGCCAGCAGGTCCAGGGAAGGGATTCTGCCCCTGTGCTCAGCTCTGGGGAGGCCACAGCTTGAGTCCTGTGTCCAGTTCTGGGCCCCTCAGCTCAGGAAGGAGATTGAGGTGCTGGAGCAGGTCCAGAGAAGAGCAAGGAGGCTGTGAAGGGATCCAGCACAAGTCCTGTGAGGAAGGGCTGAGGGAGCTGGGGGTGTTGAGGCTGGAGAAGAGGAGGCTCAGGGGAGACCTCATCACTCTCTCCAACTCCCTGAAAGGAGGTTGGAGCCAGGGGGGGGTTGGGCTCTTTTCCCAGGCAACTCTCAGCAAGACAAGAGGGCACAAGAGGTCTCAAGTTGTGCCAGGGGAGGTTTAGGTTGGACATTAGAAAGAATTTCTTTCTGGAGAGGGTGATCAGGCATTGGAATGGGCTGCCCAGGGAAGGGGTGGATTCTCCATCCCTGGAGATATTTCCAAAGAGCCTGGATGTGGCACTCAGTGCCATGGGCTGGGAACCACGGGGGGAGTGGAGCAAGGGTTGGACTTGATGAGCTCTGAGGTCCCTTCCAACCCAGCCAGTTCTATGATTCAACAAGGGTGTAGAAGTTATTTTCTCCACATCTTGTTAGTTCTGAGGCAGTGCAATAGCTGCACTCACCCTGTTCCACCCTTATTCCAGGACTTTTAGTAAGATCTGGAATAATGATTGGCACTGCAGCATGGGAGGAGGTGAGGAAAACCAGCAGTAACAAAGCAAGCTGTTCTCTTCCCTTCTCTCATATTTGAGCTCTCTAAAAGGCCCATGATCTCATGCATGAAATCAACACCTGCTCTGGTTTCAGTAGCTGGGAAGCCAGGCTGAGCATGGTGCTGCTCCTCCATCTTCTGCTGCAGCCTGAACACCTCAGCTCCAGGCTGTGCCCATCAGCTGCAGATCCTTAGGAAACACTTTCTCTGGAAGGGTTGTCAGACACTGGAATAGTCAGCCCAGGGCACTGGTGGAGTCACCAACCCTGGAGGTATTAAACAGCTTGTGCACCTGGGGCTTAGGGACAGGTTTAGTGGTGAACTTAGAGTTTTGGGGAAAGACTGGATGATCCTGGAGGTCTCTTCCAACCAAAGGCATTCTGTGATTGACCTGGACAGACTGGAGAGTTGGGATGATCCCAACGGGATGAGGTTCAACACAACAACCCCATGGGGAGCTCCAGGCTGGGCACAGAGTGGCAGAAAGGGACCTGGGAGTCTGGATTGCCAGGAAGCTGAAGAGGAGGCAGCAGTGTGCCCAGGTGGCCAAGAAGGCCAATGGCATCCTGGGCTGGCTCAGGAACAGCGTGGCCAGCAGGTCCAGGGAAGGGATTCTGCCCCTGTGCTCAGCCCTGGGGAGGCCACAGCTTGAGTCCTGTGTCCAGTTCTGGGCCCCTCAGCTCAGGAAGGAGATTGAGGTGCTGGAGCAGGTCCAGAGAAGAGCAAGGAGGCTGTGAAGGGATCCAGCACAAGTCCTGTGAGGAAGGGCTGAGGGAGCTGGGGGTGTTGAGGCTGGAGAAGAGGAGGCTCAGGGGAGACCTCATCACTCTCTCCAACTCCCGGAAAGGAGGTTGGAGCCAGGGGGGGGTTGGGCTCTTTTCCCAGGCAACTCTCAGCAAGACAAGAGGGCACAAGAGGTCTCAAGTTGTGCCAGGGGAGGTTTAGGTTGGACATGAGAAAGAATTTCTTTTGGGAGAGGGTGATCAGGCATTGGAATGGGCTGCCCAGGGAAGGGGTGGATTCTCCATCCCTGGAGATATTTCAAAAGAGCCTGGATGTGGCACTCAGTGCCATGGGCTGGGAACCATGGGGGGAGTGGAGCAAGGGTTGGACTTGATGAGCTCTGAGGTCCCTTCCAACCCAGCCCATTCTAGGATTCTATGACTCCTCCTGTGTAAATCCTTGCTGGGAGCAGGTGACTCACAAATGCCACTGCAAAGGAGCAAGTCCTGACATGGGCAAGGACTCCTCTCAGTCATGAGGCAAGGTGTGTTCCAGGGCACTCCTTGGAAAAAGAAATTTCTTACTGAAAGGTAAATGTGGTATTAGATATTCCTACAGAAATTCTTGATGGGCAACCTGCCCTTCCATTACACAAAAACATGGGAGATGTTTCATCTGCTTGGCAAGCAGGAGTTCAAAGTCTAGGGCAAAAACATGTAAATAAATTCAAGTGCTCAGGTAGCAGCAGAGCTGCTGAAGGCTTCTCAGAAGCTGGGGCAGTGCAGGAGTGCCAAAGCTGCTGCATATAATCAAGGTTTGGGTGGCTCTTTAATTACAGACCACTAAGGTTTCACTTCAGCTGGTACAGAGCTTGACTTCTGCAGTCTAAAGAAGGCAATTTGTAAATTAAAGATGAGATGGATCATGCTAGGTGAAGTTTGTTTGTTTGTTTGGAAGGTGTGCCCCAGCCTTTCTTAGGTTTGCACTGCTCAGATCATGTCAAGAAGTCTACACAGGCAGAATAATACAGACAGAAATAAAAATTATTAATGGGGGCTTCATTGGCCCCAGAGCCACTTTCCTGAACCTGAACCCCAGGAGGAAAGATCCCTGATAAGCATGATTCTCTTAATTTTTCTCAGTAACATATTTATTTATTATTTTTCCCCAACAGGTTGCCAATAACATAAGATGAATCCTTGAAGACTCTGGTTGTTTTTTTTTTTTTTCTACAAAATCTCGGAATTACAGAACAGCTTTTTGCAACTTCTGTGTGTAAAAGCATTTTTATATTGTTACAGAGCTTGCATTCCTAATGTATATTGTATAGGTAGGGGTAGGTTAGTTTCTATTTTGATTTGTGTACTGTAATTTCACTTTTTGAATTCTTGTTACGAGGCTGAGTCAGTTTGGGTTATTAAACCACAGATCTCACGGGTCTCAGCTACTGGGTGTATTTGTGAAGTCACTTTTTTCCCTTTCTTAGACTTTTTCTAGACGTTTCATTTTTGATAGCTACACATCTAGTGACTCCCATCAAATGGAAATCTTAACTTGTACTGTGGCATTTTGTGGAGTGAAGCACAAGACTGAAACTTTGCATTAATCTTAGCTAGAAGCATCAGTCCCTCAACTGATGTGAGGATCACCTGTTGTTTTCTCATAAATATCAGAAGGTGATTTTTGGAAGCATAAGGCACTCAGCATCAAAATCCTGTCTCTTACTCCTGCTATTACCTGACCTGGTTTTTTTTTAGAAGGTAAATCAAAAAATGAGAGATTTGACATTAGAGACACCTGTGTACAGCTGAGCAACCACTGCCATTCAAATCTGTTGGATTTAGACAGAGGAGGAACCTATGAAGAACCTTGCTATGGCACTGAAGTTTTTTAAGACTGTAAAACTACTTTAAAAATGCCATTTTCATCACCTTTCAACAGTAATTATGCTTAAAGTCATGACACAGAACAGGGGTGGGGTTGCAGGAGTGTCTCTGTGTGGTCTTTCAACTCACTGGCTTCCACAAACCAGTTTGCTGATGGAGCAGTGGAATATTGAATACCAGTAAAGGAGAGAACCCAGTGAGAATGGTAAAGCCTTGCTTCTGTTTGAATAAAAACTAATTGGAACTCTTCAGGAATATTTGGTTTAGAAGGGTGCTTGCTTTTATAATAATTTCCACATTTTATGGGCCTGGAGTTTAATGGATAACATTATTTTGGCAATGAAAAGTATATTTAGAAGAGTCTTGTGTTTTCTGGGGAAGAAAAATGATTGATGCCAGGCATTTCTGACAATCACTGCAATGCTCCTCCTGCTTGAAATACAAATTTTAGAAAGTGCTGGTGGCTGGCAGCAGTTTCATGTGGACCCCACTAAAAACTGCTCTGTCAGTGCCACCAAATCAGCCCCTGTGTGTTTTTGGAAGGAAACATGACAGGTTATTTTTCAAGATTGGGGAGATATTGGTACAAAAGCTCATGATAAAAGGGGAATTTTGTGAACAAAGGAAATGTATCAATATACCTTGTAACACCAGCCTTAGGCTCTTTGTAATGTCATTCAAAAAAAATTCTAATAAACTATTACATGGTAACAAATAGGTCATGGATATTATAGCAAAATCTAGCATACATTTATCATTATATGTGAGACTGTGTTTAGCTGTAAGTTACTGAAGGATTTTAGTCACAGAATAGTTCAGAATATTTGTGGGTTTGGGTAATAAAAAAGAGAGCATGAGTCATGCCCTGTCAGACCTGGATTTCACTGGGTAGGGACAATAATGACCAAAGGCACAGGAGGATCATTTTGTAGGGTGTTTGTGGAACTATAAATTCTCCTCCAGCTTTCTTCCTCCTGTGGGAGAAATGCTCACTTCTTGTATTTGCTTGCACTGTCCCATAGAGAGAGAGAGAGCAGTAGTGGGTTTGTTTCCTGATTTAATTGTCAGAACAAGTTACTGGGAAGTCATCCCAGGTGTAAGAAGCAGCTAAATTCTTCAGATCATTGGGAAGATTCTAACCACTTTTCAGCAGGGATAGGGTTCCCTCCTAAATTTAACACTCCAACTGAGTTTGAAAAGTTAGCAGTTCAAAGCAAGCTTTTCAGACAGCAAGGTGTTACCTGAAGCTTTTGAAATGCTGCATGTTTTTGACAAACATGTTTTATTCTGACTCTTGTGAACTAGTGATAAAGCTTCTCCAGATTAACAGCACAAGCTAAAGTACAATCCCTTTTGGCCACAATTTTCTTGCAGGGAAGTTAGTTTAATAGATAGAGCAAAGCAGATGATGACTTCCTAAGAGTTACTTTGCATGGGATTGATAACACTTTACAAAAGAATAGTGACCTTTTTTTTGGGTTTATTTTTTCCTGAGTATGCTGGTTCTTACCTCTCAGATTATTTGCCCTTTCCAATGGGTTGCCTGACTTGCAAAGAAAAAGAAAACTGAGGATCAGGCTCTTGGGTAGGGAGTGTCTGCCTTCTTAGATTATGAAGCAAGCTGTTCTATACATTCATTTAAATGCAGCTTCAATAGAATTATTTTGATTGGAAAAGACCTTTAGAATCAGCGTGGTGCTGTGTTTTATTTAGGAGCATCCCTCAAGATTGCAGCTTGCATTTTTTTGTGATTTATCTCTGTGCTAAAGCATCTCCTGTATCTCTTCCTACTTCAAGAGAGATTTTCTGTTACTTCTCACCAGGGTAATGTCCATTTGGGGTTTATCATTGACATATTTACCCTCTATGGTTTATTTTCACAAACAGTTACAGGTTAAACACACCCTACTCTTGATTTCCTTGTACAAGCAGGAGTGGAGGGTGCTGCCTTTTCCAGTTTGCAGTTCAAAGCTGCTGTAGTTACAGGAACAGCAAAATGTGTCTGCTCTGCCTGTGCAAGTGTGGGGATCTGTGACTGCTGCCTCCTGCCTCCCTGCAAGAGGGGAAAGGGTTTCTGGTGTCCTGGCTGCTGTTTAGGCAGAGGTGAGGGATGGAAAATGGTCTCTTCAACTTGCTGCTTCCTCCATTCTTTCCCACCCTGGCCCAAGCAGAAGGACACAGAGGTGCTCTGTGAGTGAGGGGTGGGAGTCACACAACAGGTAGAGTGTACAGGTCCTGAATTTATGGGGAACAGGAAGAACACCCTTCTTCTGTCCAATATCCTCAACAGCTCCATTGTCTCTGCTCTCACCTCTTGCCACTTCTGCTCCAATTTTCCATTTCCTTCTTCAGCTTCTTTTCCACTCACTCCTGAGCTCCATTTCAGCAGTTACTGAGGACAAAGCCACTTGTTACCTATCTCCAGATAACTACCAGTAGAGATGCTCTTTCCCCAAAGATCTACATGAGCAACACCAAATAGAACCAGTCAGTTTTCCATGGCAGGAATGATGAGTAACACCAGACAAGTCTTCAGCCAAAGTTCCAAAGCCAATCTTTGGAGCAATTTTGTTTCCTGAGCATCCAGAAAGAAGCTGCAGAGCACAGATGTGGCCTCTGTGTTTTACACTTGGCAAGAGAAATAAATTTGAAACTCCTCTCTCATCTGGTCTGGTGTCTTAAATCCTATCTTTATAGCAGGAATGGTCAGGACAGGCAACAATAAATCAGTGTTTTGGAAGACTGAGACCCACTGATCAGTGATCCAGATCTATAGCTTCCTTAAGAGGATTATTCATTTAATCTCTGCCTTAAAGACAACGTATGGGAGTGAGACTGCACACAGACAGCTCTCCAATTAAATCCATCTGGTCCAGGCACCAAGTGAAGATGGTTGTGGACACCCCAGACACTGCAGCACTTGCATACTGGAGGAACTGGTTTGGAAGCTTTTCCTCCTTTTCCTGGAGCTGAATACAGGGCTCCCACCTGCCTGGCCAGGACCCCTGCCTCAGGACACAGCTCTTGGGAAATTATTTGGACTATTCAATCCATTTTTGGCAGGGGAGATGGAACAGGTGTGCAAACTCATGTTTTTCTGGCCTCTAAACTTATTATTCCAGCACTCCCAATAAAGGATTATTGGTTCCTTCCCTTAGATGGGAATTGGTTTGCCTGAGTTTACTGTGGAACTCAGTGAAACATCCAACCTGTCTGTCTGCCAAACCCTGGGGGGGTGCTGAAGTCTCTCAGGGGTTCTTCCTCTAAACTTGAAACCTCATGAAATTCATTCCTTCATAATGTAAATTTATTTGACACTGTGCCTTCAAAAAGGAAATAATTTTGATATCATATTGGTTTTACTGTGGAGCTCCTGTAACCAAGGCAGAGACACTGCCCATCCTCCTGCTAAAATTGCTAAAATCTACCTGCAGTTTTTGTGGAGGTTTTCACATGGAATTAGAGAAGCTTTTTACTTTCCCTCAAGATGATAACTCTAGCAGATACTGCCTTCTAGTGGGCACACTCACCAAGAGAAGGAGCACTACTCAGATTAATGGTTTGGTTACCTTTAATGTCCAAGTTCAGATGTTAGGACTTTAATGAGCCCCGTGCTGGTTTGAATGTGGTCATTACACAAGACACTGAGGCTTTGTTTACAATTAAGAAAGTTAATAGGAGACACAAATCCCTTCCTGAGCTTTAAGCCTCACTGTGTTTTGAAAAGAGCTGATGCTTGCTGAGGTGGTGTTTTTTTTTTTTTTCCTGACTCCGATGCAGAGTTAATGAAATTAGGTCGATAGGAAAATAAAGCATGGAAATAGAAACTTTCCATCATTAGGAAAATAAAGCATGGAAATAGAAACTTTCCATCATTAGGAAAATAAAGCATGGAAATAGAAACTTTCCATCTTAGAAGCACTCTGAGATAAGAGTGGTTGAACAGGTATTGCCTCTGAAAAATACACACATATTGCTAGGAAGTGTTCTCTTATTTTGCTATAGACCTGATGTTTATGAAGCTCTCAGATACATAAATAAAAATAATTTACAAAGCTATAGAACAGACAATCTCTGGTCAAGAGATTAAAACCTGTTTGCAACAGCATCTGGAGAACTGATGGAGGAGTTAAGTGTTTTTGGCAGTTCTCAGATTCCCAGGTTTTAGTGCCTGGATGGAAGATCTGTGACCTTCTTGTGCAAGGCCCTGTACAAATATGAAATTATAGCCAAATAATCCATCTTTTATGGGCAAAGTGGAGAAAACAGGCAAAGAGCTACCTGAAATGTGGAGGCAAAAGATATAAAAAAAATTACCTAAGGCTTCACAGTGGCTGAGCCAAGCATTAGATTTAAATCAAGAGAGAGGAAGTAGGATTTCCATGGTTCCCAAAATGGGCAGGCAGGTGAACTTGTAAAATAAGGATCTGCCCTCTCACAGCTGAGTTTAGATCAGAAAAAATACACGTGACATAACTGTGTGAGAAAAGGTAGGAAAACCAAGCCAAAAACCTCACACCTTTTCAGTGTGAGCCCTCTGACTATTGACACACTAAAGATACCATAAATCAGACCAACTCTTAAAAGATTAATGAGACTGCAAATGTTAAAATTAATGACAAATGTGATTGACATAGATTAGAAGGAACATCACTGGGATCTCCAGCAAGTCAGGCAAAAAATTTAATCAGGGTCTTATCAGAAGGTTACAATTAGATGTGTTATTTTAATAAATTCAACAAGTGTACTGTGCAAGTGAGAACTGGGTGCATCTTAAAAGGCAATTAATTGTAGATTCTTGATGATAATTCACTGATCTGGAAATGCTTTGCAAGTCTTTTTTCTAAATTATTAGAGGTGCCCTGTTTCAGGAGGAGGTGTAGAATTGTGTTCTTCACAATTAGCCCCAATTCTCACCTTTTACACTAAAAATTTTAATAAAAATATATTCAGGATCAGTGCAGAATCCATAAACAAGAGCTCTTCAAGTCCCTGAGTGTTGCAGGTGGCAGAGGAGAAGATGATTGGGGTACCTTTGATAATCTTCAGGTTATTTTTATACAAGGTCTTCCCATTAATATTGTTTTTCTTTCAGGTCAGAGCCACCATTAAATAAAAACCAAGACAGCAGTTTAAGACTTAACTCCTGAGCAACAGTGGAAGTGAATGTGACCCTGAAATTTTAATTGCTTCACAGAGATCACAGACATAATCAGGGCCTTTCCCCCTACATCCTCACTAAGACAATCTTTGGGATTCCAGGTGACTGAGGAACAGATCAGCAGTGTCACTTATTAGCAAAAAATGTAGCAAATAGAAGCCCTGGAAGGAAAGGTCTGTTGCTTGCACAATAAATCTGTTCTTTAAATCCCATTTTAAGCACTTTTTCAAACAACAGTAAATAATAGTTAGGAGAATGACATCATCTGCCTTTTTTTTTTTTTTTTTTTATTTATTATTTTATTTTTGTGTCATCTTTCCAGAGTTTTAACCAAGGATTTGGTATTAAACACTGACAATTGGCACTATAAATTATGATTTTTCTGCTCTGTGCATAGCAAAGACCCAAACCCAATAAAGCACAGACTGAAATTTCAGTTTTCCCCCATTACTGAGCCTGGGAGATGTAAATTTCAGACCAATTTTTCCTGCCTCCTGTACCTGGGAGGGGACAGGGACAGTGCTAAGCACACTCACTGAGGTTTCTAATGGGTTCTGGGTTCAGCTGGGCCACCTGGAGCTGGGGATAAGCAGGAGATGAGTGGCTGAAGGAAGGGAGCAAGACAAACCACTCACCTTTGCATCCTTCTTGGAGGTTCTGTATGTCCCAGTGCTGGTTTTTGTCTGGCAGAAGTGTCCTCTTCTGTCCACTGTGAAATTGCTGGGAGCTCTTTGTTCTTCCACTGGTACAAGACAACAAACAGAATGGAAATTTTGAGTGTCTTTACCCATTTGCAGCCTTGTTGATCCAACTCCTGCTCCACCCCCCTGAAAGCCCTGAACAAAATCCCTGCTTCACACATCACACAAAATGAAAAACAAAATGCATTGAACCTGAGGCATGTTTGAAAACCAGGAGGGTTTCCATGCCCTAAGTTATTTTAAAACCATCTTTGAAACTGCTCCCCAGCCTGACACTAAACAATTAAAATGCATAATCACATTTAAAAAGCAGCACCAAGAATGTAGGTAATTTTGTCACAGAGGCTGCTCCAGTGTGGTGTGATTATTTAAAGTTATGCTCTAAAACCAAATTATACCCTATACCCTTGATCTCTATTTTAATTTCAGGCTGTTAATACATGCACCATTGCTGTATTAGCTGATAGGGCAGAACAAATACTTCAGGAAAAGTCATGATTAGAATTTGAAATCTCTCTCAGCCATATTTAACACCCAAATGTATTCACCTCACTGGCTCTTCCTGCAGATTTTCCTCACTGGGACCCCATGTTTTATACCTGGAAAGAACAATTAGTTAACATCAGGAACAAGCCAAGGCACAGCTCTGCAGGGAGTGTATAGGTGCAGTTGATTCTGCCATGAATATTAAAATTATAAGGCAGTAACTAAGTCTCCACCAACTGCACTATGACCCAAACAACCCCCTCTCTAGGGACAGGGAGAACAAGAAGTTCCCACGTGCCATGGGACAGAAATTTTAGGTAGCAGAGCCTGAAAGTACCAAAGACAATTTGCTCTTTTTGCATTAGTTGACTCTCCCAGCTTCTGCAGAACTTTATTCTTTGCACTGATTTTGTTTCACTGGGTCCAACCCTGCAACAAGAAGAACTTGGGGGGTTTGGGTCACTGGAGCAAGCTGGATGTTTGGAAGCCTCCAACACAGCCCCCAGCTCCAGTCCTTCACCACTAAAGGAAACAACACACTGGGGACCCATGGACGCTCTTGCAGGTTAAATAATTTTATATTCTGAGCACTGGCAAAGAAATGAGTGAAATTTTAGGAGAAATATAGGAATTTAGCTGGCAGGCAACATTAAAGGCAGGGGCTGCCATCCCTGGTGTTATTAATGCTTTATTCATTGCTGGCATAAAGCCTGTAAAATCATTCATTCCATTTTCTTTTTCAACACACAGGGTGTGTATAAACACAGGCCCCTCATGGGCATTCTCAAGCATCCCAGGGTAATTTCTTGTCTAGCAGAGGATTCAGCACGTCCTGGCTCTCTCTGCAGGAGGCACAGGGAGGGGGCAACTGCTCACATCCTCCCCAAATCCCCCAGGGAAGGGAGGGATGTTGGAGATGATTGATGGAAAGGCAGAGGGAGATGGGGGCAGCACAAAGCATGTGGATCCATGTCCCAAAAACCCCCTCAAGTGAATGCAGAGGGGCAATTCAGAGCTGGCCACAGGGCAGCTCCCATTCCAGGCAGCAGAGGTGCTTGCCCTGGAACTGGGATTTGCCAATCTGGTGTGTGCCTTGGGGAAGGCAGAAGGGCAGTGAAATGCTCCCCAGAGACACAGGAAAGGCTGTAGCAACCTTTCCTATGTCTGCAAAATAACCCTGATTCCAAGAGAAAAAGCAGCAGATAATTTGAGACAGGGTTTTGCTTAGAACTCCACAAACCTTTGTTTTCCCTGCATGCCTGAAAATCCCTCTTAAAGATATGCCTGGAGTTTGTGTAATGAATCTTCATTCTGAGGACAGAAAGCTTTCATTTTTGGGTATCCATTAGTCTTTTTCTTACTTTTTTACAGCTTGTCTCAGCACAAGATGGAATCCTTCCCCTCCAGCAACCTTTTAAAACCCACAGAAACCAGTGGCTCCTTCTTGCCAGCAACACCCATATATTTTCTGAGGCAAGTTTACCAAGCAAAGGGACTATTACACTCTGCAAAAGTTCTGCAGTTTTTCTTGTACAAGAGAGGAAGGAATGGCAAAAAAAGTGGAGAGTTGTCCTTCAAGTGCCCTTGCAGAAACAAAATCAACAACTCGAGTGCCTATCATTAGCAGGCAGAACACCTCTGCAGGAGGCACATGGCTGGAAACCCTGAGAATTCTGCATGATTAAAGCTAAGTAACTCGACAAAAAAATCAAGCAGAAAGTTTTCCTGAGGGAATTTATCTATGAAAAACTGTTTACACTAAGGTTAGCATGTATTAACTGGGGCTGAGGAGAAAAAGTGTTATTTGGAGATACCCAGGAAAATGCAGCTCTCAGAGAGGGAAAGGGTGGAGGGCACATGGCCTCACTGCAAGGACACAGATGATTTATGCCTCACCTCAGGGTACTGGGAACAATATCTCCAACTTCAAGGTGATGGGTGAACACACATTCACAGCCCAGCATAAATATTGGAAATTTTCTTGAAGATAGGAAAGGTTCTGTGCCAGGCTGTGGAAATCCCTTTGAAAACTGTTTCTCTTAAATAGGAAATTGGAGCTGCTAAGCACAGTGAAGCCAAAGCAAGGTTTTTCTAGCTCTGTTTTCTCTGGAGCTGCTGTCAGAATCAGAGAAAAAAAAACCTAGAGAGTACCTTGAGAAGTCAGCTATCTCTCAGCCTCTACCAAAGCATCACTGTGCTATGAAGTCTATCAGATTTATAGTTGAATTATTCTTACAGATGCTCAGTGATAGAAATTTCAATGAGGTTTTATGATTCTGGAGCACTCCCACTTGACTTCCCTCTTGGACCAGCCTCAAAAATGATGCTCAGCTTGGAATTCTTTGTGCTTTGGGTGCCAAGGTGAAAGAGCAGTGAGGACAGGTCAGCTTCTTACTGGTAAACAAGGCTCTTGTACTTCTGGAGGAGGAGATCCTACAGGTTAAGCTTTATCACACACTAAACACACAGTATAATTCCTCAGCATTATTGCAAAAATGTCACCAGAATTTTTATTTAACAAAGGAATTTGAATCTGTGACTAAAAATCCTCTAATCTTCACCCAAATAGCTATCACTATTTAAACATCAGCCCATCTCACCTCTTACAATGACCATTTGTTAAATCCTCCTCTTATGGTAACAACTGATTCTATTCCCCCTGTTCTCTGGCACACAGAATCAGAGGTTTAAATTTGAATTTTAAACTGGGTGGCAAAAATCTTGCTAACAGAGAAAATACTTCTATAAGCTCAGTAGCAGAAATATGTTGGTGTTTTTTGTTTTTTTTTCTGAGCTGACCTTCCCAGAGTTGTGCTACATTTCCATTACATTTCTATTACAGTTTTTATTGCTGAAGTTTTGCTTCAGTGTGAAGTTAGTCCAGATTTTTGAGAGTCCAGGCTTGCATGGAAAATCCATAAATCTACTGTGGCCATGACTCTGATTTTACCACTTTTCAGGTGTAGTTGGTGGAGCTGAGCAGCTTCTGAAGAGATCACACCAGGGAGCAGACACCTGGGCCAGACCCAACCTTGCCCCAGATGTTGGAAAGCTTCAGAGCCAGATTTCCCTCATTCTGCAGCCTTTAGGAACTCAGTTCAAGAACCCAAAACCTCCAGTTGGTGCCCTGGAGTCAAAGCCTGGTAATGGCAGCAAGAACAATCCCTTGATTTTCCTGTTCCTAAGAGCAGGAACAGATTTATTGCCTGAAGGGAAGGAGAAAGCAGCACTGAAGCATTTGTGACTGTCAGACTTGGAGCCTGTGGGATAGAAATTCCCTCAGGTTACAAGAAAAGAGGAAATCTCATCAGTTTTCCCCTTTACAAGACAGGTGTGTGCAATTGAGGACAATATTATTTAATTCATTAGTGATGGAAAACCTCAGTATTTGATTTATGCCTCAATCTACATTTCCTGTAGGATTCTGGCCCACCAAGGTGATCCCATCTCCCCTCCCTCTCTCCCAGGAGCTGTGTTTTGGGTCTGTTTGTGTAACTGGGAAGCTTTGGAGCAAGCAATGCATACAGCAACCACAAACAGCTCAGAGTTCAAGAGCTATTCAGCTGCAAAAGAGCCTAAAAACGGATGGAAATATATGAGGTGGATAAAAATTAGGCTTTTTCCCCATTAAATTTGTTTCTTAGCCTTCAAAACTGACACAAAAGTACCCAGGAAAGTGGCTGGAATAATGTGATTTCAAAATTGCTTGTGTGACTCTTCTGCAATAGGTGCTGGTCCATTATTTATCATAAATACCTCCAGCTCCAGCCAGAGCACATGGGAGGGCTCTGACCCAGGGGAAGGAGAGGCTCTGGCTGAAATGTGGTCAGCAGAGAGCAGGAGGAAAACTTGGAAGCTGAAGAAGCTTGTTTCCCACTTTTGAGGAAGGCAGGGAAGGCTCAGTAGATGGCACTGCACCCTCTGCAATGGATCAGAGCATCCTTAAGGGAAGGAGCAGGTTCTGGCTGAGGATCCAGCAGAGATCCTTGCTCCTTGTGGTCATTAGCTGTGGATCAGAGCATCCTGAAGGGAAAGAGCAGGTTCTGGCTGAGCATCCAGCAGAGATCTTTGCTCCTTGTGGTCATTATCAATGGATCAGAGCATCCTGAAGGGAAGGAGCAGGTTCTGGCTGAGGATCCAGCAGAGATCCTTGCTCCTTGTGGTCATTAGCTGTGGATCAGAGCATCCTGAAGGGAAGGAGCAGGTTCTGGCTGAGGATCCAGCAGAGATCCTTGCTCCTTGTGGTCATGAGCAGTGGATCAGAGCATCCTGAAGGGAAGGAGCAGGTTCTGGCTGAGGATCCAGCAGAGATCTTTGCTCCTTGTAGTCATTAGGTGCTCAGCTAGCGTGGCAATCAGTGCTGCTTGCTGAGCAGCCCTGGCAGCTGGCAGGATGCAGGGGGCTTTGCCACTCCCAGTTTGCTGGCCCAGTGACCCAGTTTGTAGATCAGGTGCTGACAATTCGCCTCCCAAATTTCCCCTGAAGTTGAAACTGGGTGTACTGGGTGATGGCATCTTTCCTTCCCAGTCCTAAACTCCTTGGTGGTTTCAGTGCCACTTCTCAGCAAACAGGGAATTGAAGTCCAGCCTGTGCTGGGTGGTTTCTGGGTAAGAATAATACTTGGGATGAAGAGATGTCATGGGCAGTAAGGACACTTGGCTTAACTTTAGGGGAGGCACTTTGCAAGTTACATAATGAAGCAAATGAAGACATAATCCTTCTGGTTTTTTCACAGCCAGTCTGCTTCATGGTGTGCTTCTCTTTTTTTTTCTCTCTCTTTTTTTTTTTTTTTTTCCAATGCTGAGTGATTCTCTGACCTCATCTAAGAGAGACAGACAAACCCATTTTAATAGCAGCACCTTCTGTGAGGGTGACTGCAAACAGATTCCCAGTGGTGTTAAAACTGGACAGAATATTTTCCTTAACCACTGCTGGTAGTTGTAATCCAATCCAGTACTTAGGCTGCATATCAACCCTGAATAAAACCACGTGGGCATGGCAGGAAGCAGCATTTCTGTCCCATTTTCTCCTACAAAAATAAAGCAGCTTTCAAATTTCTCTCTAAGCAAAGCAGAATCTGCAGAATCTCTGTGTTCCTCTGCAAAAAAAAAATAAATCTTATTCTCTTTTATTATCCCAGCACAAATCAGAAACAACTCACTTCAATGAGATAGAATCAGAAGGGTATGAGGAAATAAGTATTTTTGGTTCTGAGGGCTGGCAGGATGAGGTGGGATGGATGGGGCATTACCCATGTCCTCCTCCTCCCTCAGCTCAGGTGACAGGTTGGAATATTAAAGACCTAAGTTCTAGGGACTGGGAGAAAGGGAAACCAGAGATGAAAGCCACAGATCATACTGGTATCTCACTTCCAGATGAAAATAACCACTTTTTGTCTTCTTACATTGACTTGAATTTCAAGCTGCACCTTGACAAACACAGAATAAAGATGCTTTCAGATTACACTGGAAGTCAAATTTATGTTGCACTTTAATGCCTGCACTTTTCCACTTCCATAAGAGAACACACGGCCAAGAGGGATGATGTCCCAACTCCTCCCATCTCCCCAAGCAAAAAAGAGCAAAGAATAACAGCAGATTCAGTGTTTCTCTGCTGAGAATTCATCCCTGTCCCTCAGTGTTTCAGACTAAAAAAGAAGCAAGCCTCTGCTTTAGTTTTAAATAGTGATTTTTCAAAATGAACTCATTCTGCCATGATTCTCCTCTTGACACTTCCAGGGTTTCTTCCACATCAGCAAATTTCTAACAGCAGCAGAGCAGGACAGAAGAGCTCCATAAAATAGAATTAAACAAGGAGGCTCATTGGTAATTACAGTGGGAATGGAGATGAAGGAACAGTGGGTAAAGCCTCCTGGAATGCCTCTTTGGGATATTTCAAACAGTTTTTTGAAACAACATTTCTGTCTTCCTTCAGCTAATTATATGTTTGCTGCACTCTGAGCAGAAGGCTAAATTAATTGGGAGAACAAAGGTAATTTGGTGCTGGTTGGAACGAGGCCATGCCTGCTCCTTTCCCTCATGGGAGAAGAAGTGCTGACTTATCCCAGGTTTGTCATTCCCAGGAGATGAGCTGCAGGACCAGAATGTGCATCCCACCCAGCCCTTCATGTCCCAGAACCTCCCTCCAGCCTCCTTGTCCTGGTTTGAGCCAGGATAAAGGTGATTTTCTGTCTTGTGTTTTTGCTTTTAGCTAAGTCTCTTGTAAGTAGCTGCACTTGCTGAAATTAACAGCAAGTTTCTCAGACAGTGTGTGTTTCTAGGACTGATAACACTTGATGTTTAGAGTTACTGCTAGAGACTGGTGTGCAGAGCCAAGGACACTGCTCAGCTCTGAAGAAAACATAAAGAGGTCCCACCTGCATCCCTCCTTTGGGGAGGAACAGACAAGATAGATGCCAGAACTGACCAAACAGAGTATTCCATCCCATACACCTCATCCTCAGTATAAATTTGAGGAATCACGAGGGCCAAGCCAGATTTCCTGCTTCCAGCTTCCAGCTGCCTGCCCTTCCTGCCTTTCCTGCTTCCTTTCCTTCACCCCGGCATCCTGGAAGGATCCCATCCGTTCCTCTGCCTGTGCTCCTGATCCATCCCAGCCCATATCTGTGTGTTCCTGCCTCCAGCTCCCAACTGCTGCTGACTCCAGGAGTCCAGCCTGGACTTTCCCAGAGCTGCCCTGCAGCCTCGGGGGTGACGTGAGAGTTATTGGGGGAAAGGGGGGAGGAATGTGGTATGCATTTTCTTGTATATTTGTATATATTTATTAATTTTTCCCATTTATCATTACTGTTTCATTAAAGTTGTGTAGTTTAGTTTCCAACCCATCAGTCTCTCTCCCTTATTCTCTCTCCTTTCTTATCAGGGAGGAGAGAAAGATTAATAGAGAGCGTCTGGTACTCGGTTTAATTGCTGGGCCAGTGTTAAACCGTGACACTCCTCTCCATCCCTGGCTGTGCCAGCCCCTGGGAATGGGGAAAACTCTCTCTGCCTCTTCCTTCCAAGCTCCCTCCATTCTTTCACCAGCTGCCTGTGGATTGCTTCAAGTAAGAGCAGCCAAATTCAACATGTCACTATTAATCACCAAAGTCACCACGGGGGGTTTGTGAGGCCCATACTCCTCTTCTGTCTGTCACACAGATCATCTCCTCTGTGCTGGTTCTTCACAAACAGCTGGGGATTTTTAAACATCTTGTTAAAATAGAATAGATCATCAGCAGCTGGAGCATTTCAAAGAGGAATGGGCTCCCTGCCAGTAAATATGGTACCTGCCAAAAAACAGGTGGCAACCATAACTTCAGTGCTCTCCAAGACTCCTGCCCTTCCTGCTGTATGTATTGATTTGGACTATAGCATGTGGGATAGGTTTTGGATACCTATCTCTTTTTCCCAGGCTGCCAAAACTTATAAATCAGGGAATCTCAGACTTCCAGGATATCTGATTAAATCCAAAGCAAAGCAGGAGTTCCTTTTTCTAATAGGAAAAAAAAAAAAAAAAAAGAAAAAAAAGAAAAAGCACGATCAAAAAATGTGCTGAAAATCAGTTTCTCTAAGGGCTATAGAGCCAAACTTGGAAGCCATTGAAAAACAAACATTTCAGTTTGAAGTCTTAGTGCTTTTGTGGCAAAACATACACATGCAGTTGGTGTCTTTAAGCCCAGTTTCACTCCCCTGTGAGAAGTGTTTAATTGGCTTTAAATAAGAAATCAGTTTTACATAGTGCAATCTCTCACTTATAACCCAAGAATCCAGGTCATGTATTTAAACCAAGTAAAATACAATCAGCTAATGTTTTGCAAACACCCATGGACATCTTTGAGTGTAACCACTTTCCTTCTAAACAAGGCACAGTGTAAAGAGGGAGGTAGCTTTTCTGGGTAACCACAGTCTTGGTGGAAGAGCCTGGCTCTTAAACAGAATTATGGCCCTTCATTTTACTCCTAGAATTTCCCCCAAACTCACTGTTTGACTTGGGGAAAGACACAAACTCTCTGCTCCTCTGTTCACCCATCTGTACAACAGTAGATAAGTCACCTAATTCACAGGGATGTTATGGAGATTAATTAACTAATGGCTGGAAATTGTCTCAAGATCCTCCTATGAAAGGCATTTTAAGGGCAAAGGATAGGAGTATAACCTTATGCAGGTTTTATCACTTGGCACAAGAGAATTTGTTTTTTTTTCTCTTTCCCTCTGCAACATCACTGAGTATTTTTACAGGGACCAGTGACTAAAAGCAGACTCCTGCAGCTTTGTAGAGAACCATTATCTTAAGTCAAAGGAGATGTTGTTTCAACCTAAGGAAAATTGTACTTAGCTCCTGACACTGCTTCAAGATCCCCAGTGAGATCAGAGCCCTGGCAGGCTGGGAGCTGCACACAGAGTCCTTGAAAAACAGACCTTGAATATGTAGGAAAACTGCATCTGTTTAATAGAAGAGATCTTTTTAAGCTCATTTAATTGAACTGACAAATGTGCTATGCAGGCTGTCTGTATTTTCAGGCACCTCCAGGTAGAGGCAAAGCAGCAGAGTGCTGGGAGGACCAAAGTGGCCATGGGCTTCCTGCCAACTTTGCCAGTGCTGGATCCATCAAAAGTCTGACTGGTATTGCTGGGTCCTGAAAAAAGGTGTTAGTTCCTGACCCCTCCTTCCCCAAAAATCAGAGGCAGCAGGCTCACATCCCTGCCCTCCCTTTTCACTGCCATTTTGCACGTGCTGCTTCCCTCAGACTGGAAGAGAAGATTGCAGCTCCCTGCCATGAGTTTGGGGCTGTTCCCTGATTAGAACTCAGACCTTGCATTAATCCAGCTTTGCAGCACCCACAGTCACTGCTCTTTGGTGCTTGCCATGTGAATAGAAAAAAAAAAACTGGCAGAACAGGGACAAAGTGGTGAAATGGCAGCACAACCCTTTAATAGCCCAGAGCTCCTCGTGCCTCGTGGCCCAACTTCCAGGTGGTTCCTAATGCATATTAGTGACTTCTCTGGCTTCTCTTCACCTTCCTGCTTTTCCATCAACACTTTTTGTCATTGTCTGATAGAGCTTTTAGCCAGGAAAGTGAATTCCACCACGTCTTCCTCTCCCCTGAGCTCTCCATGCAGCTGGATGTGCTCCACTCCACTTCTTACCTGCTCAAAGAGCCAATTTTAAAAGAGAAAAGTATGTTACAACCATGGGGCTTTCAACTGTGGCACAGAATGTTGCAATAAATGCTTATATTAGGAAGAGAACTGGAAAAATTGGCTTTAAAGTAGATGTTTATCTTCCTGAGCTGTCCTGATTCAGTTTTCTCTTCAAAAAGCAATCCTGGAAGGGCAAAGGAGTGGGGAGGAAGGAAAAGTTTGGTCATAATTTAGAGTAATTTTTACTGTCAGGATTTGTATGAGCTAAACCTCAAGCCTGGACAAGTCTTAACCACCATATTTAAAGTTCAGCTTTACAGGGGAACACTGTGTTGCCCAAGGGGATAAGAAACAGAATAATTCACCTTTCATCTGCTCCTTCTTACCCAGCCCAGCAAGGACAGCCTGGTGCTGGCCTTTCAAAAGCAGACATGACATGAACTTAGCAGCCCAATATCCCATTGGACTAAACCACTGCTAATTGGTGTCCTTGCTGGATAAAATCATTCAGGAGGTCACTGACAAAGTCAAAAGAGACAGTTTTGCTGGAGGGATGGGAAGCTGCTGCTTTCTTGTGCTGAACTGCAGCCCAGATAATACTTGATGGTTCCCTACAGATTTCTCTTCACAGTCACCCAAGGTTTGTCTCAAGAGAATGAATCCTCCTGAGCCAGTAACCTAAAATCAGGGAGAAGGAACACGTGGGCAGAGGGGTTTTCTGTGGAGTGAGGTGAAGTGTGTGTAAAGCCAGGAAAGCAAGACAAAGATTCTCCTCCCCTGAGGTGTCACAGGTCACCAGTGGAAGCATCCTCAGAGGAAGCTCAGGAAAGGCTTTAGCAGGTTTTATCACTGCAGACTGCTAAGAAACTCATGATGGAAGAGCAAGCATCTCCCAGTTACCTCCCACTAACAAAGATTTGTCTCCCATGATCAGCCTCTCCAATTCAGAGCTTCCCTGCTCAAGATCACAACATGCTCCTGTTCTAGAAGGGAGCAGAGCTAACACAAGCTCTACCAGAAATATTCCCATTTTAGTTTGTAGAGGGCAGTGTTTTCTGCACAGAAAGTCTCAGTGTTGGGCCCTGCTGACCAGTGATCTTTACAATCAAAAGGTATGAACAATACAAATGATTTCTCACCCTAAAGCAGGGTTAACATTTTAACCTGTTTCTTGTTAGTGATGCAAGATACTCACAGGAGCAGTCAGTGGTCCCTGGAGAACTTCATGGAAGAGGGAACTGGTACAGACTGTTGTCTTTCAAGAAGGGAGGGAGGTAGTAGAGTAGAAGTAAGAACAAGAAGAAAGGCAAAAAAGTATTTAAGAATAAGTTCATTTGAACAACAGCCTTGCTGAGGATGTGGATGAATGCCAATGAATTATTAATTTATAACCTGGTGTGAAGAGTTAATTTATAACCTGTAGCCTTTTGTGGCCTTTTGTGGTACATCTCTGGAGCAAGAAATCTCATTTAAAACAAGACCAGAAGAGGGAAGAATCTGGTGGGGAAAAAAACCAAAAAAACAAAAAAACCCATAAAACAACAGCAAGAGGATCCTCCCATAAGAGCTGTAGCTAGAGAAGACACATTTCTCCAGCACTTAATTTGTTCTGGCAAAGGGACAAGCACAAAGAAAAGGTCTGACATTCTGCATGGAGTCTTTAACCTCTCTGTCCCCATGTCCCCAGGCTCTGTGTGTCAGGGAGCACAGAAGGAGATGAGGCAAATCCTGACAGGAGCTCCCACACACCACGGGACCTCAGCACCAGGCTCTGGACACGGCCACAGAAACACAAAGGGTTTGATGGTTCTGATTGCTGACCAGAGAGCTCCTGTTCTTCACAGCAACAAATCCTGAAGTCTGCAGGCACACAAAAACTTTTATTAGTTTGCTGAGTGGAATCCTAACTTGAGGGAACCCTCTTTTTCCCATACCAAATCCTTCAGGTGGAAGCAATGACCTGGTGAGGGGTTTAATCCATGATGTGCTTACTATTCGTGGGAGTCCACAGTGAAAAATGCACATGGGGAAAAAGAATAGGTCCTTATTTTAAAAAATCAAATCTTATAATCTGCTTTAAATCCTGTAAGTTAAAGCTGGGGCCAATTTACAATTGGTAACACCAGGTTTGCACAGAGGAGAGAAAGCAAGCTCTAAAATTAGAAGGCTAAATTATCTTGGGTTTAAAAGCATCACAAATGCTGGTCTTGTAAACATGCTCATCAAGAGAAATACAAGCATGCATGCCATGTAATTGCATATTCAAAAATAATATGGAGTGAACATTTGGTTTAGAAATGTAAATTTAGCACTCATGAAAGGTCCTGTCTGGACAGGCTGGAGAAAGAGAAGCTTCTCTGCTGACTCTCTGAGGAAATCAGGCAGCAAGAAGGAAATCAGTGCAAATAGTCCCCTACCTACACTTGCCTTTTCCTCCTTTTGCCCCAGAGGTTTTCAGCTTTTCATCACACCCTCACAGACAGATCACAATTATATTACATCCATTACACCATCACAGCAGATACAAGTTGGTCCTTAGACATTTTGCCTCCATGAAGGGACCTACTTGCTATCATAGCTGTGTTACCTCAGACCTCCAGGCTTCACAACACTCAGATAAAATCCTTTCTAGGCCCCTCTGACTCCTGGTAACTCCATATTTTCCATATTTTCTCCCTGAAGAAAAATGAACAGGGATAGGGAAAAAAATTCAAAATGGGGGAATAAAAGGGGTTCAAATAACCTCAATTTTCAAACACTTCAGGGCACTGGTGTAGGCTGAATCTGTCTCCAAGTATCTGTAGGGCTTCTGGGAACTTCAGGATCCAAATACAAATTTAAGTAACAGTAATTTCATTCAAGAACCATTACTATGAAACTATTCCAATGGTCTCTGCCCAGACACTCCTATTGGGGGCTGCTCAACCTTCAGACACAGATGTCACAAATTTGAATTATCTTCAAGGTTTTTTTTTTTTTTTCCACACATATATGATGTTGGGTAAGAGACAGAGCTACACAGCTGCTGCTATGCACTGAACAGGGGCAAATTAAGAAGGTTTTTCAGAAGATTTTACTCTGCACCTTCGACTCAAAAGGGTATTTGCTAAAATAAACGAAAAAACCAGAATTTTGAAGCTCAGCTCATGGCTTTCACACAGGTTTAGGTTTGGCACAGAGCTACCAGATGGTGTAACATTCACTTACTTACTCAGGGCCCAGCCCAAAGTGTCTTAAAAAGCAGTGGAAGAAAAATGATGTGTCTGGTGTAAATAAAAGATTTGCAGCTCTCACAGCACATTCACATAGATATGCTCTTTAAATAAAATCTGAATTTCTGCTGTAATGAAAGGATATTGAGCAGTACATTATGCAGCTTAAAAATAGACCCAGAGCCTGGTTGTAGCATTTACAGTCACTGCAACTTTAATCTGAAAGGAACTTCTTTACTGAGGCATAAATTTTGCCTGTCAGGAGCATAATATAAATCCTATCTGGTAAACCTTAGCATTTAGATCCCTTTTGAATATATGGCCTCATTTACAGTGTGTGAGACCCAAAGTCAGCCCTGCTGAACAATGTTTTCCATGTTAAATTTGAGCACTATTCTTCCAGGCTCATTCCAGTGAAATATTGGTTTATCAAGGGAAACTGCAAGAAAAGGATGGATGCATGACACCCTCATTGACTTTATTCAGACACTTTGGTGGACCTGGACACATTTTTAGTAAAAGCAAGATGGAAATGAGCTGGGAAGCACTTTCTAATGAGATGGATGTGATAAGACCACTTGTAACTCTGTCTCCTGAGCTGTGTCAGGCTGTCACAGGGAGTGATGGCTGCAGCTGTGGAGGTCTCCAAGTGTTCCCAGATGAAATTCCCCATTTTATCACATCCCAGATGATGCTGTGTGCTTGTTGTAGTGCCTCAAAAAAGCTGAACCCAGGGCTCTGCCATGCTGAATGCTCTGGATTTACCCAGAAAAGACACACACTCTGAAAAGTTCAGCCTTGCAGGGTCTGTGTTGGGAGCTGTAACACAGGGTGAGTAAAGTTTATCATGAATTTATGATCTTGAACAAACCAGCAAGGTTCTAGGTAGCTGAGAGAGCTTAGCAGAATCTACCCCCATGAATCAGGGGATGGAGAAGGAAGGGGCCATTCTCCTGCCTGGGGCAGAGGTTAAGAGCATCCAATTATCCCAGAGAGCATCCTGGGGAGCTCAGCCACTTCAGCCTGAAGGCTCTTCCACTCAGACACAGAAAAGCAGCTTCCCCCTCCTGCAAGACAGACACTTGAAGGAAAATTTATGTGTTTGCTTTGCACTAACATCCAACGTGCTTCCATCTGAGTGCAGATCCAAAGCAGCACTCCCTCTGAGGATTAATCCTCAAAACAGGGCTGGAAGAGAACCTCAAAGGTGGTTCAGTCTATCTTCCTCCCCAAGGCAGGCTCAGCTACACAAACTCCTCTTGGCAGATGTTTCTCTATTCTGGTCTTGAAAGTCTTGAAGTTTAAGGACCTCACCACCCCCAAGGAAAACTCTTCTGTCCTTAACCACCCCTGCAGTTCCAAAGTTCCCCCAAGCAAGTAAAAGGTGCCCTGGTTTAAGTCACTCATCAACTAGTAAAACAGTGCAAAATAAGGTCAGAAAAACCTTTCTGTTTCCATCTTGCATGATTCATTTGAAAAAATTAATACTTTTGGTGTGTTTTCAGTCAGAGCACCTGGCCAGAGTGTACAATATATTTTTTTGGCTCTCTGTATCCTGCCAGGGATGAGGAACTTCACATTTGTGGCTTTCAGATTATAATGGAACAATAGAAATCAGGTTTAAAGTAATGCCTGTCAAAAGAGTGCATCAAGGAATGGAAATTAACTTTTCCCTTTTTCTGATTGTTAATTGGGCCCTTTTCACATGTGAAGACTTCACTCTGGTTCTGTTTTTTCTGAGGCACAGGCAGAAGAGAACATTATTTAAAAAGAGATTTAGCCAATCATGCTCATATGCAATCAGGTTTTGATGACAGACATTTCACAAGGTTTCCCTTGGCCTGAACCAGCAGCAATTCCATTCACAAGTCTCTCCCAAATATGATGTCAGGGACATCATCTCACACCAGACCAAAATTAGGTCCTTATGACAATTTTTTCTTCAGATTTTCTGATTATGTCAGAGGTATTTGCCATTTGGACAAGACACACAGATTTTAATTGTCAGAAAGGAGCTCAGAAGAATTAAATTAATGCCAGGGAAAATAAATTACAGCCCAGAAAAGGGAACTCATTGCAAGAACACACTGAGTAGCAGGACCATGCAGAAAAGAACCCAAACCAACCAAGAAATGCAAGAACTCCGACAGGCCAGAAGGCAATGCCTGAAAAACCAAGTGGAAATAGTCCAGAGAAAGCTTTTGAATTTGCTAAATAGAAAGTGACAGCAAATCCCCCCAGCCAGGCAGAGATTCACAAGCTTCCTCCAAAGAGATCCCCTTCCAGTAGGATTGAACCCAAAGGCAGGAATTCCCAGAGACCCAACATCCAGGAGATGGTGCTCTTGGGTAAAGCAAAGCTTCTGGACACAGAGGCTCCTTTGGTTCCCTTGGCTTTCCCTTTTTTCATCCCTTGCAGCAAGGATTCCTGCACATTTTGGTTTTCATTCACAGAGGGAACATCCCCAGGCAGCAGGCAGGGAGCATCAGGAGGCAGAGGGGGTGACAGAAAGAGCAGCAAAGATTTGAGAAATGCCCCTCACCCCTTGGGAGGGCATTCACAGAAACCAGAAAATAATAAAAATAAACAACCCTCCCAGCAGTATGACCAAGATCCAATCCAGATCAAGAGACTACTTGAGTTCTCCTCTGAAACCCAGAGTAAAAATCTGCCAGAAATTTCGTGGGGAAGGGAGACAAATAAAACATGGAGACCATGTCCAGCAATTCCCTCAGTGATTACTGAATATTTCCTGGGATACTCAGCAGGGACTCAGGTGTGCAGAGAGCAGAGCAGGAGGGGTAATTCCCAAGGAACTCCAGGAATCAGTATTATTTACCAAGTCTTTCATTTTTCAGTACATTTATCAAATAAATGGCATTATTTCTCAGGGATCTCAAAGCAGAAATTAGAAAATAGATATTATCTACCATGACAGTGGTTGGAATGGAATTATTTTCACTACAAAGGAAATCTGCTTTTCTTCCCTTTTAAAAGAGCAAAACACTCATTGCACTGTGGGGATGGAGCACTGGGTACTCTGCTGGGTCTTCTTCCTAGATTTCAACACAATATATAAATAAGAAATAAATAAAGAAATAAATAAAAGAAAGACATAAAGAGCTGTGCATGAATTTGAGGGCTGGTGGTGAGTTTTAGAGGTTTTTGTTGTTTTTTTTTTTTTAAGATTAACCTTGTACCTCAGGCCTGGGCTAGAAGGAAAAGGCTTCGCCAAAAATAAATTAAGAACAGAGGAGCAGGCTCAAAAAACCTCCATTCCCTAAACTGAGAGTCAATGAGTTATAATCAATTAAATAAAATTAAGGAAAACAAAGTCACATGGAAAAGGAAAAATTATAAATGAGCTGCCATTGCAGACACTGGGGGGAAAAAATGTCACCATCAAGGAGAAAAATAAAATGGAAGCAATTAAAAAAGTTAAAGACTTTCCTTATTGCAGAGAGACAAGGGAGTGTGCCAGTCCCACAAGATTTTTGTCAAGGCTTTCTAATTCATTCCTTTTTTGTGTCTGTGCTGACAGTTTCTGGTGGGCTCTGAGAAATACCTAAGCCAGGGGACCCAGCACCTTGCAGAGTGCCCTACTTTGCAAACCCAAGGGTAGCTGCTCTCACTTGTGCTCACACAAAGCCAGATGCTTGCAGCTGATTTCAGCCCAAATCTTTTGCCTCCATTCCATTTTAAGAATGCCCTGCATGGGCAAGGAATAAACCTGGAGTCTACAGAGCTGTCAACTTGAAAAAAATGGATATTCACAGCCAAGAAAATGACTAATTAGACCCTAACTCTGCTCTACAAGCTGCATTTAGCACACTCCAGATAAGACCCAGAAAGAAAATAGTTGTTTTTACTGTAATCTCCATGCTTTAACTCAGAAAAGTCCACGTTGCCCAGCATCACCAGCTTCATGATGAAACCTTTGAAGCCTTCACTGTCTGGGTATGAGTGCAGATAAATCTGAAAAGTCTAAACATGAAAACATCTCACTTTGAACACAGATGGAGCTTCCAGGACACTCTGCCAACAGGAATGTCAATGAACAGCAGCCTTGGTGGTAGGTTTCAAAAATCAGTATCATCAGCACAGTGTTCTATTCACAGCTTATAAATTGCTGTCACCGTGGCTGACTTCACAGCCCTTGCAGTTCCAGGAGCTTTGTTAAAACTCCCTGAAGTTTGCTGGACACATTTCTGTCAAAAGATATCCTGCTGCAGCTTGACAGGGGCTCAGGATTCAGTCTCAGCCCAGAAACTTCCCTCTTGGCAATAGCAGGGAGGCCAAAGAGAAGAAAGCAAACTTGCTGACAAAATTTCCAGAGATAAGGTAGAAAGTGGAATATTTAGAAACCTGAGTTCTTGTTTCCCCAACCCTCCAAAAAGATGTTCTGAAAAGCCACGAATTTGGGGATCTTCTAAAAGAAGCAAAAGGTAGGAAAATAAAGAGAATATTGTACTGCTTTCTACAGCAGCAGTTCCCATGAACACCTCAGACTTCCAGACAGCTGAAAACACAAAGAAAGAAGCAATTTTTCACCAGAGGACAGCCCAGCACCACCCACAAGGCAAATATCCTTTCAATAGGAATCCATATCATTATCAGCCAACTAATTTAGGCTTTCCCCTGTCATGTAATTAGGTAAAGACCTTTTTACCTAAAGGTCCACACATTTACATTACAAGCCTCCTGTGCTCCATACCTTGGGTCTGAACTTTGCTGCATTTCCTCATCTTGCAGTCACTACTCCAGAAGTCTCTCATTTTTCAAACAATTTGAATAAATCCATTTTTGGGGTAGCTCCATTGATTGTGGTTGTGTTATACCTTTCAGTTTCAACCTCATCAACCTGTTCTTAAACTTTTGGAGAATAAACTGTAGTGTTACCCTCAATGCCTTAAAGCCATAACGTTCCTTTGTGCCCCTTAGGGTTAAGTGTCATTTATTAAAATATTTTTCTTTTGTTCTATGCTTAGCCTGCTATTTAATACCTTCAGAAATCAAACCACCACTCAAATAAGGTGGAAAACTACTGCAAATCTAGAGAGAAGGAAATAGACAGAGACATGAAGTGAGTTGCCTGAGACAGTTGAAGAAAAGTGCATCAGGGCTGGGAAATGAAGTGATGCCCCTTGGCTCTTCAGTCAGTGCCTTATTCCTAGGATCACACTTTCTCAGCTCCAACAGCCTGGAAAGACAACATTTAAGTGCCTTGGGTGGTGTCATCTTCTTTCATTCTGTCCTGCAGCTCCTACAGCACTGAAGAGCTCTAAAAGCATGAGTCACTTCCAGTCACTTCCACAGGCAAAGCAAATTTTTGATTTTTCTTCTGGAATTGTAAACCACAGAGATTAACCCATTATTCTTAATTTTTCTTCTCTCTTCTTCACAGTGGTGTTGTGAAAAAAGGTTAAATCTGTTGTAAAAACACACAATGCCAAAGCATCAAACTGCTTTCACCCCGTTTGAAAACACCAGTTATTCAAAGACCTTTACAATTCTTAACTTCATCCCTTGAGACACCTTTTTTTGCTCCATTTTTACAGTTTTTCAAGCCTGTGAAGGCCAGAGAGTTGTTGAAGTCAGAACAAGCCTACAAGGGAGGGAGCTGGGAAAGCACAAATACTTTTTCAGCTTTCAGAGCTCCCTCCCTTCCTCTCCCCCTGGCCAGCAGCACCTTGCTCTGCTGGGTACTCCCACCATGGAGCTACAGATTATTTCCTTCATGTGTCCTTTATTGCATCTTTGAACCCATTGCCCTTGGTAAGCAAACCTTCTGAGCCCTGCCCATCCAGGCAGTGCTGCACATTCCTTCCAGAATGCTGTTAGGGATCACATTTTGCACAAGCTGAGGCAGTGAGCTGCTATTTTCCAGTCACTCAGGGCCCAGACTTGTCAAAACATTCTTCTCTGCTTTGCTTGGAAAAACTCATGTGCAGCCTCCTACTCTCATCTAACACATCAATTTCCAGGACTACCTCTTAGTTACTACACGTTGTCAGCCTGCTTTCAAACAGTCTAGCTTACAAAAAAAAAAAAAGGAAAAAAAAAAAAAAAAGAGGTACTAAGGTATCTGCTTTCCTCCAGTGTTCACTTCCAAGGAGGTTTCTAAGTATTCTCAGCAGGGATGCCACAACCATGATGCATGAGACTGATGTATCTGAGAGCTTAGTGGAGCTGAATTCTGCCTAAATGCTTCTTGATTAACTTACTGGGAGCCTTTTTCCAACACTGAGTAGGAGGAATTTCAGTGTCTCCTTAGGGGGAGATTCAATTCACTCCATCCATCTGAGTTGGGTGTTGAGCCTGTGCTGGCCACCTGTGCTCTCTCCCAGCAAGGGATAAAGAGGAGCCTCCAGGGATGAAGTCAGACACTGGCTCAGCATCCAGTAATCACTTTCTAGCCATTCCCATCTTCCCTTTTGCCTACAGAGGCTGAGCTTAAAGATGTTACTTAGCTGGGGACAACTGAAGTTGGATGAATGACTCCCCCCCTTGACTTTTCTGGACCACCCTGTAGATGGCTGACACCTTTCTGCAGTACTGAACACAGAGGATACCACACACTGACACACTACTGTCTGGTTTTCCAAGGCAGTAATTAACATTAAAAATAAATAAAATAAATCTCTGTTCTTTGCTGGGCTTGTACCCCTGACTGTGTCTGTCACTCTGGGTGAGTCCCTTGATTTCTCTTAGCTAAGTTATCTTCTCAAGTGCTTCATGTAAGTGAAAGTAATTGGGGTGTCTCAGAGCAGCAGTGCCCAGCATCAAGCTCAGGTCTAGAGAGGAAATTCAATCTTCCCATCAAAGAGCCAAGATCCAGACAAGGCATCACTTGCATGGGCAGAACACATCTTATTCCATCTGACAGGCAGCAGGGATTCAGAGGAAGTTGCCACAGGTTCCAGCACAGAACATTTCTATAATTCAGTACATTTCTATAATCACATAGTGACTCTGCTTACAGCCACTGAATATCTTCACAGGCACAACACAGATTTTTCAGAAAATCTCCTCTTTTTCCAGGTGTAATTTTGCACGCACAATAAACTGTGGATTTCAGAGAAGCACCTGAAGCTTCCTAAATATCAGACTGTGCCCACAAGTTGTTTAGACAGGCATTTTAATACTGTAATTTGTTACTGCAATTACTTAAGTAGGCAAGACTGTGTGCAAGGAGGCAGGAAGTAATTAAGACCATGAGGCTGGAGCCAAGGGCACCCTTTAAAAATCTTTTATCTAATGTCTAAACTTGGCAAGTGGAAGGAAAAGGTGCTTAAGGAGAACAGGCACAGCCAGCCAGCACATAAACCTCCCATTGCACCATACAATCTAGTTTCACTTATTGCTGAAGATTATTTTTGAATGCTCTGCTTCTAAAGTTATCAAAATTGGCTATTGTAAGCAGTTGCTGCTGCTTCTCTTTTCAAAGCCTCATCAAGTTTTTAAAAACACAGATGGCTGTTCCACAATAAAGAAAAATCTACCTGCAGTGATGCATTTACACCAGAATAATCAGGCTGTAACAAGAGAAAGAACCAGCCTTATATTCAATATGGAAAGTTCCATCCATGAACTCTACTGCTGTACTGAAAATGTAAAGCCTCATTAATGCATCACTTAATAAAATGCCCCATTTTCCTATCTTCCAGGTCTCTTAACATCTTCCAACAAAGCTTTGCTTTTCTAAGTTACTCATCTCAGCCCAAAGATGTGATAGATCTAGAATCTCAGAAATGGGTCTGACTATAGCAGTTGACAACAACAAAAAAAAAGCCATACAAAAGAAATACTGAAACCTTTATGTATGTGATTAAGGCTACTCAGAATGCTCCATCTCTAGCCCTGAAAAGAAAAAGCTTCTTGTTGCTTGAAAATCTTGCTCCAGCAGCATTTTAGCTCAACAATGTTGAGGAAAAAACAAGAGACAAAAAAAAAAACCAAAACCTTCACCAATCCCTCTTGCAGAAAACCCATTGAACACAACAAATTTCCCCATGTCAAGTCAGTAGCCTGCAGCTTTTTTTTTTTATTATTTTTTCAGGCTCAGTATTTGCAGCAGGGAAACTGTCCAAGCCAGCAGAGCATGGTAGGAGAGGGACAGAAAAACCTTGCAGAAAAAATCCTGGAGCCAAACAAAATGAGAGGCAGTGGGGTAGAGATAAAACCAACATTTGGGAAATCATTTTTCTGTGGCCAGATTCTCCTTGGCTTCAGCAAGCTGGCAGAACATTGTCTTCTCCATCTAAAGGAGGTGGGCAGTGTGGTCTCTCCCCATGTGTGGGCACAACCAGAGACTTTTTCAGGCTCTGGACATGAACAGGACAACTGGGATGCTCTGACTGAGGCTGTGTTTCTGGGAAACAACTCATCTACCCCAAATCAGTGAATTACAGCTTTAAAATTTTAATTTTTCCTACCACCACGGGTTAAAATAAGTTTCAGAAATGCTTCTGGATTTCTTAGCTTGAGAAGCTTGCACCTTGTAAAGTTCAGGTACAAAGGGGCTGAGCTGCAAGGATCCCCAGGGATTTTAGATCTTTAAGCAGGATTTTTCCTAAGAAGTCTTGGCCTTTTTCTGTTTCCACATTATTATTATTTTTTTTAATCAAAATGATCATTAATTTTCTGTAATGATACTTTGATTCACAAGGCTAAGATTTAAGCTCCTGGGGGAAAATTCCAGCTTCAATCCTGCTTCCAGATCATCTCCATTTTCCATGGATCCCACTAGGAGCCTGTTCTGCCTGGAGTAGATTCACTGATGTCTGATAATGTGGCTGAACTGAACCTTGCAATCTCTTCCACTGTAAGGCCATCACTTGGCTTTCTTCTCCCTGCCCTACTGCCTATTTTGTCAGAAATATTTTATCACAAATTATCATTGATACCACTCTATCACATTTAATTGAAAACAGCTATTGGATCAAAAGTTACCAGAGGAGCAAAGTCAGCGAATTCATAATTTTTTTTTTCTAAATTAAGAGATAAAACACTATATTAAATAAAATATCCTGTATTACAAATAGAGTGTTTCACTTGATGATAATGATTTCTGATAACATTTATTTCAAGAAGTGCCTTTCAGTCAGTTTCCTAGAAGAGATGGATTCTTGTTGTTTAAAGTTGGAACTTTAAGCTGTGGTGTCCCAATAATCTCCTAGGGAGCAGCTTCTGCTTTAATGAAGCTCATTTTCTTTCACTGAAATGGGGCTAAATAGATGGATCAAAATGAAGAAATCTTTTGTTTAAACAGAGATCACAATCACCTGGCAGGTACAGCCCAGATTTTCATCCACTCATTACATCTGGGCACATATTTATTTGAATTATGTTGCATGGCTCCCTCTAGAATATAAGAATGTTCCTTCTATGTGTTGCACCCTTATAGAGAAACAGTTGATGTTTTAAACCACATACTAAGAAAATCCTGAAGGCTTCTAGCAACAAGTATGCCATGAACTCATATCCTAACACTTAAAGACTCAAATAATATTGTATTAAAGGGGTGGGAAAGCCAGCAGGCAGTTAGTTGGGTTTGGGGTAGGGGGATCTGTCTGTCTTTGGTGGTTTTTGTTTGATTTTTGTTTTTCATATGGTTGACATTTCTTTAGTAGCATTTAGGGCTATCCCCTTGCTTTCAAAAGAAGCCAGGAATAGGCTGTGTTGAAGTTACCAAGCTTTTCTTAATAATGAGCCAGGACAGATCCCTGCACAGATTTTTAATTTACTGCCTTCATTTCCTTAAGGCAACTGAAGCCAGCCCCTACCTGGCTGTTCCCTGTGTCCCAGTGTGTCTGAGGCTCACTCAAAACCCAGTCACATCTTGTTAACAAAACCTCAGGAGAGAATTGTAGCCCCCAGCAGGATCAGAGGGAAAACATGAAGAGGAGGGGAGGAGTGGACACACTACAGAAAGAGAAAACTTGCTTGAAGGAAGAGAAAACAACATGATGTAAGAGCTTCGGGGCTCCTGCAAGTATTTCTGGGATATTTCTGGTTTTTTTTTCACTAGACAATCCGGGAGCAGTTTGCATCCATATTCCATCTTCTAAGAATTGCTGCAGCCCTAAAGCACCAGAAATGCTTCACCTGTTACCTCTGCAGGGACTTTGTCATGAAAGGAGAGGCAAGGATGTCCCATGCAAAACCCATTATTTTACCTAAAGTTTACAATTCTGCTTTTTTCTGGACCATTCATATTTTTTGAATGGACGAAAAGATGTTTTCTTAAAAAAAAAAAAAAAGCTGACATATGCTTTAGTTCTGTGGGTGACATTTCTTAGCAAACTTCTGAAGAGATAATTTTTACCTTTTAGTTGAAATACTTGGGATGTGGGGAAGGCAATGAAGTGTCCTTAACACTGTTAAATCTTTCAAGTAACAACAGCATAAACAGAGCTGCAGTCAGGCTTTAGCACAAAGCCAAGACCCACAACCAGAACAATTTTTCCTAAAAAAAAATTCTTCCTAAAGTGCAATATTTGAGATTGACTTTTAACAGCAAATAAACACAACAGCCCCTTTTGCTAGCATTTTCCTGAAGTTTATTTTTTGTGCAAACTGCTTAAATCATGCTGAATGCTATTTTTACTCTAAATATAATCAGGGAGAATGAGAAACTAATATTCTCAAATTGCAATTATGAAAGAAAGTATGTAACATTTTAGGTGCTTCATTTAGAGAACACTCCAGGTTAATTACATGGTTTTTCTAATGAAGATATTTCCATGAATACTTAGGATTGTTGCAGTCATCTCATTTGGTAATGAATAGATTGATATGCAGATGATTTCAGCATTTCATTAAAATAGTTGCAGAATAAATGCTGAAATTCATTCAAGTGAATTGAGAATGCTAGTTCCAATTATGCTGCTTCCCAAGTTTAATTAATAAGTTGTATTGTTACAATTAATCATAGTCTGATGGTTACAAAAAAGTGAGGGTTTGCCATCTGAGTGCTTTCTAAATGCACTGGGATACATCTCCATCATTTCAGTCCACATTTAATCTGGGCTGGATGCCAGGGCTCAGAGTAACCAGAGGGACATTGGCACATCTGAAAGGGGCAACGGGCAGAGGAGGGGATCCAGGGATGGGATCTACCACACACAGGGGTTTATTTCTTACTCAGAGACCTTCATCCTCCCCAGCACTGCTGCTTGTGTTGGTCAGGGGTGGCCAAGCACATGCAGGAGCACTTTTCACACCTGTGTTTAGTGGGAAAAGAGGCTCAGCATCCCTCTTGGCTGGACCTGGGGACAAAGACCCCTTCTTACAAGGTGACTGCATTTGGCAAATCCTAACAGCACTTGTTTCAAGTGACCTTGCTCAAACCAGATCTAACTATGTCCAGGGCAGCAGGGAACTTCCAGGGATAATATTTGCTGAAGGAAGCCAAAAACTCTCCCCCCCCAGGTGTATTTTCTATTCTTTTTCTCATGTGCATGAGGAGGCAGGAAATTTGCAACTTCATCCCAGCACCTGCTAAAAACCTGAACTAAGCAACTGCACACACAAACCTGGCCATTTCCAGGCAGCTTCTGGCTTCTATCTTCTCAAAACCACCTCTCCTCACTGTTCCTTACCTGTTCAATTTCTCCCCTCCCATTAATTTATATCACAGCCCTGGAAGTAGAAAAGCACTTCAGAAAAGAGTTTACTCTGATACCCATTCCTTGTCTGGAACTGGAATAGTAAAAGTCTCCCTGTCACTCTCAATTGAGGGTTTATTTCTAACTGTAAAACAAGTGACCTCCTTTTGACCTGCTAAGAAAGCATTTGGTTTTCTACTTTACCTGATCATTCTGCTGCTTTCTAACCCTCTGTCCCTCATGGTATATTAACAGGGAACTTCCTTCTGACACTGCATCTGAAAATGAGTTATAAGAATTTTTTACTAGTGCCAGAGATGTCAATGGAAAGATTTCCATTTGCCCATTCCAGTGGGCTTCAGATCATAACTTTTGGCTTAAAAATAGGGTTTTTTAATCCTTTCCACAGCTACTTTTGCCACAGTTGTGCATAACTGAGGGACTCGCATTGGGAGGAGCAAATATTATTAAAATCAGGAGCAAAAATATGTTGACTTTTCTCTTTTCAAGATTTGAATCTCCATGAGTAATCCAATTTGAAGGGATTATTTCAGATTTCCTTCCTTTTATTTCCAATTACAGTTAAGATATTAAATAACAGTGGACTGCAGGCTCTTCTCAGAAGAAAGATAAATCACTTTCATTAGATTCTGATTGCTTGAACACAAAACCTCTGCTAATGCTTACACATAACTTGATCTACAAAGAGCACCAAGGTTTCATTTCTACACCAAAGTGCTACATGGGTTTCTGTGAACATTCCTGGAAGTTATAAATGAATGAAGTTTGTTCTTTATTTTTAAAACTGCCACAGTGTGGGAACTCCTGGTCCTGGAATTTTTTTAAGTGTGTATGTCCTGTTTGCAATGTGTTGGTTTGAAATGCTGTGTCTTTTGGAGTGGGCTTAGAAAAAAGCAAAGATTTGAGTAACTAACCCAAAGATAGTGCCTGATGACATTGGAAGGATTAATTAATTAGGATGAGTTAGTTTTAACACCACTGCAAATTATTTATGGGTGGCATTGTGCTGGATGTGATCGTATTATTTCTATCAAAAATATTTGGTAATGAAAAATATATTTGTTGTTAATAAATCAACCTGCCACTGTCAACTTGTTATGCTGGTCAAAAATTAATATATATATATATTTAAATATTCTTAATTTTTGCCTCAGAACTGACCACTGAAAAAGACAGTTGAGAAGCAAGTGTTCTGCAGAACATGCATCCCACTTGGTCTTGCCTAGGCACATTTTTAGATATACAAAATACAGGTAGTTTGGCAAAAACACAAGTGTGCTTTCAGCATTTTTCACCCACGGGAAGGGAACCTGGCAGCACAAAGTTTGATGGCATTGCCTTGTTCAAGAAATAGAATTTCTCCTCCCTAATAAAGAAGGGCAGAGCAGCAAATCCACCATTGAGTAAGATGCTTGGTCTTCAAGAACCACTTCTCTACATTTGATACAAGGTCTTGATGACCTAAGGTGCTCAGTTAAATTCCAGGACCATTCAATCAAGTCCAGGAAACGTAGCAATTTGGTCATAGGAAAAAAATACCAACTGAGAACTCACTTTCTGTAGCAGTTCCTGCAGTCATTTATTCCAAAATAAATCCCAGACCATTAGTGTGGTGTATGAGAGGAGACCTCCATTTCTGGGAAGCTCCATTAGAAAAAATAGTAATAAAAAATGATAGTTTTGTGATGACTCTCCACACTAATTGGTTGATGTGGAAAAGGATGTGCAATCAAGCCACATCACAGCACTATGATTTTTTAATTAAACAATAAATTAACAGTGTGGAGATCAATACTCAATTCCATTTGAAAATGCCAGATGGGTCCAAATTCAGAAAAGGTCACACACATTGTAGATTAGCTCTCCTGAAATAATTAGTAAAGAAGACACACTGTAGCCTCTTAATTTGGAGCACATTTTGAAAAATGTAAGTAATTAATTATTTTCAGTATTAGGGAATTAATACAAAGATTATTGAAAGGCTGGAAGTTTTACAGCAGCTTGAAGAATGTGAACTGATGGTTGCTACATCTAAAGGAAAAATTTTATGCTAGCTGGGCAGAAGTGGGAGAGGAATGGTATTCACAGAATTGTTCTGATCCTCTTTAAAAAAATCTGTCCAGAGTAGCCCTATAGAATTTCTTCTTTTCAGAAATGCATGGCCCAAATCAAGCTTATTTAAGCAAAAGAAGAGGTAAACAGAACAATAGCAAGAAACAAGCTAAATAAAGTTACAAACACCACTCATGGGATCCCTAGTGATGGAGCTACCTTGTTTTTATAAATATCAAGATTGAGAATGCAATTCTCCTGGATGCCACAATGTTTGCTATGCTATATTTTTCTCCATATCTAATGGCTACAAGGAAAATCATACTTTCAGCATCAGTTTTCCCCTCTGTGTGGCCAGCACTTTAAGAAATGCTGACAGCAAAGCTAAAAATACTTTGATCCAGAGATGCCAAAAGCACCAGGGGAAACTTATACCACGTAAGAGTTTACCCAGGGTCTTCTGACAATCAAAACTGTGTGGAAATGTGCAGTTTGAGCTGATTTTTTATTTGACAGCTGAGCCCATCTCCTCTTGAAACAGGCCAAGCAATACCAAGCCCTGCAGGAGGCTCTTTGGCTCCATCAGCAGCAGATGCAGCACTCAGGTAGGGGGGAAACAGTTGAGCATCCATCCCATAACACCCAAACCTACCCAGGGAGTTTTCCCTTATACACCAGCCAGGTCAATGCCATTTTCCTATTTTTTTTTTCCAAAAAAATCCTGAGCAAAATCAGTAAATCTCTCTTCTAAAGGGGGCAAAAAGGAGAGACCCAAACACCCAAGTCTGGATTCCAGTTCCCTGGAAAAAATGTAGGTTCCTGTCTTAGGCATTTCAGAACATGAGCTTAACTTCAGAGCCCTGCTCCCTATTTAACATATTAGGAGATTACTTTCCCTAAGCTTCTAAAATATACTGCTAAAATTAGGCAGTACTAATCTCTCTGCCTTTCCCCATTCTCCCAACTTTTCCCTGCAAAGGTCTCCTATTACTTAAGCTTCTTGGATTACAGAGAAGAAAGAGGGTCTCATCCTTGTGAAAATTCCCTAGCATAACTGACAGAAAAAGTCAGTTTCTGACTGACTAATTAGTTTAAGCAGCTATATTAATGGGGCAACACTTCAGGACAGAGGCAGACTTCTGAAACTCAAGCTAACCTGGGAGGACTTCAATTTACTCATTAAGAACCTAGCTCAGAAGTGCTGACACAGATTAGTTTTGTTTCTTGAGATTTCTTTTAGTACTGATGGAGAAGATCCAGTATGCTTCAAGAGTTTAAATAAGGGAATACACAGAAATGGACACCCTGTAGAGGGTTTCTCATTCTCCAGCAAGCTAGAAACCCACATTCCACCTCTCAAGTATTCTCTCAAAATGAGTGTGAGCCTGCAATTGCCAGAAAAAAATCCCTGCAAATAATAAGAGAATATCAAGCTGGAATCACTCCTCAAAATAGGAATGACTTAGTACTAACTCCTGGTTGCCACAGGTCCTAATTACCTCTAATATTTTGGAGTCTCTTAAGCATCTGCTGCAGCATTGAAACAAAAATCCAAAGAGGAGACTGCAGCCCATGGGCACACACACAAATGAAGCATACATCTTTTATGAGAACCTTTTTTTTTTTTTCCTTCCTCTTTACAAAGCAAACTCTGTTCTACAACAGACTGGAAGATTGATTTCACACAGCAGCTGATGCCCTTTTTTTTTTTTTTTTCCTTTTCAAGAATAAAGTGCTACTTAACCAAGAAGTAGGTGCCAGTCTGTCTGACACCTTTGGTAGATGAAGTACTCTTGCTCTCTCTTGTACCCTTTAATGGCCTGAAAAGAAAACACATCTCTCAGGTAGGAGAAAACTAGAAGGTAAATGGACCCAGAAGGAACACAAGAATTTACTCTAAAAAAAAAAATGCACACTATAATTCCAGTTCTTTAATTTATGCTGATATAAATAGGACTTGAACACATTTTTCCATGGGGCACCTTAGCACAGGTTATGAAGGAGCTGAAACACTTAAATGGAATTAGCATTTAAGGAAAATAGCAAAAATCCTTGAGCTCAGGTCCTAACAAAGAAACAGAACTAGACACTGCTCTGACAAACACAAAATATTACAGGTTTCTCTCTCACCTTCATAGTATTACTTCATGGTTTTAATGGAAAAATTAAAATTGTGTTGGAAATAGCTTCACCTGAGCCAAGAGGAATGTTTGAGAAGGGGCAGAAGGAGTCTGAACATCTCCCTCACATCAGCACTCCCCAAGCAAGACCCTAAACAGGCCACGTCAGACCTTACAGTTCAGCTCAGGCTCCTGAAAGACCATTTTTCCCTTCCAAATATGTTTCCAGGCAACCAAATCCCTGCCACACACAGACTTCCCACATCCTCACAGCAGAGGCACCACTCCTATCAGGAGGTAATGCTCTACCTTTACCCTTTCAGAAAATGTCAAAAAAAAAGGTAACATGACATTGTCACCTCTGAGTGACTGCAGGGCAGAGGGGCTGTGGGTGTTGGAAAGGTTGGGTGTATCTTGGGTGTATTTTGTGTATTTATTTAGTGTAAAGGGTTTGGATGAACACGGATGCTCCTGATAAATATCCAGACAGGATTCCAGTTCTCTATTTTGTTCTTCTAGCTACAGGAGCCAATGTGATACTTAAAACATAGTTTCCAACAATACATTCTGACTCCAGAAATACTGTTTATTGGAAAACAAAGGTGTTCACACCTCTAAGCCAATGTGTGCTGTAACCATGACATGCACTGACTACAGGAGATTTATTGTTTGCAATTTGTGCTTTCCAGCTCTGGGGTTTAATGTGATATTGTGTATGCATCACTATAAATGAAATAACCATTTTTTTTTTTAAACTCAGGTGGGTTCAGAGCATGGGAAGGTGCTGCTCTGGTAAGTGCAGAAGCCATTGCTCTGTTTATGCCAACAAATACTGAAAGCAACTTCTATTTTTCATGGCTTGCCTGTTCCTTTTCACTGACATCAATCAGAGGTTTGTCACCTCAGCTGTCAGAGCTTTCCATTTGAACTTAAATTCATGAAGATCAACACCTTTTCAAAAATTTATACTGCTTTCTTGAGTCCTTCACACTGCAGTGGAGTAGCTGGCCCCAAACATCCAATAATGCCACAGTTAAGGAGACAAATTCAGTTCCCTGCTGGACCTGATTGAACCCAGAACCTCTGCCCTCCATACATCAAGAGAGGGGCCAGACCACAGGCTGAAATGGGAATCTCTGTAGCCCTTTCTCAAGAAAAGATCTGATTTTGGTCAAAGCAGACCAGTTATTTTTGAAAAAGCATTTTTTTTTTTTTCCCAAGAGAAGAAAGCCACTTTCTGCCAAGGAGGAAAAACCAGCTGCCAGAGGCTCATTTTCACCCAGATATTTACAGCCACCTTTCCTGCTCCTCACTTTGCTGGGTGGACTGAATCAAGCCCAAAAAATTCATTTCAGAATTAATCAGAGGTTAATGACAACCTCACAGCTGTTCCAGTCCATTCCTCTGTGACTACAGATTTGGAATCTCAAGGATTCAAAGTACATCTCTTTTTCTCCCACCCTCAGGCAGGGTTTCCCCAGGCAAAGCACAACTGGGTGGAACTGGCACTTGAGGTGTAAAAAACTGGGGAGGAAAGGTGCAAGGGAACATCTGAGGCTGTTCATACAACACTGTGTCCCCCACTTCATGTCTAGAAAAGGGAATTGCTGCAACTTCAGTAGTTATGGAAGTATTTGTAAAAAGCAGCATTTGATTTTTCTTAATCCTAAAACTCTGTAGCTATAAAAAGTACACATCCAGTTTTAATGAGGGTGTTAAGTTGGGGAGCATTTTCTGCTGAAACTATAGAATCATTCCTTATTCAGCTATACAGTGACTGCTATTACAGTAATGCCATTTTGCCAATTGCCTTTTTATCTTTTTTTTTTTTTCTTAACATGGATCCATTTTTAAACCTATCACTGGTTTTATGACACCACTTTAATGTGTCATTTCCACTCTTCCCATCTGAGCCTTTGTCCAAGACTCCAAAGCTACATGGCAATCCGTTCAATCTTCCAGCAAAGCAAAATAATCCCATTTCACTAAGGCTGAAACAACCAATTTTACTTTGAAATGTAAATAATTTTAAGTGTTGGAGCAATGCAAGAGAGATTTCCCCTTACAAATATCCTATTTAATAGCTCACAAAAGAGCTCTGTCCCATTGCCACTGAACTCTAAAAATTTCTGGCTGCAGTTCAGGAGAATGGATAACACACATTTAAACCCTGCTCTTTAACATGGGACTTGTGTGTTCTGGCTGATCAAGATGTAAATATAAAAAAAATTATTTTTGGTACCTGTGTTTTGCATTAAAAATAAATTTCTATAATTCCTATCCACAGACACACAAACCATCACAAAGGCAACCCTAGAACTTGCTTATATATCTCTGAAATGATCCAGATAAGCCAGTATTTGGGGGATGGATGTGGTTTTGTGGTGTTCTATAGCAACTGCAGGGCAAAATCATTTATTTCATCACATAGCAACAAATGGGCTTGCAGCTCTCTGCTCTTATCCCTGGGGAGCAACAGAAGCCCAACCTGATCCCAATTAAGCTGGCATCAGTTCCAAAGAACCCAAATGAATCCAGGCTGCAAGTGGAGATGGCATTTAGTCATTTTGATACAGGTAATGCATTACTGAGACTCACAACATTCTCTCAAGCTCATAATTTAATAAAAATTCCAGAACAGTTTTTAAAAAAAAAAAAAAGTTCTAAAAGATTTGTTTTAGTTGGTGCTAGAGTTTTAGGTTGTTGCTACAGGTTCTGAAAAGCCACTGAAGTGTAGTAGTATTAATAAAACAAATGTTACTGTTATTCTGAAAACACCACAAAATAGTTTTGGGAGCCTCTTTTTTGCCCCCAACAAATTTTTGCTTTTATTCCCAATCACTATTTACTCTCATTGCCACTCAGATATGGAAATACAAGCCTAGAAGAGATTATTTTACAGAAAAATCAGAACAGGCACTGTATTATTTATCCAGGTTGGCACCCAGTTCTGTGTTATATCTGTATACATATATATATATATATATATATTTTCAGAAAATAGCTTCACTATAAAGCATGTTGAATGTTCTTTAAAATCAAGTCATCTTATTAACTGGAAAGGTTTTTGTTATTGCTTCTAGGCTGAGAAATATGATAATATTTTATTGCTTTTCCAGCAGTTGAAGAAGATCCTTTTCCCTCTGTACTTTCTAGCCTATTATTTTTCTTCAGATTTTATGAGGCATTTCATGAGATGAATTATGGGTGGTGGATCTGACCTTGTTGCCATCTAAATTGACCAGTCAGGGGTCAACATTTGCAAAAAGTGCTGAGCATCTGAAGTTTATATAAATTTTTGAAGGGAGTTGTAAAATAATAAAGTAAGTCAAGAACAGCAGCATTTTTTAATTCAGGCTGAAAGAAAGATAAAGTGGAAAATATAATGGGACTGAATGCTGCTGAACTGTATAAAATTTTTATTTCCTTTTGTTTAATTTTGAATCAATTGCTAAGTTCATGCAAAACCCAATAGATACAGAGCTACAGTGCCTGAGCTAAAAAATGCTCAAATATTATAGGGGGGAATAATAAAAAAAAAAAAAAAAATCAGCAAACTGGAACCTGTTCTGTACAACACCACCCCCATAAACAATACAATTTATATATTTTACATAGCAAAAGCCAACTAAAAATGCTCCAGTCTTCAGATCATATCTTGACAAAGCTCTGATATTTGAGGTCAAACCTCATTCAGTTATTTTTTTTTTCATCTTTATGAGGCTGTATCTGCCCCATGATAAGAAACAGGGTTCACTCTAGTGAAGGGCTCAGAGGTTCCACCTTTCCCTTTCCCTCCACACAAACAACCCTCATTATTACACAGCTCCAACCCAAAGCCAGCTAAGTTCGTAAATATATTTCAGTTTTTTCCTAGGCTTTACATCAGAATAGTGAGTGCAGATTCATGCCAGAAAAGAAGTTTATTGCAGGATTTATGAACAAGCACTGTTCTATTTTTAGAGGCATCAAGTAAAGGGAAGGTAGGCAAAAGATGATCAAAACCTTTAAAATAAGGTATTTTCCTTCTGCTAACCTCACTCTCAGTTATTTTATTAGTGCTTACTCTCTAGCAGAAACCAACTTCTTTAAGGTATTAAATTATTGTATTAATACACTCTCATTAGTTGATTCAGCAGGAGCATCCCTTGCAAAAGATCAATTATATAAACTACTCCCCATGTTCCTGTGGCTACCCTGGTACCAAATAAAACCCCATACTGAAACAATTAGTGCTCTCAAGCTCATTACATCAGACATTAAGGCTCACTGATCAATAACCTTGCCAAGTAGGTGATCACCAACAGAAAAAAAAGCCTCACATCTCCAGGCAGCCAGCCAGAAGCTGGGACAAACAGCAGACTTTGGCTTTCCAGAAACTTCTCTTTGAAACCCTCTTTCTTCTCCTCCTACCTACAACTCACAATAGGAAGGTAAAATTTCTACAGATGTTTACTACAAGCTGTCAACAAGACAAGTAGACCTCTAGGGGTTAAGGAAAAGAGGGTTTTTTTCACCTTATTATCTCTGACAAGGATGTGATCCTAACTCCCAGAAAGACAAATCCTCAGAAAAGCCAAATGTGAGTATTCTCTTATTTACACCATGCCCAAGGAAAAAACTAGACATTTTTCACATTAACTTATTATCCAGGCTAATTTTAATATCTAAGGAAATTATAAAATATGAAAAAAAAAAATTATTCTAGACTTTATTATGATTGGATTGGAGCAGAAAATCATCACAAGCTTTGTCTCTGCTGCTTGATTTCAGAACTGCTTAATTTCTCATCCTGGATAAAAGGAATCACTCCTGGCACACACCACTTTTTTGGTATCACTCTATCAAATAATTGTCATCCCTGAAAGCCCAAAAACATTAGTTCTCAATAAAGTGGGTGATGAGAAAGCTTTACAGATGAGGACATTTGTTTGTCACTATCATAGTGAAGAACCAATTCTCCAAAATGCTGCAGTCACAATGAGTACAGCAGAAAATCCCAACTTCCAGGATTATGTTCAGACCAAACAAAGTCTTCTCACAAAACCTGAAAAAAATCTGGAATTAAAGCAAGCCAATTCAGTAGCTGTCATCAATAACAGCTTGGCTGGGATTTGGCTCTGAAGTGACTTCTGCAGCTGTTGCTCTTTGCAAATGATACAATGGCACTTAAAAAAAATGTTCCATGAAAAACCTGTCCTGTAAATAAGTATTGCTCCTTCAGGTAATGCAGAAAATTTATGTTCTGAGCACTGTGATGCCACCAACACTACTAAGTTTTCTTCTGATATTTATTTTCCCATGCATAGCAGAAGCTTAGCTAGAGAAAAACACATATTTAAACTATAAAGTGACTATTAGGAACGTAGCTCAAATTTTTAGGTTGTTGGGATTTTTTTTTTTCCTAAATAGAACACTGAGGTTTATTCTTGCATAAGTGTAAAAGCCCTGGAAAAGCCTGGGGAGCTGAATACCAGGAGCATTCAACCACTTTTCAATACAGAGTATTTTTACACTGATTATTGTCCTAAATCACAGTGGGTGGTTGACCATTTAACAATGTTGAGGCATTTGGATGAAAGTTTGTGAAATCACCACGTTTTCATCATCACAAAAACAGAGAGAAAAAAATACTCTAGACACAGGGCATCCTATTAGCACTGAAGATTTTGTTTCAGAAAAGATTTGCCCAATTTCAGCACTAAATAACAACTTTAGCTCCTCCAGTCTGACCCTGGCCTGGGGCTGCATTTGAAACTCTTCTGCCTTTAAATCCTCTCTTGCTCTAATATCCCCAAAATATTGGGTGGCAGGATTGAGGAGACAGTTTTTATACTGAACTCATCCAGGATAAAATATCCCAAGCATCCTAAGAAGGATGACCTACTGTGATTAGGAGAGGAAAAACCCTTAGGCTGGCCTGGCCATTCTGCCTGAGCTCTCATGGGTTTGGAGTGCTGATATTGATTTATAAACAGAGATGAGATTTAGCCATATCTACCAAGTCTAATTCCAACAATAATCTAACAATAATTCCAACAATAATCAAACATTTCAAGTAATAACAACTTCATTTCAAAAAATACGGAATTGAGTTTGGAAGTTACAGTTCATTTATACCACAGTCCTCCACAAGCTTACTTCAGAAAGATCAGGTTTTTTACTTGATAAACTAAAAAATAACCAGCAAAATAACCACAGATTTATTTACACCCATCCTCGTGCATGAAATAGTTAATATAAACATGATTTGGGACCTTTGAATGGGACGAGAAGGCAGAATCGTGGTGGAAGTTTACAGAGAGAGGGAAGTTTAATTTCCTCATTTTCCCCAGATTGCAGGAGAGAGTGCAGTACACAGATGCAAAATGTGCACAAAAAAAAAGCAGATTTAAACTGGCAGAGTAGTACTTTGCAGCCAAACCAAGAACCCCATCATTGCTACCATATAGGCTGTAAACATCTGTACAGTGCAAGATGAGGCTCCTCACCATCAGCCAGTGGGGATATGGAGACTTTAAGACTTGAAAATCTGCAGGGGCAAAGTAATTGGAAAGCTTTTCCCATTCCTTGGGGCAATAAATGTAAAGTGGTGCTTCAGTACAGTTCAAAAATTATTGTTAGCATAATAAAGGCACTGGCACATGGAGGGGAGGGCAGATGGGAAATCCCATCAAGCTGGAGAGGAGGTGGGACAAAACTGCTGCTTTCATCCTAAAAAATAAAAATAAAAATTAACAGCTAGACAGGAAAATAATCCACAGAATAAATAAGAAAACTGGTTTGTATTTGCTCCCACCCCTGAGTTGTCCTAAACCAGTCACCTTGTGAAGAGCTGCCTTTTCCTATAGATATATGGGGACAGCATCCCAAAATTTGAGGCTGGGTCAGTTCTGTCACATTTTCTTCCATCACTCAAGAAGTCTCACAGTACCTGGCACTCTGGTTCTTTATGATCAAACCTCCTCCCAAGAGAGCCCCAAAATTTGGAAGGGAGGAAGGAAAGAAAGTCTATACATGAAGAAAATCACATTTTGAATAGGGAGGGAAAATCCAAACTACTCGCAGTGCCAAGCATCAGGAATGCTGAAGCATTTGGGACTAAACAGCAGTTAACAGGTTTCCTAGAAATCTGAATTACAGGAAAAGTTTTCATTAGAATCCAAGTAGCATCTACATCCTGGGACATGCATCTCCCAGAAAAAGGCATCCAACATGATTTAGATCAAAGAGAGAAACTCTTTTCCTTAAAACTGGAGGAGTTAACTTTGCTTCAGGGCCATATAACTTTTAGCTATGCCCACTGCCAGCCCTGCAACACCAAACAGACAAGTTTAGGGGTAAATAAAAGTGAGTAAATGGCCACTTCCTAGCCTCAACAAGCCTGTAAGAATGATCTAGTGTGTTACATTTCAAAGTCTTTCCAAATAAATATAAAATGGTTCAGCACCACGAAGCAGACTGTACTGGTGTCCAGAATAAAACATTAATACCTGTACTTTTTAGCTGTTGTCATAAGGGTCAGGAAATTTTCCCTAAGCAGCCATCTTAAAAGTATTAATTAAAATTATATTAATATTATGGGAATAAAAACAACCTTTTCCTGCTTATTATAACTTTGGGGTAAAAAGTATGAAAGAGAAAAACCTCTACTTTGCTTCTTGTCTGTGAAAATAATCTGGGATTGAACACCTACTGCATGCTAACTTGCTCCAGGGAAACAACCCAAACCAAATAAAAACAGCTGGAAAAAGAATTTAAAGCAGTTCATAAGTCTGGGGTTCTCCACAGATATTAATTGCAAATACCACAGATCAGGAGAATAAATATTAAGAAACAGATGCAAAAATGTGAGTCGAAAATGTTTGATGAAGAGCAGCCTTCAAAGAGGCTTGTTGGGAAATCAGAGGCTGAGAGAGACAAGTCCTCCAAGTCCTCATCTGGGAAACTGGCAACTTTTCCCTTGAAAAAAACCCAAATCCCTCACCAAGATGAGAAAGTGGTTTTCTTATTCCCTTTCCTTTGCATTGGCTGAGGTGCAGTGCTTGGTGTTCAGTGAGGTGAACTTGATATCCCCAAATACTGACACTGGTTTTCTTTTGAAAATCTTTCTCAAAAGTTTCTTTGGAAGAACAGAAAATAACAACCACTTTTACTTCAAAATAGAGATTTTTATCCTTGCTAGAGAGACCAGTGGGTTGACAAGCAAGACCTTGCCTTCACTATAAATACTCCTTTGTTTTGCTTTTTTTTTTTTTCTTTTTTCTTTTTTTTTTTTCTTTTTTTTTTTTTTTCCTCTTTTTCTTTTTTATTTGTTTAAAACTGTACCTCCAAAAGGACTAAGAGCATGTCTCAAACACAGAGGAGGCCAACCTTAGCTCTTCTCAAATTCACCTTTTGCAGTGACTTCAGAGTTTAGCTCAAAAGACACCTTGGTGCTATTTGATTTTTTTAGCATCCTTACCAAGATCTCTGAATTTAAGTCAAGATCACCAAAAAGTGGGAAATCTTCCCATCCTTTTTAGAAGACCTCTCATGCTAAAAGAAGAACTGCTTTAGACATGAAAAACTGGGGGATTCTTGTGTTCAGGTGATGGACTAAAGCATCCTGCTGTGGAAATAAAATGATAATGAAGCATCCAAGTACTAAATGATATTAAAAGAAGGAAATGTTTACAAGTGAGTCCTCCAATTTAAATCATGAGTACAATATGCACTAACCTGGCAATGAACTCTGCTATTTATGGGCAATTACTCTGTGGAAAAAAAAAAAAAAAGAATATTTGCATTGATCGTAGGTGCAGCGTGGGGAACACAATTCATTTCTAGAGATAGCAGGAATAAATAGCTGGAAAGAGGAGTTTTAGTCTGCTCCAGCAGAAAAAGAACAAATTACTACAAGTAGTGGAGCAATGCAGGAAGTGATTTGCAAAAGCCTTTCTGATAAAGTATTGAAAATTAATTATTTCTCTACTTACATTTGTAATTTCTGCTTAAATGTTTTGTAATAGATATAGATTTGTCTGGAAACATTTATGAACCCTGCAGCTGCAAGAATATTTCATTTGCAATACACCTGTAAAATACACTTTTCCATTTTCAGTGCTCCTTAAAAGTACTCAGCAAGCCAGAATGTAAAAGAAAAACCTTTTGAACTCAGGAAAAAATCACATGCAAAAGTCTGACATCCCAAAGAGGTTGATCAGCCAAAATTTATAGTTTGGAATTTATCTGCAAATATTGTCAATTAATTATTGACCATTAATGTAAAAAAATTGACATTTCTAAGAGTTCCCCCTTTATACGAATGAGAACATGGAAGACTTGGAAGATAAATAGTTATTAATTTAGACATTTAATTATGCAACATGAGCTTTACTCACAGGTAAAATCCCTACAGAGGACACAGTATTTAACCCTTTCACTGGGTTGAGAGAAAAACCCCTCAGAAACAGTGCTGAGAAAATTTATGGAATTACAGCAGCTTGACCTCAAGTGACCATGGACACGTTGCTCCCAGGATATGGAAACATAATTCCAGAGTCAGGTGGTAAGGTTTCCATAGCTCATTTCCCTCCTGCACAAACCAGCATTAAAATCTCTCTGAATCCCCTCAAGCAGGGAAATTCAGAGCATCACACCTGGGGAGCTCAGCTGCTAAAGCTGGAGATGGAGGTGTCCTCTGCAAACCTTGACTGAGAATCTCAAGTAGAGAAAAGAGTCTGAGTGTGCTGTGTTCAAGCTTTTCCTTTATATTCAGTTCACCAACCTAAAATCCAGTTGGATTTCAGCAGCATGCAGGATTCCTTGTGTTAGTAAAAAAAAAAAAAAAAAAAAAAAAAAAAAAAAATTAAAGAAAAATAAAAATAAATAAAAATAAAATAAAATATAAAAGAAAAAGAAGAGGGAAGAGGGAAGAAAGAAGAAGAGGGAAGAAAGAAGAAGAGGGAAGAAAGAAGAAGAGGGAAGAAAGAAGAAGAGGGAAGAAAGAAGAAGAGGGAAGAAAGAAGAAGAGGGAAGAAAGAAGAAGAGGGAAGAAAGAAGAAGAGGGAAGAAAGAAGAAGAGGGAAGAAAGAAGAAGAGGGAAGAAAGAAGAAGAGGGAAGAAAGAAGAAGAGGGAAGAAAGAAGAAGAGGGAAGAAAGAAGAAGAGGGAAGAAAGAAGAAGAGGGAAGAAAGAAGAAGAGGGAAGAAAGAAGAAGAGGGAAGAAAGAAGAAGAGGGAAGAAAGAAGAAGAGGGAAGAAAGAAGAAGAGGGAAGAAAGAAGAAGAGGGAAGAAAGAAGAAGAGGGAAGAAAGAAGAAGAGGGAAGAAAGAAGAAGAGGGAAGAAAGAAGAAGAGGGAAGAAAGAAGAAGAGGGAAGAAAGAAGAAGAGGGAAGAAAGAAGAAGAGGGAAGAAAGAAGAAGAGGGAAGAAAGAAGAAGAGGGAAGAAAGAAGAAGAGGGAAGAAAGAAGAAGAGGGAAGAAAGAAGAAGAGGGAAGAAAGAAGAAGAGGGAAGAAAGAAGAAGAGGGAAGAAAGAAGAAGAGGGAAGAAAGAAGAAGAGGGAAGAAAGAAGAAGAGGGAAGAAAGAAGAAGAGGGAAGAAAGAAGAAGAGGGAAGAAAGAAGAAGAGGGAAGAAAGAAGAAGAGGGAAGAAAGAAGAAGAGGGAGGCACCCACACAATACAGGTACAAGGTGGAATACTTCAATTCAGTTTTTTGTTTTGTTTTCATAGAGTCATAGAATTGGCTGGGTTGGAAGGGACCTCAGAGCTCATCAAGTCCAACCCTTGCTCCACTCCCCCCGTGGTTCCCAGCCCATGGCACTGAGTGCCACATCCAGGCTCTTTTGAAATATCTCCAGGGATGGAGAATCCACCCCTTCCCTGGGCAGCCCATTCCAATGGCTGAGCACCCTCTCCATCAAGAAATTCTTTCTCATGTCCAACCTAAACCTCCCCTGGCACAACTTGAGACCTCTTGTGCCCTCTTGTCTTGCTGAGAGTTGCCTGGGAAAAGAGCCCAACCCCCCCCTGGCTCCAACCTCCTTTCAGGGAGTTGGAGAGAGTGATGAGGTCTCCCCTGAGCCTCCTCTTCTCCAGCCTCAACACCCCCAGCTCCCTCAGCCCTTCCTCACAGGACTTGTGCTGGATCCCTTCCCAGCCTCCTTGCTCTTCTCTGGACCTGCTCCAGCACCTCAATCTCCTTCCTGAGCTGAGGGGCCCAGAACTGGACACAGGACTCAAGCTGTGGCCTCCCCAGGGCTGAGCACAGGGGCAGAATCCCTTCCCTGGACCTGCTGACCACGCTGTTCCTGAGCCAGCCCAGGATGCCATTGGCCTTCTTGGCCACCTGGGCACACTGCTGGCTCCTCTTCAGCTTCCTGGCAATCCAGACTCCCAGGTCCCTTTCTGCCACTCTGTGCCCAGCCTGGAGCTCCCCATGGGGTTGTTGTGGCCAAAGTGCAGGACCCAGCACTTGGCCTTGTTGAACCCCGTCCTGTTGGGGATGGAAGACTCTCCAGTCTGTCCAGGTCAAGGACAGGTTTTGTAGCTCTATTACCTAAAATTTTCTTTCAGAGGCCTTTGCAGACATTGACTCAGCCCTTAAGGAAGCATGACCAGTGCCTCCAGCTGCACACCAGTCAAGAACCAGCAGCACATCCTTTATTTCAAGGCAATCACCACAAAAGTTTTGTTTTTTTTTTCCCTCCCCTAACAGACTGGTTTTGATTAAATGACATTTACTAACTAAGCACTTTCTCACTCAGTTGTGGCAGGGTTGCAGTACTGCTACATTTGTGGAATGTTTTTAAGTTATTCCCTTAAGTAAACATAAGCCTATAAAATGTAAATATAAACATAACGGTTCTAGAGCTGTAAAAGCAGAATTTGAATAAAGAGGGAAGCTAATGAAACCCCATTACATGTAAAATAACCTCTCTCCCTCTGTGCACAAAGCAGGCAACTTGCAACTGCAAATTCAGAAGTAGAAGAATTCATTTGGCTCGATCGTTTGATTTTTATGAGAGTAACAAAAAAATTGGTTCCCAGACATTAGCTATTAAAGCTGCCTTGCAATTTTTTGATTGTTATTACCTTTTCAGCCTTGACTTAAGAGCAGATATAGGAATTGAAGCCTTTCTCTCAAAACTAACACTCAGGACAGTGGAAAGAAGTGATCACTAATCCAAATTGCACACTTGGTACAAAGGCAGCAAAATAACTTTAAGTGAATTGCCAAGAAATTTATCAATATTGTCAAACATTATCTGTCAATGATGAGAGTTTTGAAGACTGTAGAAATAATGAAGTTACAAAGACTTAAAGATAAAAGCACACGTGCATACATTTTTACAGGAAATCATTTAGATTTCATTAAGTATTTGGATCAATACTCTGATTTTTAGAGGATCAGTTCCATTTGTCTGTCCTTCCACATGTAAAGAACAAATTTATTTTGAACCAAGATTACTTTTGAACTTCCTTCCCATAATAAACATTCAGTTTTCTCCACTGCTCTCTACTCCTATATTTAGGTCTTTACCTCTTATTGCTTAGTTACAAGCAGAGCTGAAAAATGACATCTGCAAGCTCAGACAGCATTATAAATTATATCTCTTACAATTTCAGTATTCTTCACACTTAATATCAGTCTGGTCTAAGGTTTTGATACTTCTTTTTATCTTTTTCTAGATAGCAAAAAAAAAAAAAAAATCACAGTGTAGCAAAAGTGAATTGGAATATTCTGTTTACAAGAAATAATAAGCACATGAGAAAAAGAGAGCATTTAAACAAGACATCTCACTTGGTACAAAACTTTCAGGATGCTGTTACCATCTTTTGATCTGCTTACAAAGCAAAGTTGTAGAAATCTGCTGCAGGGGCAATGGGGACTGATGGGAAAAAAAAAAAAAATAAACCCCCAACTAGAATCCTGCTACTTCCAGTTAGGCAAAACAATTTAAATCTGTAGAAATAATTAACTCTAAATATACCTATTTCTGCTATTGTTTTGATAGCTTTTACCACTGTGATAAATTTGGAGAGGTAAGCACACTCAGATGGGTTTTTTAAATGTAACTGTGATTGTCAATTAAAGAGATGATGTTGTCAACAAAAGACAACTGAGTCTTTTACATGGCACTTTGCATCTGTTTACCTTAAAATACTGAAGGATCCCAGACTGGATTTTTCTCATTTGGCTGTTTTACTGTTAAATCAGGATGTAAATTCTAATATGTAGTTACCATTCCTTTTGTTGCTCTTTCTCTTGCTTTAATTTCAAGGCAGAAGTGTTCTCTACTCATCCTTTATCTTCCTTTTTTTTTTTTTTTTTTTTTTTTTTTTTACTGTTTTAGGTAATTCCACTCTCCCTTTAAGTACAGACAGACACCAGAAAAGCTCAGGAAAATGTCTTGTGCTGCCTGAAGTCATCTATCACATAACAAGCATAAAATGTATTGCTGTAAAAGGTAATAAATGCAGCTTTGCCTTACAGTGAAGGAACACCAGGAGCTATACAAAAATGGAATCTATGCTGCCTCATCCTCTTTGCAGCCTTGATACTTGGAGACAAATTCAAAGATACTGCTTTATTGCTGAATTCCCTAACAAGAGATGTTTGGTGCATAAAAGAGGGAGAGGGCCTTAAATTTCTGACAGTAGAAGAAATCAAACCCAAGAATAAACACCTTTAGATTCTACAGACAACACACACACATTCTTAGCTTGGAAAACCCATCCCAGGAAGTCGAGTGCTCAGAGATGTTTGCAAAAACCAGAGGCACACAAGCATTATTTATTGTTGATTTTTGGAGATGATCCTAAGAAAGCAAGGATATAATCTCCCCATATAAATATAATAAGATTCACAGAGGCTGAGTGCAAAGAATAAGAGTGGGTTATTATGTATTGATCACACAGATCATATCTTTCAACTTCTGAGCAAAAGAAATAACAGTTTTCCAAGTGTTCTAAGTATTTGATAGGAGGAAAAATGTGTAGCCAATGCAATATGGATCTTGGACTTCCCACTGGTTGGAAAGCAAGGAAATCTATATGACTGGTAGTTATATTTTTCATGTGAATACAATTCCTGTAAAAGTTGTTTCTCCTCTTTTTCTCCTTAGGTGACAAAAGTGGATTATTTAGGGTTTTTTTTGCTAGCTTAGTACCACTATTTCTACTCGTTATATCTTCTTTTGTTGCAAGATTACTATTCTCTGGGGAGAGAAATTATAACTTTCTTGTTCTGGTACTAAAAGACTTTATGTAAATTGAATACAAGACAGCTTTTGTATTAGGTATAGCATTTGCTACAAAATTAGAGCAATCACAAGGCAAGCCTTTTATAACTCACTTGGCTTCACTTCCCCATTTCTCTCAGGAATATTACTGTTTTTATTTGTTTTTTAATCTCCTGAATACTATGATCATTGAGGCAACTGCTCTCCACAAATCTTAGTAACCATCTCCTTTGGAGAAAGACCTAGGGAACACTACAAATTATGTTAAATTAAGGGATAGTTTATTCTCTCCCATTCTCCAATCTGCATTTCCAGCTCCTTTTGAATTGTAAAACCAAGCAGGACTTAAGCTGGCAGCAGAAACAGGATTTTTATGACTATATCAGATCTGCCTGAAGAAAATTTCACTTTTCATAGGACAGGTCAGCTAAGCTTCACCTGGAAAATCATGCAATTTACTCACATGAAGCTCCCACATTATTCTTCCCCACTCTCCCCAATCAAAAGCAATTCTTAGCCTGAAGCCTAGCAGATAAACCATCATTTACTGCCACTTGATCTGTCCCTGGTGATGTAATTGCTTCAGAGAAGTATAAGAAACTAAATCTAAGAAATGAAGAATAAACAGGTTATGATAGCTTAAAGACTGAAATTGTTTTGGATATATGGCTACCTTTTGACTCAAAATAAAATAAACACATAACTTTGATTTTTGGCTATTTGAAACAAAAAGAACAGAAAAAATCCTTGGTTTTTTTCTTAGCAATGGTTTTGTTAAAGAGGTTCACTCAGCTTTGCTTTTCTCCTGAAAGTCTTGAACTGGAGAATTTTCTTTTTGCACAGCCTTATTTAAGCTGGAATCAACCAGTAAATGAAAAAATGGTATATACCAGTTCAAATTTCCCCATGACTTCCACTAGCAGAGGGGGCTTTTCCAGTCAGCAGCAATTCTACTTCAGTGTGATCTCATTTCAGCTGAATACTAGGGAAATATATACTCAATATTTCCTATCTGCAGTACACATGAGAAACTTAAAAAACTGGAAATTCAGTTGATGAAAATGATGTTGGTAGCTACCAACTTCATGGTACAGATCACTGGCCTTCTCTTTATTATATGCACAATAATTTGCAAAACAAAGAGCTTCAAGGAGAGGACACCTGAAATAAAAAATTCAAATGTTCACTGGCAAACCTGTCAGTCTGTGTCTAAAGGTTTAATCTGATGACACAGCAAGATATAAAGTCATCCTTTTTTATTAGGTCAAAACCCAGACATTTTGCAGACTTTAAATATCATGGTTCAGTATTAGTTTTGGGTTAGTGATTTTAAATAATTAAGAACTTAAGTACCTGGCATTAGCAACCATGATAAAATGTTCAGAATTGAGGATTAGAAGGGAGAAAGCCTCCAAAATGGAGATAAAAGATTAAAGTCAGAAAAAGCAATGGTTTCCTGACACTGATGTCAGATGGATTTGCTAAGTGTTCTTTATCTCCCATCCTTGCTTACTGGAGCATCTTTTCACTCTAGCCTTGCTCTAGTTGTCCTGCTTCATCCTTTCAACCTTTTTCTGTTTAGCAATGTCACTTGATCTCTACAAGCCTTTTTTTTTTTTTTTTTTTTATACCTTTGGCCCTTACACAAATCTAAGGAATTAATTTCAACCAAAAATAGCACAAACACCTGAGGAGCCTGTATGAACATGAAAGATAGTTTGGGTTTTAGCCTTGGTCAAAGCAACAAAGCTTCCATTGCAAAACCCATTTTCATCCCAATTCTCCTCTACATTTGCCACTTAATTTCCTATAAAGCTGGTATGTCAGGCATTTGGAGTCAAGCAAAACATTTGATTGCAGTATTTTATTTTAAAACAGCATAGAAATTAATACACTTGGAAAAACCCTGAAAGTTCTCTTCCACAACTGGTTTTGGTTTAATTGAAATCACTCTTTGATTTCTCTCTCACAACTACATTTTACTGAGGTTGATACAGACTACTGGAAAGTCTGTTTTCTTGTCAGAAAATGTTCTCTTGGAAAGGTTTCAAGTAGTTATAAACCTCACTGGAGGTCCAAAATACCATGCTGCTAAATAAGTGACCTTGTAAGAATAATTATTTAAGATAAATAGCAAATGGGATGGGTATGAAACCAGTTCAAGAGGGATATTTATAAAGCAATAAGTATTAAAAGAACCTATACAAAAGGAGAGACAATAGAAATACAGGCATTGTGCAATTCTAGACCAATAAATTCTTTCCCCAAAGTACCATCTGAAATAAAAATGCATGAAGGAATATATACATCCATAATTTTGCTGAAACACATCATCTCCAGTTTATTCTCATATTTCAAATAAAAGCGATTAAAGCTGGAACTGCTTCTTCAAGCTTAAATATTTGAAGCACTTAAAATTTTAAGATGTACTTAACTGGAAGTATTAGTTTTAGAAAATAAGCAAGTTTTGAGTTTCCATGTCCCTAAAAATAGCTGATATTCAATATGCTGTCTTACACACTGGTGATAAATACCTTGGATACAGCCAGCAAGGGAGCAAACCTTTCACTTTCAAAGACTATCATAGGATTACAACATAAATAAACAAAAAGCCAGAGGTAACAGGTTGTTTGCTCCATTGTCTCTTCTGCAAACACAATTTTTTCCCATTTTTAAGTCAACAGTATCTCTTAATCTAATAGAAAAATGCCTGTGGATAAACATGCTTATCACATCACATAAATATCACGTTGTCTGCAAAAGGATCTCTCAGCTCCCAAATGCCAACATGTGCTATATAGGAAAGGAGGATTTTACACTAGATAATGTTTTTTAGAAAGTTCCTTTCATATAAATGTGTAGAGAAGCTTCTTATTTTATATTGTTAAGGACTGGAAGAGTCGTGTCCACCCTCAGCCATGATTTTAAGTCTCAAAATTCTTCTCTAACTCCAGGAACCTGTTTTGTAAGGCTGGGTGCATGCTGCATCCCAAAAGCCTTCAGAGAGCAAAAACCCCAAATGATACTGGGACAGGAAACTCTTACAGCAGATCCTTTTGCAGCTCTCTTACTTCTTGGCTGCAGCCAATACCCTGAAGCCCATGCCTTGATTATCAAGACCTCTGGTTTACACTGGGATTAGTGGGATAAATCTGTGAGAGTCAGTGCTACAACAGATGGTTTGGTGCTCTATAGCAGGGCTGCTTTAGGATTTTGGCATCACTGATCATCAGATGCCATTTACAAAAGCAACACCAAAATACACTTGGGGCCTGAGTCCAGAATCTCCCAGGTTTTGCTTCAAGTAATTTTCCATGTCTGCCAGTTTCTTCACTGTTCTGAATTTCAGCAGCAACTCTCAAATAAACTAATTTTAGGATATTATAATAGCACATATTTACAGTTGGTTTTCAAAACATTTGGATTTTCTCTCATCTGGCACAGACTGCAGAATTTCAGGACTCCTTTCACTCACTTATATGTATCTAATACCTGGTCTGGATGTGATCTGGAAAGGTTGATGGTGATTTCAAACTAATTTACACCTCTCTTTCATCTCTAAAACTATGCTTGGCCTCTCTTCTCTTTGGTCAGGGATGAAATCAATCATCTTTTTATTCTTTGATTTATTCTGAACTGGAACAATTTAAAGTTTTGACAAGAAAGGGAAAAACCATGTCCTTTAAGGTAATAATTCTTCACTTTGTAAGGATCAAACTCTTAAGATTTCTGCCTGAAAAAGGGAGGAACAGTATAAAAAAAGAATTAAGGTAATGAACATGTCTGTCACTCACCTTACAAACCCATTTTTCCTCTACATTCTGTGAGATGCTGCTTTACTCTCCTCCTTAAACACAAATGACAGATTATACTGGAAGCATAAATTATATGGATTATATTTCTGTCACCAGTAAATTAACTGTTAAACTTAGTTTGCATGATGGTATTGACAGGTCCCTAATTTCAGAACCTTGTTTCTTTTTAGCTGTTTCTTCCACCTTTGTTTTTCCTTTTTTGTCAAGGTCTCCATTCCATTTTGGAAGAGTTGCAAATACAAGTCACAGGCTTACAAGGAAAGAGATGGCATGTTTCTCTTAAAGATGTGAGGAAAAGGTGTGTAACACACAAATTAAGTAGTCCATAAGCATAATGGCCAATAAATGCAGATCTTGACTCATTTAAGTAGATTAACTTTGACTTTTATCCAGTTTTTTCCAAGCCTAACAAGACTTTCTGTTCCAAGTAGTGATAAGACAACTCATACATGTAAAGAGTTGTTGAGATTTCAGCTTTATTGTTGGCTCCTCAATTTGGTTTTTTTTTCCAGCCCTCAGAAAACTATGAAAATATACAGTTCATTCAGGCTCTATAGTTAAAGTTCTGCCATTCTCAGAGTCTCAGCAGGCTGCAATAGCTTCAGCACAAGGTGTGATCCAGACTGATCTTTACTGAGGCTTGAACTTTCAAAGTTCATCAAATATTTACTCATTATCACCCTTAGTTACACGTCACACATCCAGCCAGTATTTTTTGAGACAGTGGCTGATTTGTGGAACTTTCCAACTTCTTGAGGTTCATTAAGTACTTCAAAGAAAAAGACAGCCAGAATATCCCACCCAAATTTACAGAAACTCTTCTGGCACCATCCCTGCCCAATTAGACACCATGGCTGTGCCTCCAGTTGTCACTCTGCATTCCAGTATTTTCATGCCAAATTCTCAAATCACCTCCCCTTCAATCAGATTCTTCTTGGGGAATGCCCAGAAAGTTATTGGCATCCTAAAGCTTTGCTGATCCTGTTATCTTTGTAAGCTGATAGAATTGCTACACACTCAAAATTACAACTGAAAACTCAATCTGGAGATGAATATTTTCTCCTGGGGTTCATTTTATCAGAAATATTCAATCACAGTTGACAAACAGGCATTCCATGCAACTCTTCCTTTTCTCACCTGCACACAAGTATTTATTCTTTCAGAACTGGTGCCTGAATTATTGCATATCCTTAAGGCAACTGTGACCTACATGTTCCATGAATAAAAAGATGTTTTCATGTCTGGGCTGACCTGTGGCTCCACCATGCAATAATAATCCCAAGCTACTTCATAAGAGAGCTCCTACCAGAAACAGGGGCACGTTGTCAGGAAGGTCACATCTCTGGTGTTTCTGAACAACAGGAGTTGTTAACTGGTTATTTGATTTCTGGGCAAAACGTAGAATTATTTATGTTGCCTCTGGTTCACCTAAGAGAGGAATTTCTGTGGCATGACAAAGCAGAAAAAATAAAGGAATTTCCTGAGTACCAAAATGGGAACTCTGTTGAAGGAATCTGCTCCAAGGCCCTTTCTGCAAGAAAGAGCAAAAATGCTTTATGAAGCAGTTGATTAGAATAAAAACCTGAAAGGACCACTTTAAAAAGCTTTTAAATTAATATAAATCTGTTCTAGAGGTTTGCTCAAGAAGCACTTATTACAAAAATTTCAAGTCAGAACCCTGGATGTACTTTTATCAACAAGTGCAATAAATTTTTAAATGAAAATATCCCAACTACCATTGTATTGTCAATGGTTCACAAATGTGAATATTCTATAATCTGGCTGATATTTGACATGCTTAAGTATGTAACAATCATCTCAACAGCTTTAGCTTTTAGAGGTGTGGGTGGGGTTTTTTTTGTTGCTGGTTTTTTTTTGTTTTTTTTTTTTTTTTTTTTTTCAGGGGTGGGTTGTGTTTGTTTGGTTTCCTTGGGGTTTTTTTTGTTTTGTTTTTTTAAATAATTTTAAATCAGGAGTTCTGCTTGGACTCTGAACCAGGCAATAGATTGTTTTGTACATGCACAGAAAAAGAGAGGCAAAACCAGGATAAGAAGTGCTTATAATTAAAGCCCTCCTCTCATTTACCTTCCTGATCTTTTAACATCCTTTAGGGTACAAATAGAACCCAAGAACCATTGTAGCAACCACCCAAAAAATATTGGCATTTAAGCCCTGCAGCAGCAATCATTTTACAAGTGCTATATAACCCTAAAGCCAGGCAGATTTTGTCTAGAAGCAGTTCACAAGCAGAATGAAATTACATTTGACAGAAAGCTGACTAAAATGATCAAAACAGAGGTAGAGCCACTTCTTAAAAACCTCAGATTTCCACATTCACTCTAATCTCCTTCCAGTAGCAGTTTACATGAAAGGCTAAAAATAAAGCACATGGAAAAATGTCTTTTGAATCAGACCTAAGTTTTTGCAGTCCCCTTTTCTGCAAAAAATGAATTCCAAGGGGACCTGCCTACCACCACTATAAGGAAGGAAACTTTGAAGAATTTGGCCCTAAAAGTTCATCTTGAGTACCATGAATAAAACAGGAAAGCCAAAAGAGAAAAAAAAAAATCCCACACCTTTCTTTCCCTGGATGCCTACATGGTTCACTGTGAAAGAAGGAATTTTACAAGTGTTTCAACTTGCTAAAATTCATAAGAGACTTCCCCCTCCTCCCTCCTGTTTCAGGCCCTCATAAAAATTCTCATTTTAGGATTTAAAAAGTAAATTTTAATCCTAGCTCTGTCAATAATCTTCTAGATGACCTTGAGCAAATTGCTTCACCTCTGTTCTTTCAGCCTGGCTGTAAAGCTGGATTAATTCTTACCCACTCATAGTGGTGTAAAATAAAGGATTGACATGAAATATTCTGAAGGAATACAACATGCAAGGGAAGCAAGACATCCACCAGGCTTTGCATGAACTTTGCATAGACTTAGAAACAACTTTCTTTGAGGTCTGAAAGGAAAACATCTATATTTTTATTTTAAAAAAAAGGTTTTCATATTACATTCCTAATTAATCCTACCTGAAACTCAATTTTTAATAAAAGCATTCAAGACAATATCCATGTCTTTGTGTCAATAGGAGTAAAAACACCCTAATTACCTCTTTTGTTTATTTTTTTTTTCCTTTAATGACATAAGGCTCTAGACTTAGAAGTATGCATTGCTTCAGCATTTTTTCAGTAGCATCCAAAAATCATAGCAAAACATTGAAATAGCTCAATTATGCCAGACTGGTCATGTAAAATCAGACCAGCATCCCATTGCACCTGCAACATGGCAAGAGACCAAGCAGTGGATGATGATGGCACAAACCAATCATTTGTCCAGCCAGTAACCAAGTCATTTATATTTGGAAATGTAATCACACACTTGTTTTGCAAAATATTCCTATTAACTGCAAAGCTATCTTAGCTAGTGTTCCCAATAAGGATTTTAATTAAACTGTCAGCTTTTTGAAGCCAGAGTTATCTAAAGGCATTTCTCCTTCCTGGTCTCTTATTACAGCTGGATTTTGTTTTCATTAGTTTCTTTCTTGTGGTGCCTTTATATTCTCTGCTCTCATTAGAGTGAAGATTCATAGATCAAAATGACACTTTTGCAGGAAACTCCCAATTCAGCCAGCACCATGTATGCTCATAAAAGATACAAACCTGCTTATCAGAAACTTATTTCCTCTGCATAAATGAACACACAAAGCCCACAATGACCGACAGCAGTGAAATTATTAAGTGTGGATCGTTTGCATGGGCAGAAAAAAACCTGTTCTGAAGGATTACAAGGCCTTATCCTTCAAGTATTTATCCAGGGGAATAATATCCATGCCCACACAGATGCTTAGAGGAATACAGCTTTTCACAACTTCAAGGTAATTGCCTTCTGGCCAAGCTATTTGTTTGCTTCTAATTAAGAAAAAAAAAAAAACAACCATGTACTAGAAAACCAAACCCAAATTTCCTACACACCTGGGTTGTGTAGTTTGGAACAGAGTTTATGCTCTCCCACCTCAGGAGGCAGAACAGCTCAGATGCCAGAAATTCCAGTTTCATAGCAGGACACTTAAGACAGTCAGGGGGTTCATCTGTGGTAGTTTACTGAGGGAGATAAAAAAACTTTTCTCAGCTGAAGAGCCTTAATAACAATTGCATCCAAGGTTCTCAGATTTACACAGTGATGTTCTCAGATAAGTTAACAAGACCTCCCCAGCCCTTAAGTTGAGGCATCATTTATTTAAAAGCTCTTTCATGTCTAATATTCAAGACAGGGACTGAAGAATTACACTACTCAAGCCATTCATCCTCCACGTGTGCTGCAAACTTTGGCTCCTTTCACACTGAAGAAACAGGAAAATAGATTTCCATCAGTTTCTGCTCACCAATTCAGTGGCCTTCCCCATCTCCACATGCATTCTATAAAAATGTTTCCCTTAAATTAAAAACTTTCCTAGAACTGCTATCCATCAGCAAGGCAGCAGCTTGCCTGCAGCCCAGTGCTGCTCTCCTATCAGCAGAGGAAAAACTCAGGCTTCAAGCAATAAATATGCACTTATTCCCCAGTAAAGCCAAACAGAGCTGCACTTGAGTCAGTGAGTAAGAGGAACAGCACTGGAAGATGTCAGAGCACTTTCTATCACACTGACAAGTTATCCAATATCTGCATGAACATAAAAAAAAACCATGGGGAAAATGCAAACTGAATCACAGACAAAAGAGGGGAAGACAAACAAATGGACATCAGACCATTCCCAGGATGATAAGTTATTTATGGTAAGTTATTTTATATATGTTATTTACATATACATAAGTTATTTTGGTCAGAAACAGACCTACTTTCAACTGCAAGGTTTATTTCTGCCCTTTCACAACGTATTATTTTGTTAAAACCAGCTTAACTATGCTTATCACCACAGGCTTACTACAAAGATATTTGATGGTGTAATCAGGAAAAGGCTGTTTCCCTCAAGTTTTTATATGTTCTACAGCATCAAATTAACAGCTTAAACACAAGATTTGAGTAAAAAATTATTTCAGTGAAGATACACCATGAGAGTCAAAAAGGCAGAGTATGCAAAAGGCAAATTTTAATTAATCTAAATTAAAGCTTACAGAAATATATAGATTTAATCTATAAGCATGTTTTATGCAATACCATTCACAAGCACTAAGTTGGCCTGAACACTGTAAAACCTCTTCAACAACACAACCTCTACACAAAGAGAAATAACCTTTCAGATTTTGAAGGGATAAATTAATGTGAAAAGCTCATCACTGATAGCAATGTTGGGGCTACCACAGCATGGATTTGCCACACAAGTTTTGTTTTATGCAGTCGTTTGAGCTGGACACAAGAAACAAATAAATCAATTAAATGTCAAAGGCAAAAAAGGCAGCTACAAGTGCTGCTGAACTTTAAAATTAAGGTAGTAACAAATATAAGATTACAGAAGGGTCAATAGTTGGGTACCCAGCTAAGGGGCTAAACTTGAAAGTCTCAGGGCTGGGAGTCAGACCAGCTCTATATTTAGATATCACTTGGGTTGCAAATTCCAACAATTTTGGAGTCAGGAAATTCAGCTGTAATTCTCCTTTGGCCATGCTTCAGGGGCTGCAATAACTGCAGTGCTATTCATAATTATCAGGATCAGGTAATTAGTCTCTCCCCTCTCCCTGTTTTTGCTCTAATTCTGCAGAGCATAATAAACAAAAGGCCATTTTAGGTTCAAAAAGGTGACAAATATGTATAAAGAGCAACACTGGAGGCTTCATTACTGCAGAATGTTGCAAGAAGGTGGTTTCAAAAGGCAGCAGATGCCAGGATGCTGATAAACCAGTAGTGATTTGATTATTCTGAAGGGAATCTGAACTCTGGTTTAGTAAATTATGACTGTAGACAAAAAAATAATAGTAAAGGTATATGATTTTATAAAGAAGTATATATTGATTATATAGATATATATGTCTATAATTATATAAATATATATTAGTGTAATTAAATTTATACTTTTATAAGTATATATCTAATTATAAAGAAATTAATATTTTTCAGTTATATGAGCTTGCTTTAAGGGAAAGCATATTTTTTTTTGTTGTTGCTCTTCTTTAGATGTGTCCTTGGGCTTGACTAGAAATGGTCTGTGTATCAGGATGACAGTACTCATTTTAATACAATAATGTTAATTAATATATATCTGCTAATTAATATTAATTTATTTAATGGTGCCTAGCAGTACAGAAAGAATATTTTTGACCTCTTCTTTCCTCCAGACCATCTTCCCACATTTCAACCTGGGCCACTTTGGATCTCCAGCAGAGCTCTGCTTGAGGCTGTGTACCAGAGTAACAACCCCAAGTGTCAAGGAAAATTACACATCAGAGCTCTACCCTCTCCAAGTGAAAGAAATACTTCTGGTGTTGTTACCCTGCTCTGATAGATGGTGAGAATGAACATCAACACTAATAAAATATTTAACAGCCTAGATTTAACTTGGCTTGCTATAGGGTGCAATGAAGCTTTTTGACTTGATTAAATATTCCACTTGGGTGTGGGATGCAGGTTTAAGCATTTTTTAATTCTTCCCCAGAGCACCATGCCAGGTTTTCATATAATTAAGTGGGTAAACTGCAGACTGTTTACAACTGGGATCCTTGATTCCTGCCTGAAAGCTTCACATCCTTTTCAAAACTACATATTGGCTGTCAAGTAATCTCCCTTGTAGTGGCTGTTTCAGAAAGAGTTTTAAGCAATTTATTATTAAGGAAGCCAAACCAATGATCCTCCTCCTCCTCCTCCCCCCCCCCCCCTTTTTTTTTTTCAACTTTATTTTATTCTTTGCTATGGATTTATGCATGTTAATTACAGAAATAATTGAGAAAAGGCTGAAACAGACCAGCTTAATTTGAGGCAAAGAAATGAGGCCATTTACAATATGTTAATTTGTAGAATAATTAAAAAGCAAAGGGGAAACCTTTAGTTCATTTAAAAAGAGTGACTGACAAGACTATAGAAAGAAAATTGTTTGATACTTTAAAAACACTAAATCTGAAACACTCTCATCAAAACACCTTCAACTGCAAGGAAGTAATCTAATAGGATTTGAAACAGCTATTTAATTTTTTTTTAAATTTATTTTTTTTAACCAAATTTAATAAGATGGAACAGCTCCTTTATTCACAGGTCTTCGTGCTTCACCAGTCTGACACCTCCTGTCACACCTTGTTACCACACAAGTAAAAAAATCAAATGGGAAAGGGGTTTCAAATAAACACTTCATTAAAGTAAGCACAGGAGTAGGCAAGGTAGGAAGTTTGTATCCAGAGCCAGTCCTAGAGTTAGGAAAAAAGATATTAGTACCTCCAGTGTCTTTGTTCAGTGACTGAGATGACCCAACTACCCAACATTAAGTGAATGTGTCTGTTCTTACACATCTCACCCATGAGAAAATAAAATAAACAGGAAATAAATTTCACTGTAAGTTGCAGGTGATGAATTCACAGTCAAGGAAAGGAAAACAGAATATAATGAACTCCTCTAATAAGCAGGGGCAGAACATCCATGAAAGGATCACAGCATTAAGCCCTCTTCCTTCTGTCATTTCACACAAATAATTACACACATTGAATGCCACTTCCAAATATCATTGAATTATTTGGGCTGGAAAAGACCTTTAAAATCAAGTCCAAACACTAAATCTTTAGCAAATCCAGAGATACACTAAATCCTAACAAGAACCTTGGATTTCCATGTGCAGTCCCAGCCAGAATATCACATAGGTACCAGATTCAGCTGTTCTTCCAACAACCCATCTATAGGGCAGACACGTGCTTACCAAGTATAAAAAGTACAATTCTATTCTAAAAATAACACAATTGTCATTCTTAAACTTAATATTTAAATGTTCTCTTGTCCTAAATGAACATTATACAGAGTATTGCAATTCATGTTTTTATGACTCCTATATTAATCTGTGTTAATCCATACAAATCCAATTTACACTGCTGATAAAAGCTCCTGCTTTGAAGAAAACACCAAATAGTACAGCAATTAGTATATAAAAGATTATTTCATTGCTTTAGCCTCCAGTTCCTATATTTTTCATCACTCATAGCCAGAGCACACCAGCACATGGATTCATACCCATGAAACCCAGGTGACTGCAGGCAGATTTCTGATCTTGTTATGCTGTAAACTGAGGTTGTGACCTTAGGTTTTTCCTACCCTTTGGAAATTTCATCAGCCACCAGTAGATTATTTGCAAAAAAGCTACCCCAAGTTTCTCTAGGATTCTTCTCCCTCTGTATATATAATTATTATCACATTAAACAAAGCACACCTCTTCACAGCAGAGGTTTTCATGCTGCAGCTTGGGGCAAATTTCTTTAGGGTCAGTAAACACTGAAAAATTTAAATTAAAACTGTGAACTATACTCCAGCTGCACTTAGATCTCCAAGTAATGGTTTAACAGCACTTTCATACATGTTATTGCAAAATTCAGAAAACAAACCTCCTCCCCTTCTAAAACTGGACACATATTTACATTTCAATTTCTGTTCAGAAGCCTCATGAGTACACAGGGACTGCATCAGCTGGGTGCAGAAAGCCTTCAAATTTAAGGTCTGGAAACAAGGACTAAATCACAGCCAAAAGTTAATTCTGAAGGAGCTCCCTGCAGTGAGTTCTACACTTCAAATCTTAACCCTTGGGCTGACTGACACAGAAGTGACTGCTTTTCACCATTATTTTAATGACAAAATGAGCAGTTTAATTTGAAATGGAAGTGTCTGCAGGTATAAGATACTTGTTCAGGTTCATGGAGATGCTGTCACTTTATTACTGAATGTGTTCATTTACATGAAGACTTCCTCAAGTGTTCAGCTCCCTCTAAAGTGACTGCAGACCTTAAAGGAAAAATTATTCTGGCAACTATGAAGGAAAAAAGGGTCCCAGGGAGAAGCCACTGACATCTGTGACATCTGTCACTCGGAACCCCTGCGGTAGCTTCTGTGACAGAAAAATTGGCACAAGCCTGATACTAAAAATTGTTTGCATCTCTTGGAAGTAAGCACACCAGAGCACTTTTCATCTCCAATCTGCACTTTATTAGTACATAAATTAGACCAAGATCCATATTTGGCAGGGAAAACTAATCTATTAAGTAGGAAAGATGCAAAAGTTTAGTAACAAGTACTTCAGTGCCCTCTGGGCATGGCTGATGGGTCCATTCTTCCAGTGCTGCTCGAGGTCAGCAGCTGTCACTGGTTTACTGACAGAGCCCTCTGGAGCTTAGGTTTGTTTTTTTTTATTATTCCACAGTTGTAGAAACGTTAAGAAACTAAACAAATAGGATGTAGTAAATGCATGGAAACAATACAAATGACCAAAATAGGAATCACCAACCCAGGAGAGGCTGATGCTTAACTGTGGGAGTAACACAAACATCTGACCAGTGACTGAGCTTGTAGAGGGCTTCAGAGATGGTGACAGATGAACAGGTTGGTATCATCAGTTTTGACATCCTTGGCTTGACACACCAAATAAACCCTGTAAACACTTGAGTGCATCAGCATTACCAAGGTGATTAAACCACAGGGAAATGTATAAACTCAGACTATGTGTATGTGTGTCCATGTCAAGGAGCAAGGCAATCCACAGCAAGAGAAGAGAGACCAAGCACCACAACTACTCCAACAAGTCACTTTCAAAAATAATTTCCTCAACTCCAGCAGCCCTAACAATCAGATCTGTAAAGTGTCATTGCCTCTAATATAACAGTAAAAGACTTGAAAATACTTTGTTTCCTGAATGCTAAGTTCCATGCTGTGCAAAGCAATTATCACATCTTTCCATCTCCCAACCCTTGTGTTATTTTATTAAAACTAATGAATGTTTTTAGCATACAAGAAACTCAGTAAGTCTGCTCAGGATTCCAGCAGTCATCCCTGCAGACCTAAACACTGTATAAGATGTAACATTTACACAGTAAATAACTGTGTTGGATTCTGAGGCACTCCTCACAGGATTTGGTAAATCCTTTAGCTCAGCAAATGCCTGAAGCTGATTTGGAGAGGGCTGGAAAAAACACCACTAATCAGAGAGAGAGTGAGTGGTCACCCAGGGCAACACCAAGGTCCCTCATGGACAACATAAAACTTTGCACATAATTCAGTTACAAGAAATCAGGCCTCTACTTCAATAAAAAAAACTGGATTTTCAGTGCTTCAGGTCACTTATTCCCCCCCTAAGCAGGGCAGAGCTCAGACTCATTGGGCTGCATTGAGCTGTTCATCTCATCTTCTATAATGGAGAGGGAAAAAGGGGAAAGCAAGGAAAACTGGGAAGTTCACACAATATTCTATACAGTTCACAATCTAACTTAGCACAGGTGAACACAGCCTGACATCTATGACCCTGACAGGATAGATGAAAAGCTGCATGTCCTCCCCCAAAGCAATTTAATATTTCATTAAATTTCTCATGAAACTTCTGTGATTAAAACATAAAAAAAGATACAAATTACTTTTCATATCCTCTCCATGTTTAAATAATGCAGCTTCCCCTTCCTGAAGGCCTGTTCCTTTTCCTCCTTGCTTTGTTCCATTATGTTTAAAACCTAATATTTTTTACTGCAAGCAGGAAAATGGGAGATAGCTTCCTACTTTTACAGCCTTATTTTTGCATGCTGAGAGGTAAATGAGTGGAGAACTTACTGCTTTGGCATCTAAATTCACACAGGTGTGTAAAAACAGGGGAAGGAACAGCTTTGGCCAACTTGAACCTTTTATTTTTCATAACTTTTAACAAAAGTTAGAGTTTTGTTGCTGTTTTTCAGGAGCCCAACATACATAGGGGAGGAAAAGCAGCCTGAAGCTTGGGTGCTGCTCAGCTCTGTCCTAATTATAAGGATTCTGTGGTAACAAGAAATATGTTTACATATAAACCCAGGTACTATATTTTGCATTTATTTACTAACAAACTACTGGCAAAAATCAAGCATCAGCCAATAAAAGAATTCAGTATTCATAAGACCATGAGCATTGTACTCAGGACCCAGGACTGAATATCAGAAAGTATCACATTCATTTTAGCAACAGACTGAAATCTTAGATGTTTCTTAAAATCTCCAAGAGCATTTATTTTCCTTTATTAAAAAAGATAAAACATTTGAGTATGAGAAACAGACTCAGCCTACTATAAATATTCTTGAAGTTGGTAGGAAAAGTAAGATATAAAACAGAGTTTTATCATCAAAGTTCTGATTCTACATACACCTTAATAAAAATCCTTAGCTTCATAACCATTATTCCAGATAACTTCTCAGTAGAGAAAGATTAATCACTTGAAACAAATATTACCATGATCTGATCTCAAAGACAGACACCTATCCTGTTCATTTCTTCATTTCATTTCATTTCCTGGAGAACAACCTCACTGCAGGCAAATTCAACAAGCACTTGAAGATGTGAAGAATGAAGAATGGAAGAGTGACTGCAGCCAGGCTTCCAACAGAATTCCCAATATATTTTACCAGAGCAGAGATTTTTTCTATAACCTCTCTGTCCTCACATCCTTAAGCCAGATAATTCTATAAAACAATATCTTATTTATCTAAAATTAATATTAAAGCTAAACACTTGCTACAGCTCTGAAAATCAAACCTTGCTCTTTAATTTTAAACACACAACTTGGGGAGTTGTAACAACACAAGCCTGGAGTCACCACATAGAATTGCATATCTGGAGGGTCTAAATAATTAAACAGCTGGTGTGAAAGCTGAAGAGATCCTGCCTTTTACTATGTAACTACAGCAGATTTTCCTTTCCCAATAACTTACGAGATTTATGAAGCCTTCTAAATGGGATACTCATTTAAAGTAATTTTGCAAACTCTTTTCCAAGTTACTACAAAACACTCTTAAAGCTTGCAGTGGAGCTCACTGCTGGGTGATGACACTGGAAGGCACTTCCAAGTCACCAATCTTGAAAGAAAAACAGGGGAAGAGGCCTTTTATCACCTCAGCCTTTTTCCTGGAAAGGGCTTTTTCAATTAAAGAAAGAGGTCTTTTAAATATTTTCCTAAAAGGTGTTTAAAAAAATTCTTCAGTGTGAAAATTCTGCTTAGAGAAAATTTGTGTATTTACCTCATGATTACACACAGGACCAAAAGCCTGACCATGAGAACTTGATGATAGGTGGGGAACAATTGTTCCTTATAAATGTTCCCAGGATGAACACTGTGCAGAATTTATAGGAAATGCAGGGCTCCATTTTTTTGCTTGGAAGTTAACTGAAGTTCTGCCATTCTCTTTGGGAGCAACACAGTCTGTTCCTCGTTTAAACCTCTTGTCCTACACCTACTTATCTGGGACTCTACACAGAAGTGCATATACTGAAAAAAAACCACCAAAAAAAAGCCCAAGAAACAAAAATCCCCACAAACCACAAATTAATGACTATATTCACACCCAGCACAAATCAGTTTATCTTCATCACACTGGAGTTATTGAGCAGATAATCCAGTACATGTTAATATTACCTAATATTTTAATATTTGAACAGACCAAAGAGGAAAAAAAAAAAAAAAGGCCCATGCAAGTTTTTGATACTTTTCTTTCTACTTGGAGACTAAAGTAACAGTAAAGTCTCTTTCAACCTATATTTTTTGATAATATTGTTTTCAACAAAAATTTCATTTTATAAGCATATAGTAAATTAATTTCTAAAGTTTATCATAGCCTTTGTTATTTTAAGTGAATTTTTGGACCTGAACAACTTGCTTGGAAGGGGTGGTCTCATTTGAGTAAGAAGTCAGGGAGCCCATGGGACAAGGAGCAGAGGATGGGAACAGAGCTGCACCTACCTGAGCAAGGGGACAACATCCAGGCAGCAGCCAGGTTCAACCACGAGTCCAGATGAAGAAACAGCTCAGGGGTGGAAGACAAAGCCAAGAACACGAGCCAGGATTTGGCCCAATGATAGAAACCAATGTCAGACACAGGTCAGCAATTGGCATCCATCCCAGCAAGGCAGATCCAAAGCCAGAAGAGCAAGAGAGGCTGCAGGTTGGGATCAGAGACAGCCAGGAGCAGGCATGGGCAGGGCTGGAAACCAGGAAGGAGCTGAAATTCCACCAAGCTGACCTGAAATGGGGCTCCTGAGCCTATAAGAGGGTGTCAGAAAAGGCTCCAGGTGAGTCAAGTCAGGGCTGTTAAAGTCTGTTAGTGCCCTCAGGTGCTGACTGAGTGAGATGTGTTTCCATTTTTCAAGCAGCAGCTGAAGGAGATAATAGTTTTCCCTAAGGAAAAAAAAAAAAAAAAAAAAAAAAAAAAAAAAAAAAAAAAAAAAAAAGCAGCAGAAGATTTCAAAATTAAATTTCTTACTTCACAAAGCTCTGTAACTTATACCACGAGGTTTTTTTATCATTGTGCAAGTCCAGGTAGCTGGGTTTTATGGCCCAAGGGTTACACAAGATAACAATGCTGGTGTGAGAACCAAAATCAGGGCCAAACTGAAAGGATGGTCAAAATGAAGAGATTTTTGTGTAGGATTTTTAAAAGCTAAAAAATGTCAGACTTGAGCCTGAGAAATGATGACCATTTCCTGGCAGGTTCAAAGGCTTCAGCTTCCATTTCCACCCTCCCTGTACTAACATCTCAATCTTGGGCTTCTTGAAGTGTCCAGGAATCTCTGAACTGTTCAGATACTCAACTCCTGCATATGTCTTTTTTTACTAATATTTTTGCACATGCCTTAATATTTTGGCTTAATTTACACAGAGTGTCCTATGACACTGAGGAGGCATTGATCTGTCACCCAGAGGATATTTATGTGTGTAAGGCTACCTGGATTTTCTGGTCCATGAGTTGAAAGCAGCTGTTTTTTCCTAGTGATTTCAGAAGCTGATGTGCACCAACCAAAATGGTCTCAAAGTCTAACAGGGTTCATGGAGATTTTTAGTACAATATTTAGATTATGTTAACCAAATCTGCACCGTGGCTTGTAAAGAGGTTTATTATATAGTATGACAAGCAAACACACACACAATTTCACTTTTGCTGTAGTTACAAAGTTGCTAAAGGAATTTCTGAAACGTAATTCATTGCCTGTGGGATCCAAATTTTTTTAAAAAAAAAAGTTGTTCATGTGCTGCAATGCTTCTGAGTCAGCCTTTCCCTCTCTGAAGGGTACCTTAGCTTATCTTATGATCCTCAATTCCCAAGGGCTACACTGCTCACGTAGTTGGTATTTTTTTCCCCTTCCTTGGGAAGCACTAAGATATTGTTCTAGAAATTTGTAATTAGTGCTCTGTTTTTGTCTCTGTCTCTGCACTGGTAGAGGGGGTTTCATTCCATCCTCAATTCTTAACTCATATGTTTAGAATCAAGAATTCCCTGTGCTTCTGAAGGTCAGGACAATCAGTGCTCAATTCTGATTTGATTGACATCAATCAATGACTTCCAAAGGGAAGGAATCCAGCAGAATTCCTGTGAGGAAGGGCTGAGGGAGCTGGGGGTGTTGAGGCTGGAGAAGAGGAGGCTCAGGGGAGACCTCATCGCTCTCTCCAACTCCCTGAAAGGAGGTTGGAGCCAGGGGGGGGTCGGGCTCTGCTCCCAGGCATCCATCAGTCAGACAAGAGGCCATGGGCTTCAGCTCTGCCAGGGGAGGTTGAGGTTGGATATTAGAAAGAAATTATTTCCAGAGTGGGTGATCAGGCATTGGAATGGGCTGAGGGGGTGGATTCTCCATCCCTGGAGATATTTAAAAAGAGACTGGATGTGGCACTCAGTGCTATGGGCTGGGAACCACGGGGGGAGTGGATCAAGGGTTGGGTTTGATGATCTTAGAGGTCATTTCCAACCCAAATGGTTCTGGGATTCGGTATCAGGAGAAACTTCTTTACAGAAAGGGTTGTTAAGCACTGGAAGAGGCTCCCCAGGGATGAGTCTCCATCCCTGAATGTGTTTAAAAAGCCTCTGGATGTGGTGTCTGGACATGGTTTAGTGGTGGGTCCCCAGGAACAGGGTAATATGGTCAGGACGAGGCTGGACTAGATGATCTCAAAGGTCTTCTCCAATTCTATGATTCTATGAATCCAACCCATGAGTTCCCCTTTGTTTTATGGGCATGTAACACAAGGAATGGCAGAGCATAGGAAGTCAAAAGGAGGCAAACCCCTCTTCCAGTGACTGAACGGGAGCAGTATGTGTCTGTTTAGCTCCACCCATGTGTAATCCCAATGCACTTATGAAGACTTTGGGCTTATGTCTGGAGTTTTTTGCTACAGACCTGAAAGAGCACACTACTTGCAGGACTGCGTCATCAAATTACACAAGCAACTTTGTCTCGTTTCCTGAACTTTGTTTCAGGCCTCACCTTCCTGAGGTTTTGAAGCAACCTTTGTACCCTCTGCTCAACCAGACAGCTGGCAGGCTTCCAGGAGCCCAAACCTCCTCATTTCCTAAGGCCAGGAGGAAAAAAAAACTTTTTGGATGCCACTGCTTTTAAAACAGTGCCATCCTTGACACCACTGGGGCCCCTGCTAGAGCGCTGGTACCGCCCATGAGCGCCGCGGCCACCCTGAGGCAGCCCAGTGACCCCTTTCTTCCCCGCGCCACACTCAAAATGGCGGCCGACACCTCCCAGAGCCCGCCACACTCTTCTCACTTGCGATTGGCCAGACGGGCTGTCAGTCTGCTGCACCAGCCAATCAGCCCGCCCGCTGCGGCTCTGAGGGCGGTGCTACGGCCCGGCCCGGGCGGGGAGGTTCGGCGGCTGCCGCCAGAGGCGAGGCCCGGGATGAGCCGCCTGGGCCCGCGTCTGAGCCCGCGGCCGCTCCTGCGTGGGCCTTGGGCGGTGCCGCCGGGGCTGCGTCGCGTCACGGTGGCCGCGGGTTTGCGTCGCGGCCCGGCGGGTTCCAGCGTCCCCTCCGCCGCCGCCATGGAGGAGCTGCTGAGTCGCTCGGTACCGCCGCTGCCTCCCTACGAGACCAAGGAGAAGGCGCCGCCTCCGGCGGAGCTGCGCGGCGCGGAGTTCGTGCGGTTTTACCGCGCCCTGGAGGCCGGGCCGCCCCGGGCCGAGCTCCTCACCCGCTTGGCCCGCGATTTCGGCGTAGATCACGGGCGGGTGGCGGAGTTCAGCTCTAAAGTGCTGCAGGCCCGGGAGCAGCAGCGGGAGCTCGGGGCCCTGCTGCAGGCCGAGGATCGCCTCCGCTATTACCTCAACCCCCGGTACCGGGGGCTCTTCCAGCATCTGGGCCGGCTGGAGGGAGGACTGCGCTTCCTGGTGGAGCTCAGGGGAGACCTGATGGAAGGGCTGGCGACCAAAGCGGTGGATGGGCCTCATGTAAAGGTGAGAGGGCTGGGGAGCTCTGAGAGGGGAGTCCTGGGGAGGAGATGTGGGGATTCTTCTGGTGCTGCTACTCGTGGACACCCCGGGCTGGAAAGCCCCACATGAACACACGATGACGGGGTGACCATGGTGTGAGGGGAGCAAAGCCCATTCCCACGGGATGTGGGAGCTGTTGGAGTTGGGTTTGCTACGGGGCTCAGGAAGCAGCCGTGGTGTGAAGGTCTGAGCTCTACCAAGTGTCAGGGGGAGGCTGGGAAGGGCATAGGAGGAGGTGCAGTGTGACACAATGTGACACAGTGCAACACAGTGTGACACTGTGACACTGTGACACTGTGACACAATGTGACACAATGTGACACAATGCGACACAGTGTGACACTGTGACATAGTGTGACACTGTGACATAATGTGACACTGTGACACAATGCTACACAATGCTACATAATGTGACACAATATGACAGTGTGACACAATGTGACACAATGTGACACAGTGTGACACTGTGACATAATGTGACACTGTGACACAATGTGACACCGTGACATAATGCGACACAATGCGACACAATGTGGCACTGTGACATAATGTGACACAATGTGACATAATGCTACACAATGCGACCCAATGTGACACTGGGACACAATGTGACAGTGTGACACAACGTGACACAATGTGACACAATGTGACAGTGTGACACAACGTGACACAATGTGACACAATGTGACACAGTGTGACACTGTGACTTAATGTGACACTGTGACATAATGTGACACTGTGACACAATGTGACACAATGTGACACCATGACATAATGTGACACAATGTGACACTGTGACACAATGTGACACAATATGACAGTGTGACACAATGTGACAATGTGACACAATGGGGCATAATGGAACACAATGTGACACTGACAACTTGACACAGTGTGACACAATGGGACACAACGTGACACAATGCGACACAATGCAACAGTGTGACATAAGGTGACATAATGTGACATAAGGTGACATAATGCAGGTGGTGTGGGGGCTGTCAGGAGCTCACAGGAAGAATGCTGTGTGGTGACATGACTGCTGTCCTGTGCAGGGACAAAAGTGATGTCACAGCCGTGCTGTGAGGAATGTTAAGAGGAGGAAGGAGTTGCCATGACCCAGATCAGCAGTGAAATTCAACTCATTATTGTCACCAAGTTTCCCATGACTTTTTTTCATGGTATTTAAATCTGAGCACCTGTGCAACTGCCACTTGGTTGTGAAGACTGCTCAGATGCTTCTGCTCATTGTCTTGCTTTTCATCTAGTTTTGAATTATCTTGGATTTCTGTGTTTGCTGGCCACATTAGGCAGTATCTTTAAACATTTAAATTGTTTCAGGCCTGTGTGGGTAAAGCTGAGCTATTATGTGCTTAATCTTCTCCAGCAGCTGCCTTAGTTTCATTGAACTTCCCAGTGTTGTAGTTTGAAATATTCAAGGTTCTTTTTATTCACTTTTCCTGTCCCAGCTAGCAGGCAGGCTCATCTTTCTTCTCTTTGCAGGAAATGAATGGAGTTTTAAAGAACATGCTTTCAGAGTGGTTCTCAACAGGATTCCTAAACTTGGAACGGGTCACTTGGCAATCCCCTTGTGAGGTACTCCAGAAAATTAGTGAGTAAGTGCTAAAAGTTGCAAACACTTGTTGAGGAAGAGGTGATGAAATGCTGGTAACTGCACATAACCAGTTTTCAAGATTACTTTTCAATACTGAACCTCAGGCAAAAATATAATTAAGGAACAGTTGCATTTAACACTTTAAAGAGCACACTTTAAAAGCTGAATTAAGTAAAGGGAATAATTTGATCCTTCAGCTCAGGTCCTGCTCTTGTAGACTGCTGGCTTTTCTTCCAGCCCTCTCAGCTCTCTTTCCCCATTCCCAGAGCTGATGCTGTTGCTTTTTTTTTTACAAACACAGATTTTTGCAGCACTGCCTTCTCCAAACCCCTTTCCTCCCACGGGTGCTTCTGCTGCTGCCTCTCTCAGCTGTGCCACCTTCTTCTCTCCTCAGTTCACACCAGAGAGAGTCAATATTTGTCTGATGTGGTGCCCAAAACTCAAGAGCAGTTTTTATTTCTGATATAGTGAGGCTTCCCTTCCTGGCTCAAACTACTGAGGTGCAGAGTCACTTGTGAGCTGGATGTGAAGAGAGCACCTTGGGTTTCTGTAAAAATTCCTGTGAAATCGGCAACATTTCTTTCTGAATTTCTGTCAAGTGCTGGAAGCTGTAGTGATGAAGTAGATAACTGAATCAAAGCTGTGTTGGGTGGTATTTTGTTACATGAAAAGCTCAAAGAAAAATGAATTTGTTGTGAAAGTGGGTGACTTAAATGTTGACGAGGCAATGAAAAGAGACCTTCTTCAAGGTATATTTTCAAAATAAAACTTTTCAAGGTATTTTGGCAAACACACTAAACTTGCAATATGGAGTAGAGAAAAGAATAAATGTTTGGTTGAAGATATGGCTGTGGAAGTGCTAATAGTCTGCTTTGTCAGTCAGATATCCTGTAATGAACAGAAGGTGCAAGTGAGATCTCAGCCACACACTAAGCATATCCCAAAGAAAAGTGGACACTGGCTATGCACTATGCTTTTGCCATCTACTTTAGTTTTGCAGCCTGATTCTCCTTTTTCATTGGAGGATTTTGTCTCTGGTAAAAGTACTGAGCTTGTCAGGTTGGCAGCTGACCTCTATTTTTAAATGCAAAGCAATATATATAATCCTAATTTTTTTTTTTTATTATTATTTTCTCCTTGAGTTCTGAAGCTGTGCATCCTGTTCGGAACTGGGTTGATATGAAGCACCGAGTTGGATCCTATAGAAGATGCTACTTTTTTTCTCACTGTGCAATCCCAGGAGAACCACTGATTGTTTTGCATGTTGCACTAACCAGTGATATCTCCAGCAGCATCCAGGTAGAGTCAATGATGTGTTCAGGACTCAGCAAAGTGCCTAAATTGCAGTAGATTTAATTTGAAAACTGTAATTTTTTATAATTTCAGAATACTCAGTTTTGTTTCATTTTTTTTTAAGATGAGAGAATTCACACTTAAGAGTCACAGGGATATTTTGTATATCTCCTGTACTGTGAAAGTTGAAATTTTGGAGTTTTGCTCAACTGCTGGAACAATAAGAAAAGATAAGAAATATATAAGAAAATATAACAAATGAGATAAAAACTTCAAAGCCATTGTGATTACTTCTGAAACTTTTAAAATATGTTACAGTTATTTCCTGCATTTGATAATGCAGCTCTTCTTTCTACTTTTTTATTAGATTTTTCTTGTTTCTCACAGAGGGTGATGAATAAAACAGTGGGGGAAACTATATAGCATATTTTCAATTTAAAAAGAAAAGCACCCTTCTCTCTCTATAGTAACTACTGCTAACTTTTAAAAAATAAAATTTAAAATTCTTACTTTCCTAGGCCATAGTGAAAGAAGTGCCACCTTTAGAAGAAGAAGATACAGAGAAAATTACAACAGCAATTTTCTACTCAATCAGTTTGACTCAGCAGGGACTGCAAGGTGTGGAACTTGGAACCTACCTCATCAAACGGGTTGTAAAAGAGCTGCAGGTAGGTGTTGCAGGGGGTACTTCAGATGCTGTTTGCCCAATGTGCTCTCCCCTTATATTGCTGCTTTAGTTTTCATCTTGTGCCTTTGCTCAAGGCAATGAGGAAGAAAATTTTCTGCTCTTGGTTAATGTCTGCCAGAGGGAGATGCTGTTACAAAGTTGTTAAAAAGAAAAAAAAATTCTTTGCCTAGGTATTTCTTGCAATACAGCAAAGATGTCTTTGACATCTGAAAGTCACAGGAATCAGTTATTTTCTGCAAGGCAGTTCTGTGAGTTTATATAATGCTCTTGCATGCTCTAGGATTATTGTTAATACTTTTAGGACTTCCTTCTTGTAGAACCTTATTCCAAGCAACTGAAGAAGGGACTGAAAATTCATTACTTTGTATAAAAAGTGGGAGGAAAGGGACAGTTGCATTCCTGCACTGAGTTCATTGATTTCATTTAATAGTCTTTACTGCTTAAATTACTAACAAAGTTACCACTTAAAGTTTGCTTCTTTTGCTTATATTCACTGTTTCAGCACCTGGATTAGTAATAATATCTGAAAAATTTGTTGGTGATTTAGAATTCCAGTTTTACTTAGAAAAATTAATTAAAAATTAAAAACAACCTAAATTTCTACTGCTAGAAAGTGATTGATTAGTCAGCTATTGACTGATAGCTGTCTGACATGAAGTTTGGTTTTTTGTTTTGTCTTCTTTTTTTTTTTTTCTTAAGCCTTATTTTTTAATGGATATTTTGCCAGAATTTTGTTGTTTCTTGCTTTTGGAATGACTTTTAGATTAATTGTCTAAAGTGCAGTAGTCCAGATATAATTAGGCTGTGCCATCTGTCTGATCTTGACTGAGGGGAAATTGGAATAAATTTATGCATTTATCTGCTTTCACATCTGAAAAATAATTTCTGGATAATTGAGTTGCTCTCACAAAATAACCCTATTGACAATCTATTTGTCCATCACTAAATTGCTTAGAACACTGGAAAAGTTATGGGTGCATTATAAAGGAAAACAGATGTACAATAGTTTCTAAAATTCAATCTGTCCAGGAGAAGAATGTGCTTATTATTTACACTTGTGGTAAAGATTCTACATTTCCATGTTGCAAAATCCAACCTTTCAGTGTTCATCAAATACATGATGTGTAGGAAATACTTGGCCTGAGATGCCTTTAAATACATTCTAATCATAAAGTTATTCACTCAAGCTTAAATAACTGATTTAATATTGAAAGCTAAGAGCCAAAGATGGAGGTCTTCCTTCCTACTTAAATTTCACACAATGTTTTAGGATGTTAAGGAAAATGTTCTGGCTTTAGCAAGGTTTTATAGGGTGAATTGGACCTGTACATAGCTGGCTATGAAGTTGTAGCAAAACTTTATTTATTCTATATCTCTCTATATAGCAAAGGTAAAGCAGCCTCCATGGATTGTCTCTCCACCATTCATTTTCTTGATGATAAACCTTGTTGGCATGAAAAACATTTGAAAGATAATCTAGGAGTATTTATCCCTGATGGATGTGAAGCTTTAATAGTTTGTTTTCCCTTCTTTGATGTTGTTAATATTTTTTCTTTTCTCCCCACTTTCTTCCCACTATTCATGCTTTCTTCCTCTTCATACCAAATTATTGTTCTTGAATTAGTCTTGAATTCTGCAATATCCACCTTTCATTACATCTTTTACATCTCTGCAGCAACCCTAAATCATCACACTGTTGTTACAGAATTATTTGGGGCATTTCTGTGGTTCTTGGGCCTTCAGCTTTTGTTGTGAATGCTGTGAGTCCCATCTCAGTGGATTTTGCCTCTTAGTGGAGGAAAGCCTCATGCATTTCAGCTTCAAAATACACTGTGAAATTTCTGCAGTTAAATTGTTCAGTTCAAAGGCAGGGCATATGGTGAGTAATACCCTTGGCAACCTATTTTACCTGTTTCCCAAAATTCTGGAAGGCTTAGTTCACTGCATTAATTGCACACATGTGCTCTCATTCTCTCTCTTTGGTCAGTTTTAAGCAAAGGACTTTCCAAGGTTGTCTGTGTTCAGGTTGGACATAATTCTTTGGAGCAGCATTATAGACACTTTAAAAGGAACAAATGGTGTGGCAGTTGTGCTGAGTTGACTTGGTGACAGCAGCTGAAGCAATAAAATAAAATAAAAATATCTTGGGTCAAAAATTAAATCTCATTAAGCAATCTTCCAGCAGCCTCTGTAAAAATAGATTGTTGAAGTCTCTGATAGGAAGGGGATTTTTTACATAACCTTTGCATGGCTTTGCAATAAATAAATCTTTAAATAAAGTGCTGTTAAATCAGAAAGGGTTTCCAGGTTACATATGTTGAGACTGGCTTTAATTTAGCTGATAAAACAATGCTTTGGGAAGAGGAAACCACTTGAAGAGGTTGAGGATTTTGGTTTTCATTATATTTGATTCATTGATGATTAATACACTTTTTTAACTTGCTATTTGTTTGACTTAACTTCTGGGGATAGTATTTGATTCATATTTTCTGAAGGCACTGCAAACTCTTAAAATTGTTTTTTTTTTTTTTAATATCCTCTAATAAAAAAACCTTTATCTGACTTTGCCTTAACTTAACCTGCTGTGACATTTCTACTTGTAAGTGCCATTTAACCTCAAAACTGAATTCACAGCTGTCATTCTTCATCAGGAAAACTCCAAATTGGACCTGTCATGGATGTGTATCAGTAGATCAGAAAAAGACATGCACAAAGTCAGAAATATGCTAATAGCCACTCTTTTTTTCCCCCACCACTGAAGGCTTTATTTGGCAAGATTTTTAAAACCTGTTCTGAAACATTCATCTAGCAGGTATCCACACTGCTCTGTCTATATTTTAAGTTATTACCAGATTCCTTAAAATCTCATTAATAGATGATTAAAATAGTGCTTAATTTTTTAGAAATCTTTTTGCTAAAAGTCAAGATGACAACTTCATAGTGTTAAACACTAAGTTTGAGGCACTGCACAGAAATTAATGGCCCCTGCTTTTGAGTCTTTCATTAATTTAGGCAGGTGGAGGACCCATGAAGCTGAGTAACAGAAATGGGCCCTCAGTTTCATCTCTTTATATGTGCAATTAACAGTTTGAATCCTTAATCTCTACCCAGACATTTTGCCAAAGGTGTTGTAATAAAACTGGGTAAAGGGGAGACAGAACAGAGTAGCACCTTGGGGTTGCAGCTTGTATCATGTAGAAAGGGCATCCTGGGAGGAAGGATGCTGCTCTAAATAGGAGATTTTTTTCTTTTTCTGATAGTTGCTTGACAGAAGTTTGCTACACAGATACTTAGGAAGGTTTTCATCAACAGGCTTCTCTTGTTGGGATTATTTTGGATTTATTCATTAGTGTCCTGATACTGCTTTGGTCCCAGTTCTCCCCCTGAGATTCTGAGAATGTGCTACCTTTGGATTCTGTGGAGTCTCTTGGTTAAATCAATGTGTATAAAGCAAGGGGCAAGTCAACAGGAATAATCTCTTGTATTTCTTAAATTTAAGCTTGTGTTGCTCCCAGAAATGAATTGGATTCTGAAGCAATTTGAGACAAGTAGTGAGAAAACATACAAACCCCAAACTGGGTGCTGGAAAACAAGCAGGCAGATGCATTTCTGGGAAGCTGATAGGTGCTGGTGAATGTGTAGACAGATTTCTCATTAGCCAGACATTTAATTCAGGATGTGTTTATAGGCACTCTAAATGGTCTGTAGCTCTGCAGAAGGTACATCATAGCAATTCAGTCTGTAGATGACAGACACTGATAACTGTGGTGAAGCCTTTGAGAAAACTGCTCAGAATTTTATAGCCTGTGGCATTTGGGGGAGCAAACTGATAGCTGCTGTGTGACTCCATTGAATGCTTAACAATTGGTGGCAGATTTTGGCTTTCTGGTTGGGCTGTTGATAATTGCTACCTTAATTTGATCTAGGTGACCTGGGGAGATCATAATTTCCAAACCAGGCTTTGCTTTCATTGATGAAAAATGTAACCTTGAACTACAGCTTTCACAGTTTCAGTTGAGATGTGGATAATAGGAGAAATCTGCTCTCTTCTGCAATGAAAAAAAAAAAACCAAAACCACAAAAATAAAGAACAACCAAACCCCAAAATCTACCTTAAAACAAAATGAGCAGCTGTTTCTTAATGGTGTGTGGGTTTCTGACAAGAAAATAAACATTAATGGATCTCCACCAATAGCCTCAGAAACTAGCACATCAGTTTTGCAACTGCATAAATGTGCACATTTTGCTGCATCTATTTATTTTCCTACATGAAATGGCAGCCTCAGATAAGCTCCTACACTCAAGCATTCATCAGATAGGTAGCAGTCTGTATGTTAGCTTGAAAATGGGGTCACTTTCCCACATCTTATCTGTCCTAACAATTGAAAAATAAGCATAATTTCCCATTTTGTATTTATTAATGCAGCAGGAGCTCCCAAGTTCCTGATAAATATTTTGAGTTGGGCTTGGTGAACAGGTCACTCCTGAAAGTGAGTGATAAACAAAGAGCAGTCAACATCACAAGGAAGCAAAATTACTTAATTTTAGGAACTTTATTAGAAACTTTTCAGTGGCTGTTAGTAATACACAAATATGAGAAGAAATTGTTCATTCTCAAGTTTTTCATTATGGGTGGTGCATTGGAACCCTCTTAGCTTTGCAAGCTGGGATATAAGACTGGAATTTTGATCCCATGGAAGCGGTGGCCACAGCTCCTGTGTGAAAAGCCCCATTTGGTAGCTCTGTTCAGTAGCAGAACAATATTTTCAAGAACTGTGCTTTCTTGGCAGAGGTTGTGCAGAAGATGGCCAGGTTTGGCTTTGTGGTTAGCAGCCTTTTCTTTTGGTCCAATCACTTTTTCCTTTTCCCTGAAAGAAGAATTCCTGCTTCTCAAATTTCACCAGTACCTTCCTTCTTCTGTCCTTTCAGGTTTTAACCCCAAACATCTCTAAAGAATTAATGAAAAATACACAAGCAGTACCTTCTCAAAGGGGCTGGCTTTTGTAGGATGAATGATAGTTAGGAAAAAAAAAAAGTCACACTTGTAAGGAATATAATCCCATCCTTTGTTCAATAAGAAACACCTCCTGTACTCCTTGAATCCCTACCTGGAGGAAAATAGCCTCTAACAACCTTTTTCTTTTCCTCTTTTCTTTTCTTTTTCACCTCCACTGCACAATGGTAACGTCTGTACTCCCTCTGGCAGCACATCTGGGGTTTCTCATTGGTAGGTCATTAATTTGAAAACTTTTACCAATTTATCCCTGTCTCTTGTGTTCTCTGTGTTATGGTTAAAGTTGAACTTTAAAGGAGAGTAGGGAATGAAGACACAAGAGGAATGAAACCCCATTTTGAAACACAGTGTCTTTTATTGGGAGCTTGCTGCTGTGTGAAGATGCTGTCATGAAAAGGGTACTTCTCATTATGGGTTACAGGTTTGTGTTTCTGTCCCTTAAGGTTCATTTGCAGGTCTGTCACATCCTAGCCAGTTGGTGAGTTGTCATCCATCATTATTGTGCAGACAGGCAGAAGGGTACTGGGTCACTGAGTCTTCTGAAGGGAGTTGTGGCCCTCCCTTCTGGGCAGAAATTCATCTGGAGCAGTGAGAGGTGCCATGTGAAAGGTCAGAAGACTTGACAGCAGCCTGTCTCAGCTGCTGTGCTACACTCACAGCAGCATCACCACTGCTCAGCTTCCAGTGTGCTGATGGAGATGTGGAGGCAGCAAGTGATGCTGCTCGTTACCATCCTGACAAAACTATCAGCTAGCAGCTTCTTCTCTAGCATCAAGTATCCTGAAGTGTGTGGTGTTCCTTCTTTCTGTTCTCATTTTTGCCCTTTTTCTGCTCCCAAATATTTTTTTTTCAATTTACTGTAGTTATTGCTCTCTTTATCAAAAGCAGAGGGGATACTTTTCTGAAAAGGCCAAACTGTCTACTCCAAGAAACATTCTTTTAATAAAAACTTATCCGTGCCTCTTATAGCTTTGGTCCACAGTACCAGCACAACCATAATAAACTGTTTTGTTTTATAAATTCTGTATGCTCTAAACTTGTACAAAGAGATGCCAATCATAGAATGGTTTGGGTTGGAAGGGACCTTAAAGATCATCCAGTTCCAACCCCCCAACCATAGGACACCTTCTACCAGCCCAGGTTGCTCCAAGCCCCATCCACCCTGACCTTGAACACCTCCAGGGAGGGGGCAGCCACAACTTCCTTGAGCAACCTGTTCCAGTGTCTCACCACCCTCACAGAAAAGAATTTTTTCCTAATGTCCAACCTAAATCTCCCCTCTTCAAGTTTGAAACCATTTCCCTTTGTCCTCTCACTACACACCTGTGTCCAAAGCCCTTCCCCAGCTTTCCTGTAGGACCCCTTCAAACATTGGGAGGTTGCTGTGAGGTCACCAGCAGACATTGCCTTCCACAGACATCTCTCTGGGTTAATTTCCAAATAATATTTTTTCTTTTGTGGAATACATACCTGATGAAACCTGAGAGCTGTATTTCACAGACTGTGTTACAGACTTATGCTGCAGAATTACTCTTAAAATATCATCATGGGCTTTAGGGGAGGCTTGAGATCAACACCTGTCTAGTATTGCAGTACCTGACCATGGCAGCTGTAGCAGATGAAAATATGACACACTCAAGATCTCCTGGTTTCTTTGGTTACATAAATGGTTGTTTTGTTCAGGAAGATATAGAAGTGGATGTTTTTATAAACTTGTTTTTTTCTTTATTCAGTTCTCTAAAGGACATGAAGTGCTGCTTTGCTTGCAGCTGGATATGTCTGTCTTGTTCCAGTCTGGTCCCAAAAGAAGAATTTCTCAACTTCCATATCTGTGTCATAGTCAAAGAATTTCAGATGAGGGGAGCAAGTGAGGTTATTCAGTTGTGCAAGAAGTCACCAAGCTGGAGAGCTGGAGGATCTGAGCTGGCTGCTCTCTCACACTGCTGGCAGCCAGCAGGGAGCAGGAAGCCATTCAGGAAGCCCTGTGTGGGAAGGAAAAAAAAATTTCTAAATAACCAGATGAACATTATGCCAGTTACCAAAGTTATTAGAAGTGGTGCCTGGCTCCTGTCTGTGGTGGAGGTTTGCCTGGCCTGAAATCCCTGCCTTCTGCAGCCTGGTGTGGAGCTCAGTGGTACCTGAGGGTGCAGCAGTGTGGGTGCAGGAGGAACAAGGGAGCAGTCAGCCTGCATTAAGGTTTGCTAGGGTGAGGTAGCATCTGAGCCATGATGACTTTTTAATGGTTATCTCAGTAATACTCAGAGTAGAGAAAATGCATTCTTTAGTCATTTAAAGACAATTTTCTGTTGACATTAAGATGCTTCTGTAATGCTGACAAATGTCTTGGTGCTTACCAGTTCTTGCTACGTGAACAGTAATTAAACACTTGTGGCTGCTTCAGTTCAGCTCTGTCTTCCCTCTGTTCCTTGCCTCCCCCTTCTCCTCCAGCAGCATTGACTGATGTGATTTTAGTTAATTCCAGGTGACAATGAGTTTAACAACCTTCTCCATTCTTAATGCTGGTGTATCTAGCACCATGTTATGTTTTCCTTTACCTGATTACACAGTTAACAGGTTTTACTCCTAAGTCAGTAGAAGTTTTATTAAAACAGGCTTTAACTATGTGATTAATTTTTTTTACTGCAAGTATAGCAAGTATACTTGCTATTTTATCAATCTAGCTTATAGTTTGGGAATAACATGAAAAGTAGCTGGCCTGTGTAGAGAACTTCTTTCAAAACTTCAGGTAATTATTCTGTCCATTAAAATCCAGAAAGCTTACCTGTCGTGATTTTACAGTAGACTGAAATAATAAATTCCCTTTGATTTTTAACAATATAGTCACATATGAAGAACAAATTACATTTAAAAGGTTTTGAAACCTGTATGTTTCTTTTTAAGAAAAAATCTTATTCCTCTGTATAACTGTTTTATGGTATGCAACTGTTTTGGTTGATTTCTGCCTATAAAATGCTACAGGGAACGTCGTGCTGGTATGTGCTGTGTAAGTACTTTTATCTGTCATGTGTGTGCACTGTCATGCAGTCAGGGTTACAAGTTTCTTTTTTCTTCAAGACACAAACAGATTACAGTCAGGGTGATTGTTTTTGCTTTGTTCTTTTTTGTGTATATATATCAGTTAATTCTCAGAACCCCTTGACATGAAGCGAGGGGACTGCTCTTCTTTCACTTGAACACTTCATTTTCAGTCCTGACACAAAAATCAGGAATTTTTTTCTCTCCTTTTGCCTGCAGAAAGAACTTCCTCAGATAAAAGTTTTTTCTACTCTTTCACCTATCCCGGGATTCACAAAATGGCTCGTTGGACTCCTCTCCTCACAAACAAAAGAAATGGAAAGAAAGGAACTTTTCACAGAATCAGAATGGCAAGAAATCTCCGAGATCACAGGAGACTCTACTACTGAAACACTAAAGAAACTCTTAAATAACAACGAGTGGGTGAGATCTGAAAAACTGGTTAAGGTGCTCCACTCACCACTGATGAAACTCTGTGCCTGGTATTTGTATGGAGAGAAACATCGTGGCTATGCTCTTAATCCAGTTGCCAATTTTCATCTTCAGAATGGTTCTGTGCTGTGGAGGTTAAACTGGATGGCAGACACAAGCCCTCGGGGCATTGCTGCTTCTTGTGGCATGATGGTGAACTACAGGTACTTCTTAGAGGACACAGCCAGCAATAGTGCAGCCTACTTGGGGACCAAGCACATTACAGCCTCAGAGCAGGTCCTTTCCTTGGTGTCTCAGTTCCAGCAAAATAGCAAACTTTGAGTAAATATCATGGAAAAGTAAAGACAAGTGTTCCTCACCTCTAAAGAACTCTAATGCTTTGCAGTGTCTATATTTAAATGAGAATGTCTGCTAGAAAATAAATGTACTCAGCACAGCAGGATGCCAAGTTATCCAGATTATCAGTTGTCATGCTTACATTCCCATATACTCAAACCCTGATTTTCTGTGAATGAATCACTGTAAGTTCTAGACATCTGTTACATGCAAATGGGTTGATGGTATGTGTTAAAGGGTGAGTAAAATTCTCCCAGTTACAGCTCAGTAGTAACTTGAATAATGGAAGATACTTAAGCCATGCCATTATTCTGTTTGTAACCTGTATGAACCATGAATTTCAAAGGACCTGCAGTTATTTGTCATAATACTACTACTAGAGATAGTTCAGTACTGAACTACCTGGAAAGAAGTACTGAATGCAGGTGAATTTTTAGTCAAATGTATCAGTGAAACAGCAATCTACAATTTCATTTCAATAGAATTTGGCCTTTTTTCCCCCCAAAACTCTCATGTAATGCCTCTTGGTATTTTCCTTTTTCAAACCCACAAAAAATCTCACTGAATCTTTGCTTTACTGGAGCATGGAAAAGCCTTGTATTAATAGTGTAGAAAACCTGTTATCTTTCAGTGCAGCAGGTCTGGAGTGTTATATTTGTACTTTTGTTTGCTAAATTATAATGGGCAACAAGGGCTTGTTCAAACAGGAGAGGGGAATAAGAGGGACTGATACTTAGGGATCAACTGAGCAGTTTCCAAATACATGGATCATACTTTGGGTCTGGGAATTTTTTCAGCTGATGAAGAGCTTTTTTAATGAAGAGGTAAGTGTGACTTGCAAACAAATAAACTTTCTCAGTAAATCATGTCTTGTGTATTTCAGCAAGGACCTCCCTTCACTTAACAGCCTTCCTGATAAGAGTCTCACCAGAGCAGGAGGACCATCTTAACAGAATTTCATACTGGTTTCTAATTCCTGATTTATTCTGTGTCTGGTCAAATTCCAGTCCTGTTTTCAAGAAAAAAACTACACAGATTAATTGAAAGTGATAGAGTTCCTGCTTGTGTATGAAAACAGAAGGAACCTCTAAGTGTCCAAATAGCCTTTCTCCTAGAACAAAATGATATAATTGCATACACTTTTTTTTTATTGAGGATATCTGATACTCTTCAGAAAAAGAAAAATCACTTATTGCCACATTATATCTAATAAATGAATGCAGACTCATTCCTCTTAAATCTGTACCTGAACTGGTAAGTCCTTCAAGCATGCTGAGATACAGCAGTATGAAATCTGACATGCTGGGTAAATTATTAAACCTTATTCTCAGATTGAAGAAGAGTTTAAGGAGAGGTTCTCTCTTCCTGCCACTGCTCTCAACAGTGGCTTCTTGAGGCAGTGCCTGGAAACCATTTCTCACCTGCTAAGCCTTGCACTGGAGGGTGTTCCACCCACCCAGCACATCAAACCCTGTGAAAGCTGCCATGGTTCATTGGTTTCTTGGGATTCAGTACAGGCATCCTCATTAGCTGCTATCCCTGAAAGGAGTTTGGGCTCATTTCCTGAGGTTTTCTTCAATTCCCTCAGTGGTGCAGAGGTGGAAGAGCAGCTGCTGGCATTTTATCCATATTATCTGTTCACTTGTTACCAACAGGCTTTTTTAACAGGGCTGGCTCCAGATTCTTGCTGTCTCTGCAGCCTGCTTCAGGTGAGGCTCAGAAGTTCCCTTGCAATCTGGTTTGCTGCATGCTGGAATCTCCCTAAATGTTTTCTTGAAAAGTGTGGGATTTGGGTTGTACTGATAATTTTATCCCAATGAAGTCTTTACAAATGCAGACTCAAGGCTGTAATGAACATGTGCAAATACACAGAATTTTAATTTATTTTTTTAAAGGAGTTGCCTTCATTTTTCATGTGGCCATCTCTGGAGCTGCAGCAGCTCCCTACAGGATGCAAGAGCTCACTGCAATTGATCATCTGTGGGAAAACTGAAGGAGGTCACATTGCATTCTTGTGTTATGGATAATATTTATCTATCTGTGCCTCTCTATCATCTCCTAATAGTGGGTAGAATTAGCAATTATAATTTCTGAAAGGTAACACCTGTAACTAGTGGCTGAAACAGAGAGGCTTAGGCAGGCAATAGGTCAGGGGGATTTTGAGGAAATAAAAGATATTCTGATTCCATTTTTCAAGAAATGGCAATCAAAAAACCCAATTTTTGCTACAATTGTTCAAACTAATAGATCTTTTTATTTGAAAAATAAAAAAAAGAAAAAAAAAGGGAAGTACAAGGAAAAAGAAGGTAACTAATTTTCTGCAACAGATATGCCAAATGCTCCCCTAATCTGTTTTTTTAAACCAGGCTATTCATGAACCCAATTACTGGGGATTAGGCTGGAATCATTTACTGAATCTTAACCAGAGTCTGAATTTGGGAGAGATGGGGGAATGGTAGAGAGCGAAAAAATGAAAATTTAAATGACCTGGGCTGTTTCTGCTTAATTACAAAAGGAGGAAATTATGCAAGAACTTTAAATAGTGAAAAAAAATCATTAAGTTACTACAGTCTAAGGATATGCTTAGATAAAAATTTAAATTGTATTTTTAATACAGTTCTGCAACATTAAGCCTGACATTTGCTTACATTTAAAATTAAGTATTGTTGTGTTGTTTTTTTTTTGTTTTGCTTTTCCAGAGAATATCCTCCTCCTGCCAAGATGGCCTTGAAAGTTCATGGACTTTCATTTACTTTTACTGCAAGTGAAGCTCTCATAACGAGTTGTGTTAAAGTTAAGAGGATGGCTTTGGGGAAAGGATAAAGTTTTAATTGGATTTTTGAATAATCATCTCTTAGAGTTCTAACAGAATTTCAGATACTTCTGTGTCTAAAATCCATATTACATCATAGATCTTTGATCTTGGACTGGAAATGTGAAGCTTGATGCTTTATTTCAAGCCTTTTTTCAACCTGAGAAAACTCTGTGGCTGTGAAAGCTGAACTGGAGCTGGTTCTTCAGAATCTCAGAGGAAATATGGGAAGAAACCCCAATAAAATTCGGCTGGGGGGTGACATAAAATCTCAGCTGCTCAGTGACCTCCTCAGAGCAATTCTTTTTCCTGCTTTGCTTTTCTGAGGCTTCCCTCCCACCTCCTTTTGGTGACCAGCAGCAGAACTGGTGTGGCAGGAGGCAGATTCCTGGCATCCAGTTGAAATTCCCAGTGCTATTCCCTAACCTGGCTTCCAGGGATGCAGCTGGGGGGGAACTTTGTGCTCAAACCCTGAAATCCTGACATGGAATAGAACCCATGACACAGGCTAAATGCTTCCAAGAATTCAGTGGTCTGATTCTTTTTCCCCTGAGCCTGTGCAATTAAAAAAATTCAGCAGCTTAAAATCAGAAGGGATTTCTTAAAATCAGAAGGGATTTTTCCAGCTTTCCCAGGAACAGAGGGATCTTCAGCCTCATCACCAGAGCACTGGGGTAGGAAGGTGCTAAAGGATGTCCATGAATGAGCACTTGAGCAAAATGATACCTGCACCTCAGAACTTTGTTCTGAAAGAAATCTCTAGGGTTTTTCTCCTTGCTAAAAATATTGACCCACCAGCAGTTCCAATGCTGAAGCAGTTGCATGGGAAGTTTGGAGCTGAATGGGCTATTTCAGCATGGACAGAGACTATAAATAAATGGGCAATATTTTAAAATAACACTGGCTTAGCCTCATTAGGGACATCTGCCCAGTGTTTCCATCCCACATTTTCCCTGTCAGCCTTTAGAGGGGTGCTTGGCAGCCCCGTGGTGATCAAGCAAAGGTTAGATTTGATTGCAGGAAATCATTCTGGGAGTCAGAGGACCACGGGTCTATTTCTCTGGTTTTCATTATGCATCTGATTAGATAAGATCACTCAGGAAATGTTTAAAAACAAAAAATAGTGTTGTACATCCCAGTTAGAGAGTTTGATCAGGAGCCTGTGAAATATTGGGTGAGAAAGAGCATTAAGAGAATGAATGATGGGGGAGTGAGCACTGCTAAAACAGAACAAGGTTGTTCTCACTTCTGTGGAGATTTATCATTTTCCAGAGGGAAATAATTCTGGGGATTTGAGATTATTTAGGCTGAAACAAGGGGCTGAAAAAGGGAGTATTGGCAGAACAGGTTTTTGATATAAAATATATTGAAGTAAGATGTCATGTGAGCACTTTATACTTACCTGAAGTGCATATGTCAACACTTGAGTCATTGTTAAAGTAGTGGGATATATTAAAAGGAATTTATTTATTATTCTGGCACTTCTCTTGCTGTTTCTTCTCCATCCCTAATGTACAGTGTATGTACCACTAGCATGTACTTGATAGGCTTTGATGTGTATATAACAGAAAAAATTAGGAGGAAAAAACATACTTGTATTCTCTTGTTTGCAGAAAACTTCTTAATGAGAATAATTTAGTGTTTGAGATGAATACATCTTTGAGTCTTTTCCTTGAAGTAATCAAGCCATTTTCTTTCTTTAGACCTTACTAACCTCTAAGGTGGTTACAGGCCTTTTAAAAATTAAAAAAGAGTGAACCAAGTCTTAACTATTAGCATGTTCATGTTCCTTTTTTTTTTTTTTTTTTCTTTTTTTCAGCTTATTCACTGGCATATCAGTGTGTATCACTTACCACCACCAATCTTATAAAAGTGGATGAGAAAAGAACACTACGTAGATAATCTCTTTGACTTTTAGAGAATTCAAACCTTCCATCTACAGATAGACAGCTGAAATGCTGGTTCTGTTGAAATCAGCATCAAAACTCCTAATGACTTCCAAGGAGCCAATAGTGATTTGTCTGTCTGCTTTCTCATTTGGCCTATCTTGATTTATCTTGGGTTTGCTCTTCCTTTTTCTGCTTATTGCTCTTGATGCAGCCCATCAAGCCAGGCAACCCCCTCTGATAGCTCTGTGGAGATATATTTAATTTGATTTGCTGCTGTCCCCAGGAGTTTATTCTCTGTCAAACAGCTGCCTGGTGCAGTGAAACCTCAATATAGAAGAGCATAATGGTTTGGGGATGGAGCATTTAACAACCACCACTGAATGGCAGATGTCTGAAAAAGATGCTGAGAACGTGGCTGTGGGATGTGCAGAGGCCTTTGGGCTGAAAGAGCTGCAAGGATTCATCTAAAAATGCAACACAACAGAGAATTAGTTGTGTATTCAAGAGCCTGCAAACACCTCTGCTGTTTGAATGTTTCTGTGCTCTCTGTTTGAGTCCATTCCTTCTGGTCAGGTTCTTAATGGAAGACTGAGGCAGCTTCAGTATTCATTCCTCTGCTTTGTCCCTCTGCCATTCTTAATCTCTCTCCATCACTGCTTGGGGCTCTCCCTACCACTTCAGAAAAAAAAAAAAAAAGGTCTACTTAGGATGACTGAAAAAAATTGCTGTTTACAGGGAATTAACAGATTGCTAAAGCAAATCAGACAGAGAGAGGCACAGCATTTGCATGAGTTAATGGGAATATGGAAACTAAAAAATACAAAGTGCCTGTGTTCCACCTCTGCCAGAGCATTTTGTGGCTACCCTGACACTGAGCTACTGCCCCTGGCTTAATGCCAGGGTTCATCCAGTAAGTGAAGTCCTGCCCTTGCTGAAAGTGCTTTGATATTAATTTCAGGAGGGCCTGGGTTTGATGCACTTATTTTTTAGCAGAATGATTAATTCCTCTTATTCCTATTTGTGTGCTGCTTTTCACACCCTCTCAGGATCATAGAGCTGAGATGTCAATAAAACTGGAAATGGAAAGGCTAAGAACATGGTGTTAGAATGATGTTTTCAAGTGGACCTAAAAATGTCACCTTGGACCTTAGTGAAGTTTTGTGGCTGTTGGATGCCACATTTGCCTGCCCAGCTCCTGGCAGAGGAGGCTCAGCTACTCCACACATACACAGATGTTTAATTTACTCTTTGGAGCATCTGAACAGATGCAAAAATTGGATTTCTAGATCCCAGCACCATCTCACAGCCTGGGCTGCACCTAAGTATGGTCCAGAGGGCCTGAGGAACCAGTAGCAAAGGGCCACTTTTCATGAAATGCTTGCAGATATTTACTTCTAAAATGTCTTTGGTGGATCCCAGTTCTCAAAATTCTGGAATTCTAGTGGACACTGTTAAGAACCAAGCCAAAAGAGTTTACTTCTAAGAGATACCTCTTTTCACAGATAAATGGTGAAAAAAAGAGTTCTGTACTTTTGTTAACTGGTGAGCAATTAATTTAATGTGGCAGCTCCATTCTAAATATTGCATGGAAAGATGAAAAGAAAAACTGGAGTTTGCAGGGATATATCTCCACTTTTGATTCTATTTGTTTTCTTCCTAGGAGGAATCAACATTTGTCCTTTCTGGTGCTGTCCTATAGCACATAAGCATAAATTTGTCATCAGAATTTTGTTGGGATGAGGAAGAAAAAAACCATTCTTCTCAGATGCTGTCAGTGAGATGATTGACACTTAAATTACAGTCTCAGCTGAGCTCTTCACGGGAAACTATGGCATATTACTGCAAACTTCCAGGGAATTGTTCTTTTTAAGGAGGAAAAAAAGAAAGGAAAAATGATATTTACCTTCTCTCACTAGGGTATGTCTGTACACAGCAAGGAAATTTCATAAGCTTGTTCTGTGATTGACAGGCTGTCCTAGAGTGGTCACACATGTTCCAGCAACAAGAGGCATCAAGACATTTGAGGGGAAAACCTGCCAAATAACTAATCCAAATAAATCAGAAAATAGTCATAATCAGCAATAGGATTAAAGTCCTGATCCAGATCTTGCATAATTTCTGCAGGGAGTACTGTTACAGCAGTGTTTCAACAGAGTAGCAAATACCCGTGCCAGAATAGAGGAGCAGATGAATAATTAAAAATAAAATCACAGCAACATTTCATTTTGTTTTGTTATTTTTTAAAAAAATATTTTAAATATCTGTGAAGGTACCAGCTGCCAAGTCCCCTCTCCTGGGGTCCTCTTAGACTGATGACCACATGCAGGTTTTGAACATATGGGGTTTTTTTAACCTTTTTGTAGCCCTGATGAGCTGCTGATTTCCATGCCATCCACATGTGGTGTTCTGAGAGCTGCTGGGTGCTCCTGGTGCCTCCACATCCACATGTTCCCAGTTCTTCTTCATTTGCACCAATATTCCCCTTTCCACTGCAGTTCTCTGTGGTTCTACCCCAAAACCTCAAAGAAGCTTTTGAGGTTGAAATCCTCCAAAGAACTCCAGAGTTTGGAGTCTCCATGGCAGCCTTTACAATCCTCTCCTGAGTGCAGTTTTGTGCTGTGCCCCCTGAAACACTGCTGGTCTTACACCCAGGGTTACTGATTGTTTTATTCAGTATTTCAGACAGTGAATCTTTTCTGTGTAATATTGAAGAGCTGTCATCTTCTAGAAAATTATTTGCTGTATGTGATGAGGTTTATGGGATGTGTGAACCCCCCCAAATAACAAGACTGTGGTTTGTGTGTTTTCAGTTGTGTTTGGTGCCTTGGGCTTCAGGTGTTTTTCTGCTTCTTGGAGAGTACAGAAGCTTCAGGGTAGAGCAAAGAGATTTTAGGAACATTTCAAAGTAAGAACAAAGTTATCAAAGAAGGAGAGTAAGCAAAAGGAGGAGAAAAGTGGATTAAAGGGAAACACCACAGGTCTCACTTCTGCTGGGTCACTAGCACTCTGCCCTGGGTCTTCTGATGTCCTTGAAGATTTTCCTGTGGAATCTGAAATGTTGTTTTTTCTGTGCTCAAACAAGAAATGTACTTATGTATTTTTGAACAAGGTATTGTTTGGTCTGGGTGTATTGTTCTCTGAGCAGGACATTGCTGTGCATTTCAAATGGGCAAACAAGCCAGCTGGAGAAGTGTGAGGAGGTCTGATAAATCCTGATTTGAGTGGGAAATTAAAGATGGCTGGAAACACCAATAAAACATTTTTTTTTGCATTCTAACCAAAAAAACATTCAATGCATTTAGTGCTTTATGATAAACTCACCCATATGTCTAGGACTCTGGAGAGGACATGAGTACAGGTTCAAGTGTTGAATCTTTATTGCAGATTATTATAGGAGTGATCTAGGTTATGTTTTGAAGCCTTTCTTATGAATAGAAAATGTAATATTTTTAGTTTGTAAAAATGCCAGTGATAGAGGAAAATCAGAGGAACTTTTAGAGGAATTAGCACTACCTTTTTGATTCAGTGGGACTTTTCCAGCTTCCCCTGCCTAGGATAAAACTCCAGAAGTGTAAATAACACCTTAGGACACACAGAGATACTAAATCAAGCAGCATGAAGACTGGTTTTGCAATCCTTCCTTAAGTGGCTTGGGGTTACTGTTGTATAAGAGAAAGAATTTATGTTGAAATTTGTCCAAAGGGACTGGGAGCAGCTGAGCATGGAACTCAACAGAAGGCAGCACGTAAAGCTTAAATTTCAAACCTTCATTTTTCTTACTCGTGAATCCAAGTAAATTTTATTGCTACAACTCATTGCTGGACTATGACAGTATTTTGTTGGTAGCTACATGTACTAAAACACACACACTACCTTTTTTTTTTTTTTTTTTTTTTTTTTTTTTTTTTTTTTTTGTCCAGTAGCATCTGTAATTCTTTCTAATCTACTTAAGGGATTTAACCAAAGTATTAACAGGAGCCAGAAGGCATAATGTTGTTATTCTGTCACAGAGTACCAGGAATATCCTTTAATATAGGCAATGTCTATGCTTCACACCTCAGCTTTTCTATACCATTTCCTTCCTTTGTTTTTACTTTGGAAGTATGGCAGTACTCTCCATCTCTATTTATTTATATGATCAATAATTCAGCACCAGGTTCCCTCCCATCCACCTGGTTTGCTCCAGCTGCCTGATGGCAGGAGGGCTTTGTTGCTGAGCAAACTTGGGTACCAGGTATAACAGGGCCAGTCTGTGTTCACTCTGCTTCTACCTCTGCAATGGGGAGGTGATCAGATGGGACAAGGAATGAAACCAGAGCCCATGTGTACAGGTGAGGAAGTGCCTTACCCAGGGCTCTGCTGCAGCCAAGAGCTGGAATTTGTGTGTCACCTCCTTGGAAAAACTTGGACAATGCTGACCCCAGCCACCCTATTACAGCATCAGGCTGCTGGCAAACCAGGAGGGTTCTAGACTGCCTGGTGCTAAGGTTTCTGACCCGTGCCTTTTAAAACCACTTTCAGAGGCAGAAAATACAGTTTTGCTTCACTTCAATGCCCCTGCAAAAAATTTACTATTATTCTTGTTTGCAGTAGGCAAACATACCCAGAGATTTTAAGGTCTGATTTTGGCAATTGAGCTTATAAAATAGCAAACATAATCCCTCCATCCTCCACTGAACAGCTGGTGCAAACTTATTAAATGGCAACCTTATTTTCCACTGGCTTCTGCTGGGTTTGCAACTACTCTGTGCTGTGTCCTCACTCCACATGTTCCTCTTTCCTGTATTTCCACCAGCCTTTCCTCTATTTGTTATTTGCATTTCAATACCTACTGCTCTGTATGATGCTTGAAGCTTTGCTTCATGCAACATTATTACCTCTGGTCTAAGAACTGCTCTCATCATTCATGACTTCTCACTCTGTATTTCTGAACTACTTTTAGAATCAACACCTGGTGACCTTTTCTAGCTGCACTCCCTCCTCTTCCACTTGGGGTTTGAAAGCTTCTTATCCCCTTACCATGGCTTTTCACTTCTTCACTGCTCTCTCTCTTCCTATGGTTTTTGCTTCTCTTCCAGACCTCAGCCTGTTCCATGCAAGTTTTTATCCAATCTGTGTTTGTGTTATTGGTCCCCTGTGATCCAGATATTCAGAGGGCCTTGGTGTTCAGCTTTCCTCAGATAAGATACAAGCAACACAGATTATTATATAGATATTTGGTTTTATAGATATAGATATATGGTTATATAGATATTTCACTTAAGATATGCATAGGAACAATAAGATCCTGAGTAGAGAAGGTGACACACAGAGTAGACACAATCACCCCAGTAGTTAAACCAAATGTCAGTACTTGGCTCCCACAGGACCAAACTTTAGCCTAATTCTGGAGTTTACTTCTTATATTAGATGCTCTCTTGTTGCTGCAGTTTTAGACAGAGTGCTTGCATTCATTTATTGCCTCTTGTCTGAACAGTTCTTTCATGTAGGAAAAATGTTGGGAAGTGTGAGAGTGCTGTTTAATGGGTTCCTATAGCAGTGGAAGTGTGCATGCAAGTGTCTCACTAAATACACAGACACAGATAATCCTTGCTTTCTCTTTTCTTCCAGGCAACATTTTTTCCCTATATAACTCATCCCTGCAGGAAGGTTCATGAGTGAAAAATCATTGCTAATTTCATTTTTTGCCTTTACTGTGAATTTCTTTCCTGGAGCAATAATAAGAAATAATGGGTGTAATGCTTTCCTTCAGAATCCATAGTATGTAACAAATTGCCTGTTGCTTTATTTGTTGTTGCCATATTAAATTTAAGTGTATTAATTTTTCCCCTTGGCTTATCTATTTTTTTCATTCAGCTTTAGAGTGCCTTCTGAACCTTTTTCTAATAAGATTTCAGGAGCTAGATCAGCTTTGTAGTTAGATGTAAAAACTCAGATTCAGGTCTCAAACTTTCCCACTTTCTTCCTGAATTAACTTCAGTGGTTCCCTTTATTTGTTGGGCAATAATCAATACCCAGTTCTAGCTGCCCAGCTGATTAAACAGATTGTAAGGCAGAATCAGTCAGAAGCTACAACTTAAACTGACTTAACAAAGGTGATGTTCTCTGAGTGTCACCAAAAAGCAGAGCAGCCAAGCCACAGAAATCAGTGTCTTGTTACTCTTAATCACTGCATGTCTCAATTTTTATTTTTTTTTTTTTGGAAAATGGTTGTAATCTATAATTCACAAAGAAGGAATGTTGAGTCTCTTTAAAGCTTGTGAAACATTGCAGAGCTCTGAGTAGATTGCACTTGATGGGTGCTAAGTGAAATGATGATGTTGTTTTCTGTCAATGGGAGATGGTTCTGCTTGAAACAGATTTGGGGAGAATGCCTGGATGGGCAGATTCTTTTGTCCTATCTGAGCAAACTGAGATAATTTGAGGACAAAAATAATTCCTCAAGAACAGCTTTGTGACCCTTTTTTCCTCGTTAATTATTTAGAAGAGACATTTTTAAGTATTTATGGTATGAATAACAAGCTGGTGTTTACTTTTTGGTCTGTAGGTCTAACATGTTGGCAAGTGAGGAGCCTCGTTAATTAAAGGCAGCAAATAGAGATGAGGGAATCTTCACTCAGGATTCATCCTCATTCAAGGCAAAGTGGTTCTCAGGTGTGAGACTGATCCATTGCCCTCTCTGTCAGCATCCCAGGGAACACCTCACTGCCCTTTATCTCCTGCTGGAAACTCCAATTATTCCAATGTGCTCCTGAGACCCAGAATTACCTGTTGCTCAGTCTGGTAAACATCAAAACACAGAGCAGGTTTTTAATATATGTAAAAGAAAACAGAGTTTGCAGGAATAGAAATTACCCTTTGAGAGTTCTTTCAAAGCTCTTAAAAGGAAAAAAAAAAAAAAGCAAGTAAGGCATTAAAATGTTGTTTTAAGTCTTTTCATTATCTCTTTAGATCTGAAAATAATATATCTGTTGTCATTTTCTTTTCTGCTCCTTTGTGGTTTGGAAAATATAGAGCTGCTTGCTCGACAGAGGATTTGAGGAGAATTGTTGATTATTCTGCAGGTAATTGCAGATCTTTGTTCCTATGGTATTCTTAGGGGTTCAGTTTTACAGGATCACTATAAATATGGAATGACTGCTTGGGCATTTCATCCAGCAAATGGGAGCTCCCATTTTATGGATATATTGCACAGTGAAATGCAATTTTAGGAGCATAAGCACGGGAATGATGATTGCTGAATTATTTGGTGTTCAGGTGCAGGTTGGCATGGGGTGGGGGAGGTGTTTCCTCAAATTTTTCTGGCAAATATTTGCTGAATGATTTTTCAGAAGTAATTTAATTTCTTTGGCCTCCTTTGCAAAATGAGCAGCATTCTGTTCTTAGTCTGAGAAATGCTGTTTGATGCCCCAGACACTGGAATGAAAGCTGCTACATTACTTGAAAACATGGTCATTAAGGTAAAAGAGAAGCAGAATCATGAAGTCTGGATTCAGGTCCTGAAGCTTGAGTCTGACAAAAACACAAAAGGAGTTTTACTCTGGTGAATTAGATCCTGGTGACTTTTTAGTGCCTCATCTGAGTAGATCCTCAATAAAGCAGGGAAACAGTTTAAGCAGGAGAATTTGAGGTCTTCATCTGCTGCATAATCTTTAGGATAGATGGTGATTTATTTCTTTTTCTTTGGTGTCCATTCCAGATGGAAAGTTTTGCCTGGCAGCTCAGTTTGGCTTTCCAGGTAATGCTTGCTTTACACTTTTTTTTTGACAGCAATAAATTGGAGTGCAATTGTAGTTTACAGTGTATGAGATTACTATTACATTACTATTACTTTTGCAATGTTTTAATATCTAAATTCCTTCTCATACCAGCAAACAAAAAAATTGCTATCTTTGGGAAAAATAAACATTCATTTTACTGTATTATTATTAAATGCTATTTATGCTTTTCCACTTGGTCTAAGCAAAGAATGGACCTTTTACAAAAGAATAGTAATAAAAACTTACTTACAATCCAACCTATACAGAATTTATTCTTTACATTACAAAAAATATTTATAATAATCTTTAAAAAATTTACACGTCCCACTAGTATTCTCTTCCAAACACAAGCTACACTTTTTTTCCTTGTCACCCATACATATTTAATATACTTTGGGACTTATAAAACAATATGAGTTAGGCCAAAAAGCACGCAGCTGTTCAAAGCAGTTTTTAAATCATGGTCTTGGCCTGTAGCTAACACTGTGCTTGTAATATACAATTGTAACAGTAAATAAAAGGCAAAGAAAGAACCAGGGAGCATAATCAAGAAAGAAGAAAATAATCTCCCTTAATAAAAAGGAGATTGCATTACATAGTCATGACTCCAAGTGCCATTAAGATGTTGGGTGTCCATTATCTGTAATGCCTGAAATATTTAATTTGCAGCCATAAGCAATCCTTAACCCACAAACAGGCAGGGCTCATACCAAAATAATTTGGGAGCAGTCAAATGCCCCAACTTTCACCCTCTCCTTATTGTCTGAGATAGGATTGCTGTACTTCAGGATTTATTTTTCCCACTGTCAGATCCCTTATTTATTTGTTGTATAACTTTGTCTTCTTTTTTGGGGTCTATAACAAACTCAGGGCTGGTGAGTTGCCATTAAGGGACAGACTCTGGTGTCATAAAGAAAACAACCATGCAGTCAGCAGCTCAGTCACAAGATATTAATGTGAGGGGTAGGAATAAAATCAGGAGATTCAAATCAACAAAGCCATCTTAGAGGAGGAATATTGGCACTGTATTTTCCAAGGATGGGTTATCAAGCCCTTTATTTGCACATGCAGCCATGAAAAGCTGTGTGTTTACTGAAGGGCTTCATTAAATTCCCACCTGTGGCATCAATATCCCTGTACTCATTGGCAAGATGCAGTAAAACATCCTCACAGGGACCTGGAATTTCTGTTGTGCTCTGGCATTTCAGATTTTACAAGCCTGAGTAAATTTGGAGTTAGGCAGCTTTTGCAGAACTGATAAGGAACACACGAATGGGAAATAAAAAATAAGATTTCATGCTGCAACACAGGCAGCCCCATGATTTGAGGCAACAACTCTGCTGGCTTGTCCAGAGGATCCCCAAGCTGTCACCTGATGTGACACAAGACATTCCTGTTGATGTCACTTGAATTGTGGTGGCTTTCTCAAGGATCTGATGCTGTGAGTGGAACAATCATTCCCCTTGGAGCCAAAACTGAAGTGTGACAGTGGGAAACTGAGCTGCTCAGAGTTCAGTTCAGGAGCACTGTCCTGAAGCTCTGCTCAGGGCACAAGAGGGGACAAGGTGAGATGCTCAGGGCATGGACAGAAGTCTTTGTGCAAGTTATGCTGCTGGGAAATAAAGCTGTGGGAGTGGTGTTTGTGCTTTTAACCTTCCCCCCATTTATGTGAGAAAGCAGGGGGAATGAAAGCCTGTCAGAAGCCTTGATTAGCCAGGGAGGTTTATAATATGCTTGTAAAAATATATTATGATCTCCAGCTTTTACATGGTACTGCTTTGGATGGGATCACAATTTTTAAAATAGCTGATAATTAAGTCATAGGAGAGCAAACGGTAAAGAAAATTGTACTGAGGTATTTTTCTCCTGTTAAAAGGCTTTGTGACTTTAACAAATGAAATCTTTCAGCCTTCATCAGGCAGCCCCTTATTCTGCACCTATTTATTCATAGGCTTAACCTTGGGCTCTGTGAATTATCCCATTATTGGCCCCCCTGTTGCCCTGTTTTAATCTCAGTTAGTGAGAAACAGCAAGGAATCCTGGAGAGGGACCAGGATGCTCTTACACTGAGTGCTGCATAGACACACAGCAAAGGCAATCCCTGCCCTCCAAGTTTTCCAGGTAAATCCAAGAGAAAACAGATGGAGAAGGAGAAGCAGGCTCAGAAAGAGGTTAGGAAGTGCCAAGATGTTAAGGTCAGTCTGAAAGTCTATCCAGGAATGGCTTTTGGCTGGCTTGATGTTGCCAAAAGGTTTGAAAGAAGGCATTTAAGTTGTTTCAGAGGTACTTGAAGAGTACTAGAGGTGAATAAAGAAGAGGACAAATGAGAGATCTCCCTGGAAAACTTAAACAAGTGGGATGAAAATGATGCATATCATCTTGCTCAGGGTGATTTTTCATGTTCCATGTTATGTATTTGGGTTGTATATTCAGATTTTATATGCTTAGCTCCATGGGGGATAACAATTAAAGATTAATAAGCAGAGCTTCAGCACAAGAAAATTCTAATAATGAATAGGCTGAGTTCCTCAGCTTGGGAAACTGTAAAAAGAGATATATAGGAGCTGTGTGTGAATAATTTCCATAAGATTAGTATTGCTTAAAGGCAAATATAACTTTCAGTGTTTGTAACTTCTCTTGGGCTGTTACTTCGGGTTCTTCTTTTTTTTTTTTTTAAAGGTATTTCCTCATATTTCCTTCTTTCCCTATTCTCTCTATGCTATGGTTGAGGAATTGCCACCATTAATATTTCATAACCTCCAGAGTACGTGCTAAAAACATGGAAATGTAGAAACAAATCACATTTTGGTCTGAATGCAATATTGCAGGGTGTAGTTCTCAAAGCTGTGCAAAGAAAGGATAAGACTTTATGGGCAAAAAAACCTAGCAGTAAAAATGTGTCTAGCAAAACACACTGAGAGTTTTTAAACAGTTTAAACAATTTTATCACATTGTGTGGTGACTTATTAACAATGTCTTCAACCTTTATATATTCCAATAACAACCTGATGTCTTCATCTCATCTTATGGAACTATAATTGGCTGAATCCAGGTACCAGTGCCTGGAGGCCATAGAGTCTTATAGACTTTAATGGCTCATTAGGTATTTATTCACTTTAACTTAAACAGCTCAGCCATTTGTGGAAAATGGGCCTTTAAAATAGAATTAGGGGTTTTTTACCTAAGTGTAGTGTATAACCTGAACTGCCACTGAATTTAAATTCCCGAATCTCTCAGTTTAGTTTGGCCTTCCTGGCTTCTCTTTTTGGATGGGTTATAACTTTGTAATAACTTCTTAAGCTGAAGAAGTATGCTGGTGGCACTTAAAACTGCTTGAATTAAACAGAATGACTCCTTTAGTTAAAAAACAAGCCAACCCCTACTAAACGTGTGATTAATGTATTTTAACAACTCATGCTGACAGGTGTCATCTCTACGGGCTATCTCCAGCTTTTAATCATCAGAAAGCAGAGACTGGAGGGGTCCTAATTAATCTGAATTTTAGCCAGGGTGGTGGGTGGTTCTACTTCACTGTTCAAAATAGCACAACCCTCAACACACATGGTGCTCCTTGGGTTGTGTCCAAACCCAGGAGCCTCTGACAGAAAGGGGCTGGGAAAGATCACAGAGGATGGGGAGATGATGGTGAGTTGCCTTTAGCTGCTCCAGCCTGCACTTGGCGTGTTGAAGAGTTGTCACACAACAGGCAAATTCAGTCTCCACTTTTGCTTTCTGATCTGGAAGGCCTGAGGAAGGGGAAAACGTGGCTTCTGTGCAGGATTTCACAGCTCTGCCCAGGAGAACACAGAAGGACCTGCCTGATGGAGCAGAATTCTGTCTGTGACAGGTTCATGGGAGCAGAGCAGGGAGCTGCTGGCTTGTTAAAACTGAACCCATCCCTACGCAGGAGGGGTTTGGGAGAAGAACTACTGGAAACACCTTCTCTCTTGCCTCCCATTCATGCAGATTCCCTCTGCACGTGATAAAAGTGACTGAGAGTCAGCTTGGAGTCTGTATTTTTCCTGAAAACGTTAGTTCCATAACAATAATGGTGTTGGATGGTTTTGGTGCAGAGTGCTAAGCAAGGAGACTTGCTCTTGGGCTTCCTTTGGGTTATTTTCTGTGTTGTGGTGAGCTCTATGCAGCAGTCACTCACTGTTTTTTCTCAGTGCATGTCAGCTTTGTAAAGGAGACTCCTGTCCTTTGGTGCCCAATGCTGCCCTGCTAGGGGCAATGCCAATGTGGGAAAGGGAGCATCGTGTGAAGGATGCCATGGGATTTATTGCTGCATTAAGATTTTTTTTGGTCATCAGGTTCTCTGCAGGAAGGATGAGGAGGGTTAGGGAGAGTTGTTGTCCCTTGAGATCCTGGCTCTGTTAGATGAGTGATAATGGCAGCTTAAAATTGTTCTAAATTTTTCCATTTTAGTAGGTCTATTTCAGGCTCATATATCAACAGGCTCAGGCTTCACAACCTCACTTACAACTTATGAACACATAATAATATATGGAAATTGCTTTTAAGATGCCATTTTTTTCACATTTCCTTTGTTTCTTTCCATTATTTATATGGCTTGAAAATATCTTTCCATTATTTATATGGTCTGAAAATATCTGCATTTGCTCTATTTTGTTGAAAAACACGCTATATATTTTGCTGAGGGGGGGGGGGGGATTGGATTGGGTTTGTTCAGGGGAAAATGCGAAGCTCTTAAAATGCTTTGGAATTAAAATTATATCCTTAATATGAACAGATTGTGATGGGCTCTGCATGCTTCAGACACATATAGGCATGGGGGTGGGGGCTGAATTATACTGTTGTCAGAATTATGGTCTGAAGAATGAACAGGATGAAGCAGGAGGAAAGCAGGTGTTGCTTGTTCCTCTATTTAGAATGAGCAGAGCAGTAAAATACTGAAGGATTATGTCTCTTGGAGACGATCATTAAGGTTAGTTAGTTAGTTACTTTAATTCACTTGGAGTGGTGCTTAAGGACAACTTGTTCCTGATTCCCTGCTGCCAGCTGAAGCAAAGGGTTTTCTTTTCTTTTCTTTCCCTCCCTTTTTACCTGCTGAGACCACAAAAGACATTGTGAAGAGGGAATGACCAGAGACAGGAGGCTCTTTACTCATTCCATGCCTCCTTTTCATTACCCCGTGTCTCTTTTCTGCATGCTGAACAGCATCTGCAACTTTTAATACCCAATTAAATTGATTTCAAATAAGTGGCAGAGGATTGCAAAAGAAGTGAACTCTGATTCATGGCAGGGGAATGGCTGAGCAGATAGCTTGGTGACCCTTTCTATTAAGCTTGTATGGTCTCTGCTCCTCTGCCTCTACCTCCATTGATCAGCACCTTTGACAAATGAGTCCATTATTGTCTGCACAAAATGTTTCTCTGACCCACTTTTTGAAAAAGCAATATTTGTGGAAAAGCTACCCCTTGGTAGCTTTTAAGACTCTCTCTCTCTATATAACAGGGTTGCACTTGGAAAAGGTGTCTTGATGTTTAATTACTGCAGACAACTGGGATGATGTCCATCATCTATGGCATTGGAAAGATAACAGTGACAGGATGTCAGGACTGGAGGTACCTCCATAAAATCCTGCTACATCCTACACTGTACCAGAAAGACTCTGCCCTATATCACACAGTGATCTGAGGGGCCACGGGGCCTTAACCTTTTCACTTGCCCTCCCAGCAAATCCATCCCAAGAAACATTATTAGCAGAACGATTCTTCAAGATAGTTGCTAAAAAATCAATGGTGCTTCCGGATGAATCCCAGTTTTCCATGGAGCTCTTGAGCTGGGCCTTGCTCTGCTTAATTTAAAGTAGCTGTGTTGACATAATATATTTAGACTTCTGTAATGTGTTTGACTTAGCACTGCACAACATTCTGATTAAAAACAATTATCTCTATACAAAATCGGTGGTGTACATATTAAATGGCTCCCAAAGTGCCTCTTCTGGAAGGAGGGAGCTCTGGATCTGGAATCGGGGAAATTCCCAGTTTCTCTGGGATGGATGTGGCCATGAGTAGGGCACAGAAAATTCCAGCAAAGGTCCCTCAAGGAGGGAAAGGGCTGATTTTTGGGAGCGATGCAGGGTGGGGTGGTGTTGGGAGCCATCCAACAGCTGCTTCCAACCCGACAGCATCTGGGCTCCTAATTTAAGCCGCGCTTCACTGCCCGGTGCTGCTCCCAAGAGGGGGAAATTCCTCTGAGGTGAAATGGGGGACGTGGTGTGGGCTGAGCTGCCCCACTGTGCTGGAACTGGTGCTCTGACAGAGGAAAAATCCTACAGATTTTGGAAACTCTGCCTCTTGTTGTTTTTGTGTTGGTTTTTTTTTAATTAAAGGTCCCGTCTTGGGCCCCTGTGAGGGGAGGCCGGGCAGCCCTGTGCCGGACAGAACCGGTTCCGGCTGGTTCTGCGGCTACCTCAGGGCAGAGCTGAGCCCCTCAGCGAGGCTGATGGTGCCTCTGTGGAAAGCTGCTTGAGGAAGGGGCAAAATGATGGCTGGGAGGGAGAGGGAAATGGTCTGAGAGATGAGAGGAAACTCAGGGATGGAGGAAGAAGAAGAAGAGGAAGAGGAAGGGGAAGAAGAAGAGGAAGAAGAGGAAGGGGAAAGGCTCCGGGCACTGGGTCTCCTCACAGGAACCCCCCCAGAAGAGGTGGGCACGGCCTGAAGGAAGCTGCTGCCCTTGGGGGGACCTCACCCTGGAGGAGGAGGAAGAGGAAGAAGAGAAGAAGAAGGAGGAGAAAGAGGAGGAGGAGGAGGAGGAGATTATGAAGAGTGTGAGGAGGAAGGAGCCCCAGAGAGAAGCCATGAAGTACCCCCTGCTCCCCATCCCTCTGTGCTGCGGGGCTGAGGGTGAGGGAGTGAAGCTGAGTCTGAGGGAAAGAAGGGAGGTTAGGTGAGGAGGATTGAAATCACAGTGAGATTTTAATTTTAATTTGCAAGAAATTGATTTTCCCCATGCCAAATCTGCTCAGCCTGTGACGGTAATAGGTAAGTGATCTCTTTCTCTTGACCCACAAGCTTTTACGTCTCCCTTCCCACTTTCCAGGGGAGTGAGAGCCTCTGTGTGGGTGCCCAAGGTCAGCTCACAACTATGGCCTTTCTGAAAAGGTTCAGAGTACACATAAAAGAATCTGATGTGGAAAACTCAAAATAATCAATGCATAAATCTGGCTGACAAGAAGATTTTGATGTACTTTGGTTACAGCCTGTGTGAGGGACCAGCTTATATGAGGCACAGCAGACATTTCCTTAACTTAACAAGGAAAGGCAGGGTAAGATCCAGGTAACTTTGCTTAAACTGTGGTGACTTCTCAAAGTGAAGATCTGTCCCTATAGGTCAATGGAAAAATAACTGACCTGTCTTGACTTTGAGCCAAAATACAGTAACTTAGTAACTGGAAGCAGAGCTGGTGGCAGACAACTGGAGCCAGCAGAAATTCAGGTCAAACTTCAGGTGCCAAAATTTCTCACAGAAAGTAATTAAACATTAGGATGATTTGCAGAGAGTTATAGGAGACTTTTCATTATTTAATTTTATTATCTGTCTACAAGTCTGTTCTAGCAACTACCACAAAATATCATCAGGATGCAGGAGGCATCAAGTGACATATTTTGACCTGGATTATATTGGAAGTCAAACAGATAAATGTAGTATTCCCTTCTGGTAAAAAAATTCCATGAGGCTGAATGAGATCACAGCCTGCCATGACAGTGTTCACTGTCTCTTAGCACCACAAATAATTAAAAGCAGAATTATAGCCTGGTGATTTCATGTCAGAGGACAATGCTTTATTACTGCTTGAGTTACTTAGTAATATCAGTATATTGAGTCAGAGCAGGGGAAACTGCTTTAGGATTAATGTTTTCGTTAGCTTAGTTATTTTTGTATTGTTCTGTCTTTCCAGTGACCTTCACCTGACTGTAAGGAATCCTGTAATGTTTTTTGTTTTTTTTTTTAAAGTTATAATTCACCCAAATATAGCACTAGTGAAACAGCAATCTGCCAAGGGGGCAAAGGAGAGTCAAAGGACTTGGTAACAAATTGGTGACCTAAATAGTAACATGGAATGGATTCCTTTTATGGTTTCCATGAAGATGATAATAGCCATCAATTAATATACCATTTAATTTTCCCATATTTAAGGTAAATCTGGTCTAATTTAGTTATATAGGTTCTCTCTACAGTCCAATGGAAAGATTTAAGCCTCCCCAAAGATGGCACCTAGAACATCAAGAAATGTCTGTATTGCTACATATCATTAGAGATATTCTAAACAGGTGCCTAACTTTTAGACTCCAGCAGAAAAAAAAAAAAAAAAAAAAAAAAAAAAAAAAAAAAAAAAAAAAAAAAAAATGGTGAGGAATAATGAGAGAGAATAATAATTAGAGAAAGAAGATGAGTAGGTGGGATTGCTGCCTGGGAATCTTTCTGCAGTTGAGCAGCCAAAGCAGGAGCTGGGGATTTGCAGCTGGAAAACTTCTCAGCATTTGATGTGTTCCTTGTAGATCAGCATGACCAGCACAGGACAGGGAATGAGCTGTGATTTAATGAAGATGGAGATCCCTAACTTTCCATTAAGGCTATTCCAGTGTTTTTCAGGGGCACTTAAATACAAATAAAATGACATTTCTGTGGTTTCTGTTAAATCAGCCCCAGAGTACCACCCTCCCAAAGGTTGCATTGCATGTAGCAATATGACATTCAACATCTTCACAGAATGCATTGCCCCTGGGTACAGTGGGGGTTAGTTAAGCAGTATTTCTGGATGTTTGATTACCATGTTGAGTTAATTAATGGGCTGCATGCGATCTCTATTAATTAGACCATGCTCAAGCCTTGATAAAGTGTCTGTCCTTATAGCACAGCATAATAGTTTCACATATCCCCTACAAACTGCAGTTAATTACCAGCTCATCATGATTTCAGGATGTAAGGGGAAAAAAAAAAAAAAGAAAAAAAGAAAAAAAAAAAAAGATAAAATACTCTTTAAAATGGTTGTAAAAATGGCTCTGAGAAAAACCTTCCATGAAGTAAAAGTAAGGATGCTTTTTGGGAGATGAAATGGTTTGGTGGAAAGAAACAATTTTTCCTTTGGAAAGATAGTTTGACAGCTTTCCTCTTAACTACATCATCAGTGGGAGAAACAAAACAAGCTTGGGGAAGGAAAAAAGACACATTGTTTCAGTGCTGGGGAGGAAAGGCACTAACCCATATTACTATTTATTGCAATTTGATACTCATTCTCCCATCACAAGTTCCTGCTTGGGAAACTTTGTTTCTAACCTGTGCTGGCAGTGTGTGTTCCTTCATTTTGAAGTACCTAACATTTTAGTGGAGTCCAAAGAGCAGCTTCCTGGTGAACATAATTATTTATGCTTCAACTATGGGAAATTCCACATTTGTTCTGTTTGTATTGATCCAAAACCTGCAGTTCTTTGCCCTCATTCTGGTGCAGCTGCCCTTACAGTTCAACAAGAATTTAGGTTGAAGAGAGGGAAGAACTTTGGCCCTCAGAGCTCTATAAAATTCTTATAACAGAATAACATGTAATGCTAAAGATAATAGATTATGAAGTTATTATATACACACATATAAAATATTTAAGAAAATTAAATTAATTTAGTAAAATTGAAATTAAATTTTGATGAACTGTGAGGAACCTGCTGTGTTTAAATTACAGTTTTGCTCTTTCCTCAGTTATGTGAAGAACAGAGCCCTTGGGAGACATTAATGACTGTGTTGTTACACTGATTCACTGGAGCATCCTTTGACCTCTTCAACTCTTCCTCCTCTCCATAAGATTCTGGCTTGTTGCACGGAAACACCAATGCAGTGGTAAGCCCCAGTATAAATTTAAAAATATTATTAAAGCAGATTAGAGAGTATTTGTTCAGTTACTGTCTATCCAAATCATTTTGCAGGACATAAAAAGGAATCAGGTCCATTTTAGGCTGGCTGTTTCACTTACCAAGCATCTTGATTAAGACAGATGCAAATGCAATTCTGGCTGTCTTTAAACTGGTGGCTGAGCATAACTTTTAATCTAAGGTCTCATTTTAAAAGTACTACAGGAGCTATAACAGTTCCTGGAGAAAAAGTAGCATGTCCTAACTAGATAAAGCACTTATCTGAAGAGACAAACAACTTTAAAAAAGAAAAAGAGAGGAAACCCACCCACCCCCTACTTCCCCCCCCCCCCCAAAAAAAAGGGGGGGGAAAAGAAAAAAAAGGAAAAATAAGAAAAAAACCCACTCAGTAGGAGGTGAGTATTTCTTATAACAAAGGAGGAAGAGTGATTCTCAGCTCTGTTGAATCAAACCCTCATAAAAGCAGTTTTCATGCATTGTAAAAGCAAGACAAATTTTCTATTTCCCTATAGAAACCAGCAGCAGTCTTGCAACACAACAGATTTATCCTGTTTTCCTGAATTTATCCTTCCCTTTTTTAAATCTTAACTGGGGTGTGGCCAGCAGCAGGTGATAAACTGAAGTATCAGCTCACAGAAGACAGGGAACCTCATTCCTCTGTAAACCCATCTGGAACACAGAGATTTCCTCCTTTCCCCTGTACTAGATGGGTGGCAACTAAGAGCAGAGATTTGGCATCGTGTTCCAGCACCAGGTGGGACAGCAAATAGGGGATGGGTGTAAATGTTGAGGGGTTAATTTTGAGGAGGCTGAAAGGAGGTGGGAGAGGAGGTGATGAGCACACAGCAGCATTTTCCAGTAGATGGCTCCATTATACACCAGTCCTGCAGCTCCTGCACTTCTCACCTGCATTTTGTCTAAAGCAAACACAAAAGAGATGCACACTATTGCCTTTTTATTTGGGCACTGGTGTCCAGTGTAGGTGACTTTTTAAAAATATTATTATGACTATTTTTCCCTCTGATCATCACACGTAATTATGAAACTGCCATGGCAACAGAAACTTTCAGAATTAACCCCCAGGACACAGAATAAACCAGCACTTAGTGAGCTGATAGGCTGAGTGAGGTCTAATAGTTGATGTGGAGAGTACTACTAAATAATAATTCAGTACATCTATTCAGATAAAATTTAACAAGCTCAGTTAAAGCTTTTTTGCTGGATGTAATGTTACTTTGCAAATGGTATTTCTAATTTCAGAATTTTTGCTCTTTTGTTTTTTTGCAAAAAGTGCAATATGGAATTGATGAGTCTTGTTATTTTGCCTATAAAGAGAGGTCTTAAATGCTTACAAATGCCTGCCAAGTGCAGCCATTCAGTTCTACACCACAGAACTAGATGAATTTTACTCGAGTTATAAAGCACATTAATTTAAGATTATACCCCTGTATGCTGTGGAACATATGTAGGTACAGCACAAAGCTGACAATTTGTCAGGCCCTTCTCCAAGCCCTTTCCATGAAGAATGAGCCCTTTTCATGATCCCATTTGGATCAATTGCAAGTGAGAAGACATTATACACATTACACAAAATCACACCTTTGTTGCTTAACAGTGCAAAATATTGTTGGTATAATTATTTTTGTGCAGTTTTCTTGCTCTGTGGCATCGATCCAAATGGGATTCCAAGTCTGGCTGGCTCCAACCCAGGACTACTTCACATGAGGCCCTCAGGATCCTCATTGTCTCACTCAGCTACAACCAATGTCTCTGTGGTTTTGGTTCAGCACAGAATGGTCCATGCAGGGAAATCCAAACATTGTTCCTGTTGTCAGTGGCCTTCTGCAAAAATTGGTATTGATTTCTTGCACAATTGAGATTCTTCTTCTTTCTCCTATGTCTGTGGTCCAATTTTAAGTGCTATATGGCTGAACATCTTTATGTGACACTATTTCTTCATTTTGGCTCCTGATATTTTTGGAGCCATGGTATCATTCTGATTTTAAAGTACATCTGTTGGTTTGGAAACAAGAAGCTATGCATGAAAACAGAGTAGGTTCCCAAAATACCTTTATTAACCAGGGCACCATTTTTAATTGCACATAAGTTGTGAAGGAAATGGAACATAAGACCTAAACAGACAGTGGGAGAACTGAGTTTGTGTAGTCTGGAGAGGAGAAAACTGAGGGAATTCCAACCTTCCAGTGCATAAAAGAGGTTTATAAACAAATCAGTTCTCAGAAATGAACAAAAGGATGGCACGGCACAACAATTACAGATTTTAACATGAAAATTTCCATCTGGATATGAGGACAAAACTCTTTGCAGTGAGGGTTTTTAAACACTGGACAGGGGCCAAAAAATGCTAACAAGAGAAGAGCCAAAACTTCCATTTTGGATGTTTTCAGAATTTGACTGAACAAGGCTATTGGCAACCTTACACAGCTCCAGACCCAGCCACACTTGGCATAGGAGCTTGGATTAGATCCTCCTGAACCCCCCTCCATAGAATTTCTCTACAATTCTACAACCAGCACCTCCTCTGGGTTGTTTTTTCACTTCACCTCATAAGAAAGGAGTACCCAATGTATCTTTCTGGAAGTTTTTGGGTGAAGAAAGCCAGGAAAAAACCTCTTTGGACTAGGAAGACTTGGAATTTCTGATGCTATTTTGATCTTTGGGAGGGAGGAGGGAGAGAGACAAAATGGCTCATAGGACAATTCCTTTTTTCTACAAAGATGTGTGTTATCATCATAAAAATTTTCTGAAAAAAACTGAGCTGAGAGGTGCAGCCTTCCCTATCAATCGGTGGTTGGTTACAGGGCCTTTCTGGACCTGTCCTAGCAAGATGAACTCTGGACTTTTACTCTCAAAAATAACTTGCAAGGAACAGCTCTTCATGCTATGTAACATAAACAGTTCCTAAAATATGCAGATCAGGAAAAGTAATGATGTTTAATACTATAATGTTTTAAATGTCTTAATTTAGTTTATAGGCACTCCAAAGAGAGGCCTCTGGAGGAGCCACGCATCAATAATATCAGCCTGTGCTAGCTGAGTAATTACCTCTTGGTGCTGAATTCTTAAATATTAATTTGCTATGTGCTATTCATCATATGCAACACTCTAATCTGTGAAGGCAAGGCAAAATCAGGGCTCCAAAGTAAAGGGAGAGAGGAGCTTTCCCAGCCAAGGTTCAGAGCTGCCAGTTCTTCAGACCTGCAACTCCCCCATTTCTTGACAGACATCCAGATGTCTGCTTCTGGTGCCATCACATCACTGCACACTCCTCAAAGCAGAGCTGCAGAAACCAGCTTGATGTGATGGTTGGTAAGGAGAAGGTATGAGAATGTCTGAGACTTTTACAAGTTTACCTTTTTGCTCTGGAATTCCTGCAGCATCACTTTTATTGCCTTGTGAGGTGGCCAAAGAAATGCTCCTGAGCCCCTGGCACAGAAATGCAGTTCCTGTTGTTAGTGGGGCCAGTGAATATCTTTGCAAACAACTTCTGTGATCAAATTGGGGTATATTCAAATGCAGCATGGTAAAGACACCAAAGCTAAGCTCAAATGAATGAAGTCAGCTACTAAGGAACTTCAGCTGCAGTAGTACAACAGCTCCAACTAATTTAGTCCAATCTTGTAGATGAAAAAACCCAAGTATGTAACTGTGAATGCTGAAATGTATTTAAAATAGATCTAACATTATACTTCGTGCTTTTCCACTAGGAAAATTTTATTTCTTGGACTTCAGCTATTCTCTGTTCTATGAGAGAGGCAATCTGTATCTAAGACAAGCAAAGAGAGGAGAAAATTGATGTATTTCATATGCCCTGAAAATAAATAAAATTGATCTTGAAAATTTTCTGCTAAGTTAGGTGGACTGTATTGGTTGGGTAGGCAGTTTTTAATGCAGAGCTGCATTCTGCTGCTATGGTTCTGGTCATGCTGTAGTCAGGCTTTAGCATGGTTGTGGTCTCTATCATCAGCTGCAGCAATCAATAGGATAACAGATTTCTGACTAGAGAGAGAGGGAACCTCAGCCCTGATGGACATCTCTGGTTCTGATATTAAAAATATTGCTACAAGTACATCAGTGTGCTTAGACAGACAATGCCAATGCACACTGGGGAGGAAAAAAAATGTTCTGGTTTTAATTATTTGGTGTAGAATTCTGGATAAGTGATTTAACCACTTGGGACCTCAAGATTCTAATTTAAGTGACAAGTCTCCATAAAGCCTGTCAATTTATGATACTCAGTGACAGAAATAGGAATAAAAATAACTCCTTTTGCATCGTGCTTCATGTTATAATGTGTTCATTTGATAGGAGAAATCCCTCAGGGTGGGAGTTTTCCTTCATGTGGAAAGCAGTGGACACTCAGAGTTAGGCAGAGAGGATGCTCACTCTTTTTCTTTCAGAATGGTTTACCCAGTAGTAAAATCAGAATAATCCCACTTTCACAGGAGTGCAAGAACTTTCCAAGTTCCTTCACAAATTTCCTGCAGAGTTTTACACTGTGTTTATAATCCAAGATACAAACCCAAGGATGGGTACTCTGTGTTTCCAAAAGTCCCAGAGGCAATGCCTGTCTTCTCCTGGGTATTTTGAAGCTGAGAGTGTTTTTTTTAATCTGATGTGAGGACACAACTCGAGGTCAAATCTACATGAGCTCAGTTTCAATGTCTGTAGACTTTCCCTGCAGACTTTCTTGTGAATTCCCTGGCTACTCATGCTTCTTATCACAGCTGCCCTCACCCTGAGCCAGTGGGAGCATCCCAAGAACCCATGTGTGTGCCACAGATGCAGAATCTTATTAAGGAGCAGCTAGTGAAGAGGTAATCATGTTCTAGTTCATCAGTTCCTCAAAGAGCAAAGTGTCTTGGGAATGAAGTCTGTGAAAAGAGACCACATGCTCAGACTTGAACTCTCACCAGCTGATCACAAAGAGACAGACAAAGTGATCCTTGGGCTGATCCCTCAGGGAAGCATTTTTTCCAACCCTTCATCAACCCATTTTGGAAGCTGTTTGCCTTCTGTAACACAAATTTTTAAAATGGTACTTAATCACACCAAGGAGCTTTCTTTTCCTCAGACAAATTGTGTATTTACATACAATTCTCTAATTGCTTACAATATGTTGTCTTCCAAATGTAACACCTGCTTGGGGATGCTGCTAATTTAGATATAACAAGATAAACAGTAGAGTTCTGCATATTATAAGGCAGGAAAAAGGTAATTTTAAAATATAATTAATTAATAGTACATAATAATAGGGTTAATAATAAGGATTTTTTTTTTTTTTTTTTTTTTTTTTTTTTGTATTCATAGAGGCTTCTATAGGAAATTATTTTCCTGCTGATTAAGGGTGTACTTCTAGGAAAATTTGGCTTCGTTACATGACAATAATGAAAAGAAAAATAACTTAGTTGATTCAGAGCAAAAAGAGCATATTATTTGGCATATGCAAACTAAGGAGGAAGAGCTCTTACTCTGAGCATTGGCTGCAGTTCAGTGCAGGTGCATCACCTGTGTGCAGAGTTGCATCTGCTCTTCACAGTCCCACTTCAGGAGTGAGGTTTTTCTCCTGGGCTTTACAAGGCACTGCATTTAGTGCTGGTTTAGCACTGGCAGGGAGCTTTACCTCCTGCTTCAGAGCTCTAGTAGAGACAGAAACCTATGTCTTTATTTGGATGATTCCCTCAGCATTTGTGTGATTTCTGAGTGCCACTCACTTTGCATCCTTGAGTCTTCACAGCTGCCACTATGCCCATCAGAATTAAGATGTAACATCCTAAGGCTTCTCTGCCTCTTCTTTTTCTTCCATTTGTGGCTGCCTGCACAGTACAACAGGGAAAAAAACTTTCTTTGGCCATGAGGGCTCCAAAGGCTGATAGGTAATTGCTGATAGGTAGATCTGAATCTGTCCTAGTGGAAGTCTTGCCTTGCACACTTGCTTCCTTTGTTGACAAAAATAAGTTTCTCTTACATTTACTCTGCTTGTCTTGCTCTGTTTGTACAGTGTAACCTGAAAGGCCTATTTATTGGGTTGTGGCTGCAAAAATGTTGGTTGGGCTGAAACACAGTGGAATGACCTGGGCTGAGAAAACCATTTTGAATTTCACTGTGGTTTGGATATTATTTGAGACATTCACTTCATGAATTCATCATTTTTTTAATTCTTACCACTCAATTACATTTGCTATTTTTCTTTGCTTCCTAGAACATAACTTTTTTTCTTCTTCTTCTTTTTTTTCTTTCTTCTTTTTTCCTTTTTTCCTGGAGATCTGGGAGTGCTTCCCAAGTTACTGTTTTCTCAGTCTCATATATAGTTAAATGTAGTTTATCTCCTTTTTCAAGTGGAGGGGATAAAGGATGCTTCCTTTGTCCAGATGGCTTCTTGCCTCCGAGCTTGCTTGTGGTTCATTCAATGAGTTTCTGAGTTCCAGTAAATGTACTTCCCAGAGATTTTTTAGTTTTTCTCTGGGGCCTGGTTATCTGCTTTTCACATGTTTATCATGAGCCAGAGGTTCTCTGTCGTGCTGCAAGTGTCCTACCTACCATCCTTGAAACCCCCAAAGCATTCTCAGCTGCCCATCAGAACCTCCCTGTGCCCATTCCCTCCATCCCCATACTTCACCTGAGTTGTTTTCAAGAGAACTAAAGCACAATCTGATAAAAAAAAAAATTATCCCTGGCAGTAGTTTAACTGATCTTTGTGGGCTCACATACAAGTCTGAACCAGAGCTCAGAACCTGCCTGTGCTTTTTTTTTTTTTTTTTTTCCAGTAAAAATGTCTCTTTTAAACCTGGTGTGGGGCCTTTCATAACTGTGCTGTGACAAACTGTAGTCATGCTACATGATGCAGTGCTCTGATTCCTCTGACCTGAGAATATTTCCAGAATTCTAAGATTCAGGTTTTGTCATTGTTGTTGTTGTTTTTTTCCTAAGCAGCACATTTCATTTTATGTCTGGGTCTTACTAAATCACAACTGAGCATATAGGGAAGGGACAGGCTGTGAAATAATAGAACCTTTTCCTTTGTACTTGAAGTCCATCCTGTGCTGCAAGCAACAAACAGCCTTCCCACCTGCAGCCCTTTGCAAGCCAAAATGAAATGAGCTAATGTTCTCTATCCTATTCCAAGCATACAGGTGTCCACTGGATGAAAAGTGATATTGTTATTGGCATCATTGTAAATGGTGTCAGCACAGAAACCAAATGGCTCTGTTTGGAAATTGCCCTTTACACTGAAATAGGACGTGTTGGCTGGCAGTAGGGGTGAGCTTTGTCCCAAGGCTATATATCATTAGCAAGGAAACAGCACCCAGACTATGATTCCAAGTTCATAAAATCACTGTGGTCTATTTATTGAATGCAAAGACCTTTAAACAAGGTCTTGGAGTCCTTTTTAGAAAGGATACAGATTGCAAGGTAGACCAGACTTCCTCTGTTCTCACCCATCTTATCTCTGACAGCAACGTTACCCACATTTTCCTCATCAAAACCTTTTGGAAATTTAGAGTGGCTAAAAAAAGTAATGGTGTTGTAACAAAAACTTTTCATCAGAATCTGTTTGCTAGTTTTGACAAGAAGGATGTCTCAAATCCAAGGCAAAGTTTCATCAGTGCATTAGTACAGTCACAGAAGGCACAGGGCAGCTATCAGGAGATGTCTTTGCCTGCTGGATCCATCAGTCTGGATTCCTCTGGCTGTGGGAGTGCTTAATTCAAAAACATTTTCACACACCAAAACAACCTGCCTTGTCTTTATTTTGTAGGATCCAAGAATCTAAACATTTTCAAAGAGCAATGGAATGCTGTTGCCCTCAGCACCTTTATAATTCCTGCCCCAGTCCCAAAGTCTTGGACTTTTTTACAACTCTTAGATTTATTTATTATTATTATTCTTAAACCTAAAGGTTATGACTGAATTCAGTTTAGGTTGTTATTTAATCTTGTAAAAAGTGACCATAACTTTAGTTGCTGCATCAAAGTATTGGCTGTTTAAGTCTTGTTGTTGCCTTCTGAAGAGCCAATACAGCATCAGCTCCACCTGAATTCTGCTCCACTTCAGAAGTGAGTGCAAAAGAACTGGAGAGTTAAAGCTCTGGAACAGCAAGAGAGTCAGCAAACTAAGAAAGCCTGGCTGAAACAAGAGATTAAAAATAACAATGATGCAAATCAAAGCAGATAGAGAGGTGCAAACCACCCCTTGAGGCAGTGGAATTAATAGGCTTTCAGACAAATCATGCCATCATTTGGTTGGAAACCCCATCAATTGCACTTGGCAGAATAAATTTATTTAGATACAACTTCAGAACATCCCACAAAGGATCCATTCTGACATGGGAATGGCTTGCATTATCTATGATCACACAGGTGGCTCTTGGATGCTGTGTAACAGATGCCTGTGCAAGTGTCCCAGGAGCCACTCTTTGTGCATTCATTTGAAGCCAAAACACTTTGACAATGCAAAAGATTGGTGAAAGGCTGCTTAGCTGATGCTTATGTGGTGAGGAGAACATTTAAAGCAGAAAAGCTGGATTGTTTTCATTGGTCATTAGAGGATAGTTAAGCCAGTTTACTGCTTACTGCTTTTATTCCCATAAAACTACTTCAAATAATTGTGGAGACTGAACCATTGCAAAAACCCCCTTGTTTGTAAGTCTGTGTATTGACATCACTGTCCAATTGGGTCTTTGGCACAAATTTCATTAGCACATGATTCATAAACACAGTTCTTAAACAGCAATCAATACTTCACTAATATGCCACAAAGTGCTACATCATACATTTACATAAATGATTAAGATTTCTGCTTTGCTAATGCATGCAAATTTGGTGCAGTGCAGATAACAATGCTGCACACGAGGCATTTATTAGCACTGTCTTTGACATTATTAAAGTTCAGAGATAGGGCTCAAGAAATTGCAACAACATGGAGCCATTAAATAAGAACTCTTGCCTGCAATGAGCTCTACTAGAAGAAATACAGTGTTTTGGTTTTTTTTTTTCCTTTTAAGGTTGACAATGGTTGCAAAAGCAGCTCCCCTGTCAGCTGTATCTGTTTCTGAGCTCTAAGACTGCCAAGGTTTAGTTACTTGCAAGAATTCCTGTGAAAGAGCAATTCTGTGGTTATTTCAGTGATTTAAATGCATGAGGAAAATGAAAGTTGTGCTTCTGGACCACGCAGATTGCTGCAACATAAAGTTTCCCATTTATGATGGGGAAATACTGTAATGATTACTGTGGCTTTATGGTGCTGTAGTTTGGGTGACACAGGTGAGAATAGATCACATGGAGCATTATCAAATCCAGGTTCCCAGAGTTACAGTTCTCTGCATGTGTTTCAGCAGGATTTGGATGAGCTACTCAATAGAAGAGGAGTTCATTCATCTAACACAGAGTCCCCAGCTCCCAAAGTCCATAGAAACCCTCTGAATTATTTGTTAACATTTCAATATTTTCACTGCTAATGCATGTCCAGTTTTCCTGAGAAATACATTCTTATTTCTCAGTCCTGGAGGGATGCTGGCTTATCTTCTTCCAGCTGTCTTGGCCTTCAGGAAACTGAAAAAGATGAGCTGAGACCCACTGCAGGAGATTTTGTTTCATATTGCTCTGGTTACTCCTTATTGCTGAATGATGAATATCAATTTAATTATACCAGGGAGCCCTGGCTGTGTTTTCCTTTGTTAAGTCAGAAGTATGGAAATGAATTTCAGCTACTGTTAAAAAAATTGCTACAATACTACTACAAAACACAGAATTTCCACTGATTCTGGCTTCTTCTACTAAATTGAGCTCAATTAGGCTGCATGTCTCCTTTATTGTCAAAAATTATAAAACTGCTACAGTCACGTGTGGGATGTGGGAGTGCACTAAATCACGAGATGTGTCCCTATTTCCAAACCTTTTCCTAAACTCCACTTTTGCTGGAGCTGCTTTTAAACCTGTGTTAATGGCTGCAGTGAGTAGGTACATCTATATCTGGATTTAAGATATTTACTATGGGATGGAATCAAGGGTGTGCCATGAGACAAAGAATAACTTGGCCACCTCAAGATTTTGACCCTTTTTTGTGTGCATCAATGCATAAATGCCCATTCCCGTTATATAATTTATTTTAAGGCATGGGCAAGGAGCCTTCATACAGACATACTGAGTTTGGCCTTTCTGTAGAAATATTGTAGACAAATTATCCTTCTGCCATAAGCTGGTGCATTTCCAGAAGTTTCAGTGAAGCTTCATCACTTAACACTGGCAGAGAATTTGACTTTGTTTTGGAGAAAGCAAAACAAAGCAAGATATGGAAGAACCTAATGCAAAATACCTTGAAGCTCTCAAAAAGTCTCCATGGGAACTTAATGAAGCACTAAAATTGTTCCTAATACCTGTTTTTGAGTAATTTTGTCATTGTTACTGTTGCTTCTTTGCCCACCTCCCTTAAACTTTACTAAGCAATGCTGGTATTGAAGTAAGGTTTCATAAAATATGTGCTCTAGGTGACAAAATGTCAGCTTACAACTCAGATCCTACATTATAAGAGAAGGTGAAAGACGTAAGAAATCCTGGTGGCACTGAGCAGACCAGGAGGGAAGGATCTGGAGGTTTTGTTACAGTTTTCCTTCCCACAGTTCTGAAAGTTTATAACTTTTTTACTGCTTTCTTGGTTCCAAAAAGAGCAGGGAATTTTCCTCCCCTCTACAATTTTGTTTGCTGCAAGATTGATAAAAATTTATAGCTAATAAAATAGGGGTCTATAAAGCCCTATAACACTGATTTATGGGACAAATGACTTGGGGCACATGCAGTAAACAGCTTGAGCGTTGTTCACAATCTTTAGATTACATCCCCAACCTGTTCCAGCTGAATACTGTAATCACCACCCTATGTTTTCTATTGCTCCCATTTCTGGCTTAATGAATCCTGAATTCTACTTTGTGCAGGGCCCAGCTTTAAGAGGACAGATAGAGGTTATTCTTTTTCTGACACTCATTCCTCCTCTGAAATCCCCACTTTCTAATCCTTTCCCAGTCCCCAGGATACAGCTGTTCTGGGAAAATTCCTTTGACTAAATCTCTGAGAGAAATGTCTACAGGAGACCACACCAATACAACCAAGGATTTGTTGTTGGACCTCTAATTTCCACATCTGATCATCCCCAGTAGTTCTTAAGATATGGGCTGGAAATCTTTCATGGTAGCATGCAAGATTTTTTTTTTTTTTCTTTTTCACAAATTATATGTTAGAAATTTAGAGGGAGCTGGGGTAGAATATATGTCAAAGGACAAGTTACTACGAGTGAAGTGATGGGCAGTATCCTCACCCTCTGTGCAAATCAGAGGTTGTCTTGTTGCCAGGTTTCACTGACTTAAACCTTTTGCTGAATGTGTTTGTAATCATGTGTGTAAGTTGCTCAGCCTGAACTAGGAGCAAGAAATCATTCCTGTTAAAAAAAGAGGATCCTGCACCATATGCTATGAAATAAAGTTTTTAGCTACTCCAGGAAATTTTGAGTAAAAGCTGTATCACCTCTGGAAGGATATTCCTAAAGGACAGGAAGAGGGAGCACGAGGATACTGAGCACTTAGGTGCCTGCAATCTCATTCAGCCTTGTATTGTAATCTTAAATAATTGGATATAGTTTTTCTCCATGTCTTGAATGCTCATTTACTTTTGGAAAGCATTTTGTGATCAATGACTGTTTATTAAGCATGAAGTGTAATTTTATTTAGTTGATGATGGGGTGTACAGGGTTTTAGCAGGGCATAAACCAAGGCAAAGAGAAAGAAACAATTATTCAGTTGAATTACAAATAAGGTATGACTATGCTGCTGAATTATTCTGGCTACATGAAATGCAGTGATTTTCATTATCTCTGGTAACAGAGGAAGGGCATTTTCTTTCTTCACATCTGTAAAATGTACCAGACCTAGGGCATCCTGTAGCCTTCTTCACCCCAACCATCCCAAAGTGCTTTCTGCATTGAGATTGTGTAGGGAATCATTTTCCTGAGAGACAAATCTCTTAGTGCAGAGGTTGGCATTTGCTCCTTGTGAGCAGAACTGGAGTGCCTGGGGCAGGTGGGATGGTCCTGAATTTCAGAGTTATTGAGGGGTGAAACTGAGGCTTTTTTTAAAAAAATTGAAGCGTTAAGGAGTTCTCCAGTCTTCTCTTTAGAGACTGTTGCAGGTTTGATACTGATTTCTTTCTGGGTGATCCAGAGGGATGAGTCTCCAGAGTGTTTGTGCTGATGGCACACAGTCTGACTTCAAACTGGAGCACTAAATCAGCCACATATCCAGCCAAATTCCCACTGATGTGAATTGCTACAGGACAGATCCCCAAGGCTTTTTATCTAACAGATTTCTGAGACCAGCAGCAATCCTCCTCTCCTCACTCCGTGTGGCCACCGAGCCGCCAGCCTTTAATTTGCTGCAGCTCATCCTTTCTCCTCAGATCTGCACATTCATCTGCCACACCGAGGCTTTCTCATTTCCCTTTGTTTCCCTAAGTGCAGTCAGTCATAAGCTCATAGCTCCAAACTTCCTCTTTTAAGGAACCCCCTATCTGTGCTGCTTCTGTATCCAACCAGACACCAGGGTCAGGAGTTTTCCGCATCACCGTCTCTTTTTCATCTCTTACTCTGTTTCCTCGAGCCTGGGCCAATTTTCCATTAAGAAGAGCTCAGCAGTAGAAACAACACATGTGGCAGCAAAAGCAGAGTGCCTTTTCCCATTTCCTACTGCCATATGATTTTTTATTTTGAAATCTAAGCACAACATGTGTCGTGCTGTTCTTCAACTCAATGAATTGCTTACTTGCTTCTCTGTATGTTGTCACTGGCAATCATGAGCTGGGGAAAGGCAATCTCTCCCAGTTCTGTTCCTTCCTAGGCAAGGGTAATAGAAGCCTTGACTTCTAGATGAAAAATTATTCATACCCTTCTACTCAGCCAGTCTCACGTGGTGATTTTATTTGGAGAATACACACACACACACAAAAAAAGTTAAAATTTGCACCTCCAGGATCCTGCCTAAACACTGCAGTTTGTTTCCTGCCTCTAAGTCAGAACTGCATTGATCAAATACTTGCAAGAGAATTTGGGTTGCTCCCAGAAATATTCACATATGTGGCTTAAATGAAAGCTAAGAGCATCAGGGTTTTATTTGCCTTTGCAGAATTTTATTTTTTCCTCTGTGAGAATGGTGAACGGTACATTCTTAATTGGGAACATTTCTTGCAAGTAATCAACACCTTATTTGCAATCAGAGGGACTGGAGTTTGAAGAGGCTCCATAGGTACAGCCAGATGATCAGAAGCAATTGCCTTCACAAGCAAAGCTGCCCATCTGCTGAGAGTGGTAATTTTCAGCTAATACCTTAACCTGGTCTCTTGTGATCATCAGTCCACACTCTTACTTTTGTTGGAGGTACAGCACTGGAGGCTTAATTAAGTCCCAAGTCCCTTAAATATTAGGGGAGGAATTCTGCTCCCTTCTCCAGTCTTTCTACTTCACAGCCCACAGTGCTGTGGACAGAGAATGAGGCACCCTCAGAGAAAGTAAAACTCTGGGTTATGGTAAAGGGCCACATCCAAATATTAGGGTGACACAACAGGAGGTGACCTGCAGTGGGATGAAGCACAGAATTAATAGTATGATGGAAACACCAAGCCATGCCAGCCTAGGAGGCAGCCCACAGGCAGACCCTGAGCATCTTACCAAGAAGAGTAGAGAAGTCATTTCAAAGCACCTCTCATGTTCTTTGCTTACCTGGAAAATCCCCTCCCAGAAGCAGATGCTGCCATGGGAACAGAAAGAAAGAGCCCTTTAATATTCTGTGCATTAAGTAGACTTGCTATCAATGTGCTTTTGTGATGGTAGAATTTCTGAGTTTGATGATTAAAGATGCAAAAGTAGGGTTTGGTTTTGTACTTCCTAATGAAAATCAAACCCTCCAGAGGTTATGGATAAATGACTAGATATCCCAGAATGTAATTTGAGCAAGTTCCAGATCACTGGCCAGAAGAAAATTCAACCACTGAACACAAAGATGTGTTTGCAGCCATGAACACTATCTGACAGGGTAACTAGATTATGTCAGACTTTGCTTACAGGCAACTGAAAGTAAATAAACCTGAAAAATTACTTTACAGGGTATGACTGTGGGTGATGAAAAATACCACACATGAAGAATTATGATCCAAGCCAGAATTACCTTTATGTCCCTATTCTGCTCTCAAGGCTTTCTTTTTATCTTTAAAATAATAAAAAAACCAAACCTACAACCTTAATATTTCTTACATGTCAGCTCAGACCCCCTTGGGTTAATACATTCCAGAGTCTTGTTGTTTACTTCTCATTAAGCTAAATGTTTTATGCAAATCATCTGACATAAAGCCAGACGACCAATCTAGAAAGGCTGTAATTCCATCTGATGAGTTCATTCAACGGAAATCTGTACTTAATTTCCATAATTATACTACCCTATTCTCATAATGTGAACTGATTGCTGCAAAAACACAAAATAACTAAAATGCATTCAGATTTAAAATATGAAAATGATATGTCCCTTTGGGCACAAGAGTTATGTTTTACAAACAGTTTCTCTATTTTCTTTTTTTTTTATTATTATTATTTCTCCCACAAAATATCTCTATATTTAAGGCTGTGCCAGCCTAATTTATAGAGTATTAAAATGATAAGAGCTATTACTAATGCAGTTTCATCTTGATAGTTAGAAAAAACAATGGAAGAGAAAAAAGGAGAAGGGGAAAAGAAAAGAAAATTGAGAAAAGAGAAGACACCAGGGCACTAAGATTTGCATTAATATGTTATGTTCAGAAGCCTGAAGATTGCTGTCTCCTTGTCATCTAGCTTAACCTTACAACAAACTGGTTGTGTTGTTGCTGACAAGTCTGAGTATCTTCTTAATTATACAATCAGCCAAATTAAGTTACTATTGCACCAATCATGCTTGGCATGGCTGCTCTGCACATGGCTTGAAGGAGCTGAGAAGGGTCTGAGCTTTCCTTTGGGAAAGTCATGGATTTCAAAAGTCATGCCCAAACATCTTGTTTTGATGCCTAGAACCAGAAAGGGAAGCTGTGCTGCTGGCTTTGAAGTGTTTTTTTTTTTTTTTTTTTTTTTTGTGGTGTTTGAAGGAATCTAATCTGCCAGAGAGTGGTATCTGTTCTCCATGGTATCTGCTCAGCATGATCCCTAAAGTATCCCAAAGGCTGAGCTCAGTTTTTTTAGGGGAGTTATGCACCAGGCAGCTTTTTTGTCTTTTTGTGCTTTGTTCTATTCACCCCCTTCTTACCGAGAACGAGAGTTTTAAAAAGTTGTAGTTAAAAAAGTGGAGCAATATTCAGAAAATGTGGTTCAAAGGGCAGGAGAGGCTCAATGGCATTAACCAGATGGTGCTACCCCTGTTAGTACCCAGCCTTCATCATGAGTGATCCATCAACAGCTTGCAAAATGAAACTTGGGGCTGTTACCCGTAGAGGAAAAACAAACTAATCACTCCATCTCACTCATGCTATAGAGAAAAATCCTCTGATACACAGAAACATGGGTTTCTGTTCATTATAAAACATACTTTTCTCTTTCTGCCTTCTGCACTGAGCTAAAATGTTTTTCCTTACATTACTCAGAAACTCAGTGGCTACTTCAGGTAAAAGCCACAGGTTCCCTCTCTCATATTCTACCAGTTCCCCATGTAATGCATGGGTTTCTTTTTCTAGTGTCAACTGAGGGTCCTTGAGTATATCATGATTTGTGATTGCCCATTTGTCTGTCATCTGGGATTTGTGTTACTGACTCAGTATTTTTTACACAGGTAGACATCCTTGACTGCTAATTTCTCCTTGGGAAGCAATGCCACAGCATTTCAGCTCTGCTAATGATAATTATAATTCTGTGCTTTGAAACTCAGCCTCCTTCTGTGTGTGGGGAAAGAGTAGAAATTGCAGCAGTTTTAGTTCTATTATATTATAATCACTCTTGTCTTGGCTATTTCTCCTTCATCTAAACTTCTCTTGTGTGTGGTGGATGGTCTTAAGATTTGCTTGAACTTTGTGTGCTCTTAATTTGCAAGCAGTTGAAAACTGTAGTTCAGTTTTCTAAAGCTTCCAGAGGCTTGAGTGTGGAGTAGACAGTTATATATGATGGATGGTGAAACCAGTTAAATATGTCACACTGCTGTGAGCCTCTGCAATAATATTGCTGCAGGAATTCTATAGAACACTGATAATTCTGTTGTTACCATGATGACCTTTCCGTGGAAAAAAAAGAGAGCAGAATCACATTATAGCTTTCTAATAAAAATAAGAGGTAATCCTGTTAAATTCAAGCTCATCCAGCTAAATCACTTTAGCTTTCTCATCTCCCTAGTTTAAACATCCTCAGCTGCCTTTCTTGAAATGAGAAACACTGGCAGATAAACAGCCTCAGCCCGTGCTCTGTGGGGAGATGGATGCCAGCCCATTTGCCATCCTTGCTCAGTAATGCTGGAACGTGAAGACTTGCATCCTTTGGTCAGAGAGAGGTTCACAGGGCACGTGTGTTTGGGAAGTGTCCAAAGAACTGGGGCAAACATGGTGTTTCTCTGGAGTTGCCTCAGCCTCCATTTGATGATTTGTTCTAAGAACAGATGTGTAGCTCATCAGTGCTCCTTGCTGGGACATGTGATGCTCACTCACTAACTTCTCAGCAGCCCTTCCTGGAGCAACTGGTTCTTCTGGAAGAGCAAATTCTTGCTTATTCAATTAGTTTAATGGACTAGAAGTGTTTAAACCCAAATGCTCACTCCAGCTAGCTGAAAAGCTTTCAGTACTGAGTACAAAGCTTGTTCATAGCCTTATGGATTATTAAGTTTATACTTTAATCAGAACTCAGAAGAAAATATTATTCCATAAGCCAAGTCCCATGAGTTTTCCACTTGAGAGAAGTCCCTTTAAGAAACTAAATTGCATTTTACTTGTATGCAGGAAGGGCTAATGAAGACAATTTGAAAAGGATGTCATTTGTTCTGAAAAGTGTCAGCCAGTGTAGATTCCTTTATCTAGTGGAGAGAATGACCTAATTTTACACAAGATGAGCCTAACTTTGGATCTAGCAGTTTGGATTTGCATACATTGAATGAATCTGCTTCTATTGAGCTCATTTGCATGAAGCAATTTGAATGCAGTTTGGTCATAAAATGACTATTGTCTGTATTTCATTGGAGTTTTCTAAGTGGTAAAGCAAAGTAATTTCTCAATGAGTAATATAAGGCTATTTTTTTTCTATGTCTGTGGCTGCAAGGAATTTACCTGGAATTGATCTCAAGAAGTTAGTGCAATAGTATTCAACAAACACGTCCTTGTTTCTCTTCTCCCTTCCCATTTCTGCTACTCAAAATTACATTAAATCAAATAGCTTTGGCTTATATCACATCAAATTTCCATAGGGTGTAGCACTGATTTGCATCCCACTTGAGCAAACTTAACAATTACCAGTATTTTTATTATGGTTGTAAGTACTACCACTTTCATTTACTACACAAATATCACCACTTTTATTTTCATCTTGAATTCTACTTTAAAGAGATACCTGTCTGCAGCACAGAACTTCTTGGTTTGTGCAAGTGAGGAATGGAAGAAAAAAACCTGCTGTGAGCATTCTGTTGCCATTGCTGTTCTTATTCCAGTATCTCATGGCCTGTTTACAGCCAGCTTCTCTGTCTGTATGCTGTTCTTCAGGCTGTAACACACACACACAACTGGTACAACTGGTACAACTGGTACAACTGGTACAACTCCTCAGTATATTGATACAAATCTAGCAGATGAGGCATTGCAGCTGTAGATGGATTTTGCAGGTATCACTTTGTTCAGCCATAAAAAATGCCCAGTTAACCTCATATGCAATAATTAGTACCTGAAAATGATGCTCTTAAGGCTCACCTGAAGCTCTTCCAAATAGCTGGACTTGAGAGCAGAGGGAGTAAAATAGCCATCAAGAAAATGACTCAAAAAAGGATTTTCAGGGTGACTTTTTACTGCCTTCAGCACAACAGTTCCTAAGCAGAGCCTTCCCACTGAGGAAGCCTTGAGCTATTCTCAACCCAGTGTTAACCTGCAGTGACAGAAGACCCAAATTCAATTGGCTCATGGGGACATGCAAGCAAGTGACTTCATTTTTTGGCCCCAATTCAGCAAAGCAGCTAAGGATGTGTTTCTGCCTTACTAGAACCCAGTGGTGCTTTAAACCCACCCTTTAAAAAAGATTTTTACTGTTGTTTGCACCAGGTGGGATGAAAATAAGTATCTATGAACAGATGCAAATATTATTGCACTGTACAAGAAGCACCTCTGGTTACACCTTAATATTTTTCCAGGCTAAAGGGAACTTTAGCAGTAGAATCTTGCCTTGATTAGAAGATCTTTCTGTGAGAAATGGGTAAGGATGCAGAAGGAGGGGGGAAATAGAGCTGCCTCTGGGCAAAGGAAAGGAATTGAATTGAATGTGTGGGTGGAAATCTACTTTGCAGATTCAGACCAATTTCACAGACCCCCAAATTAATTGAAGAGATCCACGGAAGGTTAAACTGTTGGAAGGCTTTACTCACTCTTGGACTAAAAGTTTTCATTGAAAATACTCCCTGAATAATAGATGAGTTACTGGACTTCATGTAATGGCTACTAATGTAATGGCTAATAAAAATCTATTACTGCAGCTCCTCCTAGCAAAAACTATGTTCTGGAGTGTGCCTTAACTTAAATTATCTACCATTCCATAGGTTCAGCTCTCCTAATCTTCAGAGAAACAATTGTGCAGAGCAAATATTGACACAGCATGTTCATGTCAGATTGTCATCTTCATTTTTTTTTTTCATTCCTGCATTCCATTTAACAAATAAACCTAATTTTAATTTTTCTCTAAACCTCATGTGATAAACTCTGCATGTTTGCTTTGAAAAGAAGCTGTCTAATTGGGATGCTTATAATTAAATACATATACAAAACTGTTATATTAGGCCAACATTTCAAGCAATAGGATATTTGGGGCTTCCAGAGCTGCTTGGGGCTCTGAGTGTCATCTCCATTAGCATGAAGCAAATGGAGTTTCAGAGCACTTAGGTCTTGTACTTTGGCAAAGTAGATTTTACAACAAACTTTGTAGTCCTGTTACAAGTTTAGCTTGAAGAAATGTAATCAGATTAAGCTGCCCAAGACCCTTGGGGTGACTGAGACATCAAGATCATCACAGAGGTCTCAATCTGGCTGTAAATTAACTGACAAATCTCACCCCATGCACATGATTCTGCAAGCTTCCACAGGTTAAATCAGACACCTTCCCATAAATCATGATTATGGACACTCTGTTGCTCAATATTAAAAGTAGAATTAGTAATAATCTTATTTTTATACTGTTGTACCCTTAGTTTGCTCAGCAGAGCATAGCACAAAGGAATAGATTAGGTGTAGAAAAAGCTGCTGACACATCCCTGTGGTGCATCCCTTGTGTTAATACCTAACCCTGCCTATTTACCCTTCTTGACTGAAACCCTAGCAGCTTCCTACTATCAGAATCTACCCAGTCTTCACTGCCTGGAGCTGTGCATTATGCTGCACTTCACAAAGAAATAAATCCATGTTCTACTTAGTCTCAGTTTTGACAGTACAGCCACACATAGTGAGAGCTGAGTTTGGTTGTTAATCTTTCATATTTCTGATGAGATGCAATTATTTCCTCTCCCAAGTATATGCTCAGTTTCTCCATGAGTCCATGCAGATTTCTGGCATCTGTAACAGCCTTTTGCAAAGAGTTTCCAGGATCTGTTACCAGAGTGGTAAGAATTACTTCCTTTCAGTAGTTCTGAACATCCCCCCCACCTTGCCCCATTGGATGTCCCCCCTCTTGCATGAAAGAGATACTGAACAGTTTGTAAAAAGTTAACTCCCTCTCCATCCATCTGTGCACTTCTGTCATATTGGACCAAATTATTCTTTTTCTGGGCTGAGTAGTCCCAATTTATTGCTTTCATGGGGAGTTAGTGCACAGATTATTTTCCACTTTCTGAAATGTTTCCGTGTCTAATATTGAGATGAGAGATCCAGCCCCAGGCACAATATTCAAGGACTTTTATAACACCCCTTCATAAGGTGCATAGGATTCTGTCCTCCCTTTTCTTTAGGTCTGAGATGCTCTTGGGTGTCCCATCCACGGGTTTTTAGACTTTGAAAGAGTATGGCTTTATGAAATAATCTTGTTTGTTTCCTCTTTTCTTCCTTTGACTTTTATAGGCACCTCAGGAAAGTTCCAGAAATATGGTTGTCTCTTTAAATCATTTTTCTGTTTGTATTTTGTTTAGTGGACCCTTTAACAAACACTGTATCAGTAAAAGCATAAATTAATCACCCACCAAACAGAAAAGTCAGCTTGTGACATCTCCTTGTGAATTGCTAAGGAATGCAGTTACCTGGAGCCCAGCTGTGTCTCTGGGGCTTTTCCTACTATTCTTATTCACTGAAGAGCAAGAAAATAAAAATGAAAATACAAAATTTAAAACCTATTACCCTGAATCTTGGATCTCCTGCTGGTCAATCCTAGTCACGGGTGCCACCCAATGCCACCTTAGTTCCAGTTCATCTAAATTGGCAACTCCATCAATGGCAGATGCAGTGTAGGAACATCCACCTTGATTTTAATTCCTGCTTTGTGGAAATGTAGCTGCCAGCAGGGCCAGCAGTTGTGCCCTGAAGGCAACCCAAAAGTGTATTAACACTGCTCAGCTGTACCCTCCAGAACCTTCCTGATGGTTCTCAGTGATGCTTCAGTCACTTTTTATGAAAGAATCTTTACCTGTGAGACCATAATGAGCAAGTTAGAAGCCAGACACATCCTACTTTGATTTTTTGGAGTGATGACAAGCTCCCTGCATCCCTGGAATGTCTGGAGCAATCAGCCTCAGCAGGAGCTTATTTTCTAGTTCTAACCCATTTATAATCCATACAATTTTTCACTGTACTTTCTCTAAAGACAAATGCTCATTTTATATATATTATATGGACTTTATATTCTGGCTCCTTAGATGAGAGTCTTAATCTGACTACATTTATTACCCACATACAAATAAATTATACATAGTCTGTTATATTTCCTTTTTCTTCATCACCTGTCATGTATGAACGGGGATACCAAAAATATGTATTAAATGTCTTAAAGTGCTGCTTAGGATAGTGCCACTTTTCTGATAGGTTTCTTATTTCTGTTTATTGGGCTGGAACAATTATTAAAATTGGAAAGGATATTTTCAGAACTCTTCTACTTGGGAAGAGAAATCAAAGAGAATGAACTGATTATTGCATCAATGGGTACATACATACAGTGCTTGTAGGAGAGAGGCAGTGATTGGAATTAGATTATTTTGGTTGGTATCTTACATTTATGATGGGTTATAGAATACAATGATTTACTGTTTAATGCAGGTGGAGGAGCTGTGGCATTTGTAAGCTTTGATCCAGGGAAGGAATGAAATATTAAAACAATTTTCAGCACACAAGTGGCTCATGTTATTCTAATAAAAGTCCTCAAAGACTGTAAGTCACTCACCAGCCTTAGTGGTAGGTAAGCATTTGTAGTAACCATGGTGTCACTGACTTTATAACAGCAGCCACTGGAGTGAGGATGATCAGGAATTAAAGATGCTAAAGTGAGTTACCTGTTGAATGACTGTGGAATTAAGTAGCCTTTTTCTTAACGTAGCCTTCCAGAGACTTGCTGGAAAAAGATGAACAGCAGAAAGTGCTTGGAGTTGTGCTGAGCAGCCTGTGAGCCTTGTCTCCTTGTGAGCACAAGTGAGAATTGTGTTTTTCCAGTGTTTAGGTTAAAAAAAAATAATTGTAGGTATCCACAGATTCCAGGTCAGCATTTCCTCTCATACCAGTGATTGTAGCCATCTTTGTGTGGAGGACAGAATGATTTTCTCTTCCCAGTAAATGCATTTCAAGATGTTAAATGGAATTCATTAGTGAAGTGCAGCTGCACTGCAAAATATATATGTGTGTTCTGGGGTTTGGATCAAGAATATTGAGGAAAATGGCATGATTTTGATGCCTGACTATTCTGGGTACTGTACTGAAGACTGGTAGAATGCTTTTCATTTTCCAATCCCACCATCTCTTTTGAATAGTTAAGTTCTGAAAATTACTTGCATCAAAATTGAGTTTGGTCCTTTTTCATACTTCATTTCTTGTGAATCTTCCAACAAGCAATTCTAATCAAAATAACCAACCTAAGAGTAATTTTAACAGAAGGCTCATTTGTAACTGTCAGTGTTCATTTCAGAAACCTTGATCTAAATGTTAAATTTTGGGAAATACAAATATACAAATACAAATTCTATATATGCAGCTGAAGGAATTTATATTCCTAATAATGAATATTTGTAAATGAGCACTCAGCCAGTAACTGTTGAAGTAAATTTATTGGCACTGAAACAACATCAGAAAGTTATGAGCTGTGCCCATACAATTCAGCAGAAAGCAGGAGGTGAAGTAACTTGAATTTTCAATACCAACACTTTCTCTCTTGCTCCCCCTCTTTCCCTGTTTTCTTTCTTTCTCTCTTTTTCTTTCTGTCTCTATATTAGTAGCAAAAGGATGAAACCTTTCTGGAGAGATTTTCTCAGGGCCAGGGTGCTGAATATGTGTGATAATATGTGGGGACCTGACTAATAGGAAACCAAGCTGACTCCTTACATCTGATTCCTGAGTGCTGCAGCCAATTTAGTTTGTGAGTCTGGTGTAAAAGAGCTCATTTGCACCCTCTTCCTCTGGAGATGAGTTAGATTGTGATGGCCAGGAACTGAGGAAGGGCATTCTCCAGTGAGATACTTCAGGAACTGTTCCACTTCATTTTCAACACCATCTGCATCTTACAGAAAGAAACCCGTGGTTCAGAGGAACAGGGTGTAGTCAGACTTCTCCTTCAGGACAGGTGGCCAGAACCATCCAAAGTTCAGGGAATATCAAACACATCTTAAAGGCACCTTTACTGACCACCCCCAGTGGGTTTTTATCAGCAACAGCTAAGGATCGTGTTTCTTCAGAAGTTACTTTCAATAAGAGGGATTTTGATTGCAGTCCTTAAAATAAAGGTCCTCCTCATGCATCCAGGCTTGGTTTGCAGCACCCACACAAGACCTCACAGCCCTCACCTCCTGTCCCTCTGCTCATCCAGTCCAAATGCACTGCCACAATGGTTTTCAGGAATAAGCTCATACAGTAGTGTCATAAATAAGAAAAAATACCTTTCTAAGGTAGGTTAAAATGCTGCAGATACAAAATGCATTTCCTTTCTGTAATGCTGTTGAATAAGAAAACAGATTTCCAACATATTGCATTGCACTGGATACAGAAGGATGTGGTCCCATACCCTGCAGTCCTCAGGAACCATATTCTTCTCCCTGACCTCATTATCTGGCTGGCAGCATTCTAGAATTAAATTTTCAGCCTTCTAGAAGTAGACTGCTCCTCTTACAGTGAACATTCTAGTAGGGTTGTTGAACACTTTCTTTCTTTCTTTCTTTCTTTCTTTCTTTCTTTCTTTCTTTCTTTCTTTCTTTCTTTCTTTCTTTCTTTCTTTCTTTCTTTCTTTCTTTCTCTCTTTCTCTCTTTCTCTCTTTCTCTCTTTCTCTCTTTCTCTCTTTCTCTCTTTCTCTCTTTCTCTCTTTCTCTCTTTCTCTCTTTCTCTCTTTCTCTCTTTCTCTCTTCTTTCTTTCTTTCTTTCTTTCTTTCTTTCTTTCTTTCTTTCTTTCTCTCTTTCTCTCTTTCTCTCTTTCTTTCTTTCTCTCTTTCTCTCTTTCTTTCTTTCTCTCTTTCTCTCTTTCTTTCTCTCTTTCTCTCTTCCTTCCTTCCTTCCTTCCTTCCTTCCTTCCTTCCTTCCTTCCTTCCTTCCTTCCTTCCTTCCTTCCTTCCTTCCTTCCTTCCTTCCTTCCTTCCTTCCTTCCTTCCTTCCTTCCTTCCTTCCTTCCTTCCTTCCTTCCTTCCTTCCTTCCTTCCTTCCTTCCTTCCTTCCTTCCTTCCTTCCTTCCTTCCTTCCTTCCTTCCTTCCTTCCTTCCTTCCTTCCTTCCTTCCTTCCTTCCTTCCTTCCTTCCTTCCTTCCTTCCTTCCTTCCTTCCTCTCCTATACTGTTCTAATTTTTCCACTAGAATGGAATACCACGGATTTCTCCTCCTACTTTTGCTGAGGGGTGTTTTAGTAAAACACCTTCTGTAAAGACACATCCAGACTTTATCTGAAATATTTTAAATTTTTCAGTCTCTATTCCATTCTCTTATCTTCCTGTCTTTTACTCCACTAGATTAAAAATACCATAGGACATGGCATTTTGATCTTCTTCATCCTCAAGATACCTTTTTTCCTTTCTATGATAAGCTAAATGAAGTGAGCTTCTAAGCACCCTACTGTAAAACCTGTATTTGAAGACAGAAATTTCTCTATCATGCTCTTGAGTGTTCAGTGAGTAGACAAAAATCACATTTCTTTTTCCACTCATATTGCCTGTGTTTATATAAAGATTTCATTAGTTCTTTTTTGTACAGCAGCGTCCTGGAAACTCATCCATTCATCTCCATATCCACTCTGAGCAGCAAATCTTGTCAGAGTAACTTCCTTCCAGGCTATAAATCCTTTGTGTGATAGGCATGGCCAGCATTCCTTGTGTTTACCTATGTCCAGTTGCATTTGGCTGTTTATTAGTGTTCTTTGCTTGAATTCCCCCAATTTACCAAGCAGTCCTGTTAGATTTCTTACCATTTTTTTCTCATGCAGCAGCTACAGCAGCCACTAATTTTCTCAATAATGATTTGATATTTAATTCTGGATCATCCACAAAAAAAATGAATTCTAGTAGGCAGTGATGCACTAAAATTCCATTTTTCCACAACAACTTTCCTTAAAAGTGGGTTTGTAAAATCTGCTGTATGGATGGCTATTAATCCACTTAATATTTGTCTTCAGAAGATACAATGCTAAATTCAAACAGAATATTGTGCATTACAGTACTCTAACATTCTATTTATAGGAATTAAGGTGTGTTATCTCAATAAACTCCACTTGTACTTTTACCAGGATATGAAATGAAGTTAATCTAGCAAAACTTTCTTCCACAGAACCACAGTGACTCACAGTCCTTTCCAATTCTTTATGAGGTGAGTTCCTTTTCACATTTTTTTTTTAATGATGACAAACCATTTCCCTTGGTTTTCCTACACACTGGCTTGACATTTGCATTCTTACACATTTCCAAAAATTTCCAGTGGTTTACTTGAATATTCTAGGTACCTCCTAAGCTTGTTGTCATTGACATATTGAAAGAAATTCATTCTTTCTGATCTTTGGTTTTCTGATAGACTGTACTGAACATTCTCTTGGAAGGTATGACTGGAAAGCACTTCCACATTTCTTTCACTACTTCATAAAAAACTTATTAAAACAGAATTTGGGTAGAAAGCCATTCACTTGCCATGGAGCCCTCCTTGTACTTGTGAGTTTTGTTTCCTTTCTTTTTCCTGAACAACTAAAATGCAAATATATAGAACCTGTTTTGCTGACAGAACCTTTCAGGCTCTCAGGCTTTGTTCTTGCTTGTAAAATTTGACAATACTTGGTTTAGCAAGACTTTTTGGCTATGTTAATTGTAGTAAAATCTCTACATAAGTGCTGTTTGAGCTGAAGTCAGCTGGGCACTGGGAATTCAAAAGAGAAGCCACGGGAACAAAACATTTTGGATGGAGAAAAAAATTCTCCTTTGAAAAGCAGAGATTTCTTTTCCTGGCTTTCCCTGGATACATTTAATAAGGGGGGAAAGGCTCTTGCAGTGAAACCTAATTGCTTTTGTTCCTGCATATTCCCTCTGCAAAACATTAAAAGTGGCAGATCTTTTTCTGGGTTTGAGGACAGTTGTGCATCACTTTTCACTGGCAGAAAGACAAAGGATGACAGCCCCTCCATGCAAACAGAAAAATTAATATGTTTTCTGTATTTCTAGAACTGCATTTTTTCATATTTTTGGGCAAACACTCATTTCATACCTCATACCACCTCCATCACCTGTAGGACTTGCACCACTGGGTCAAAAAAAGCCCATATTGGATGGTCACCCTTCAGGTGACAAGATGTGGCAGGAGACAGACTTGCCAGGTGAAATAGTTCCCTCATTTGAGAGAACTGATAAGCAAACACTTGCAGTTCCCCTGATAACAGTTTGAGTTTCTTCCTAAACTCAAATACAATCTCATTATTAAAGCCTTTGTATCTACATGCCAATTTTTTCAAGCTTTAATATTGGTCTGGAGCTGGAAGGAAAACATTTACTTTCTAATTGCCTGACTTTTAGTTTGCTCTCATGTATTTAGCATTAAAATGAAATTTTTCCAAAGTAACTGCTCCATAAAGCAAAGTGCCAGCACTTAACACTGCTCCAGCAGGGATGTCTGTCACTCAAACAGACAGCTGTCTGTAAACACAGGGAAGTTACTTCATTCCTCCTTCAGAAACCTTATGCCCAATCAAAACAAAACCATAGGCAGAATATAATTGTTTGGAGAACCAGTTCCACAGTTTCTGTGATACTGTCCTGATTTTACTGGGGAAGTAGAGTTTTATGGAGCTGGGAAAGCCAGTCCTCAAAATTTGCTTATAGGTGGCAAATGGCACTTGTGGCACTGTAATTATTCCTTGTTTCATTATCCCTGGATTCATGAGAGCAAATTGATTCATAGCTCCCACTTCTCACACTAAGGAAAGGTGGGGAGAGGCAAAGAGCTGCTGTTTGCAGCAATCTCATGGGGGAGGCTGCAAAACACCTGGGGGAGTCCTTTGAAGAGGGTCTGTATGATGTGTTGGTCTCTTTGAGGAGTTGTGGAATCCTTTGAAAGTTAGCTGAATGCCACTCACTATTTTGTGGGAATGAGTCACCTGAAATTCAGCAGCCATAATACCTGTATTCATAACTTTTTTGTCAGTCTGCAGTGCCTCTCAGAAAACAGCCTGCTGGCAAAAAGCAATGGATAGAGGAACACTCTGCCAAAGCCAAGCAAACAAAACACACAGGACCATCACTTTCAGCAGTCAATGGTTTTTTTCTTTCCCCTTTTAGTGAGTGATCATCACCCATGAGGACTCAGGCTTCCTCTCCAGTTTGTAATAATATTCTGTATACAGAATATACCCACCTTGACTTGTAAGGGGAGGTACAAAACCATTGCAATCACAAAATCATCAGCCCAATGTGATCTCTGCCCATTTTACTGACATCTCAGAAGTCAAGGTGCAAGGTTTGGTTTTCAAAGCTGAGCCTGGGGTAGACACAACTGTGATGTGCACAGCAGGGATGGGAACAAACAGTGGGATGTGTGCATGGTGACAGAGTTCTTGCATCAAGTCTTCCAGTTAAGGAAATAATAAAGACAATCAATCAAGGGTTGGACTTGATCTCTGAGGTCCTTTCCAACCCAGCCAATTCTATGATTCTATGATAAGTGGATTTATCTAGGAATTCTGAAGATAGTTAATAGATTGGAATGATTGTGCTTTGGAAAAACAAAATTAAAAACTTCCATTTTGAAGTTAAGAAGTGAAAAACTTGGTCCAACAAATTCTATTATGGATCAACCATCCATGCTAGGTGTGCTCCAGGAACTGTGAGCTCTTCAGATCATCATGGCCTTTTCATCTCCCACATGTTTTGTCTGCTGTGCTGCTTTGTAAGTAGGTGAGTGAGAGTTTTCTGGAAGCTGATTATATTTCTGTGGCTCTGTATAAAAAATTCCACTCCTGGCTGTCATAACTCAGCTCAATTTCAGCTGAACAACACCCAGCTACAGAGTGACATCCTGTACTTAACCAGATCTGGCACTGCCTGATGGCATTTGTAATGAATACCTTTTTGCCTTCATTGCTCACTCCTAAACACTTTCCTTCTCTAAACATTCTTTTTATTTGCAAAACTGAGTTGAAATGTCAGTGCTTCTTGCTGGCATGCTTTAGTTTTTGATGGATTCACTTCTTCTGTGCTTCTCTGCGTTTCTTTTCATTTGTTCCATATGAGAAAAAGGTAATAACTAAATTAGATTTCCAGTGTTAACATCTTGTGTGTGGGTTTTGTTTTGAAGGACCTTAGGTAGTGCTAAATGTGAATAACTTTGGGCCGTTTGAAATGTTCTCTCCTATAACTTTTTATGATTGTTTCTTTTGCTGGCTGCTGGGTTTTCTTTGACAATTACTTTTTATTTATTTTATTTTAAAGTGTGTTAGCAAAATATACAAATTTTTGCTGAACACATTCACTTCCCTGTTAATAAAACACATTCCCCCACTTTAAAAGGAGCCCGAAAACTACTCGGAATAATGAGAAAAAAAGGAAAAGTAATTTTTTAAATAGCAATTCTTAACTGCCTTACAATACAGGCAGAGCTATGAATTTCCACTTCAGTAATAGTCCTTGAAACCATTCACTGAAAGGTGGTCTAAGAGGGCAAATTATAAAGAGGCTGCAATTTGCAAGGTGATATTGGCACTAAGTACTAATTCACTGTGTGAAAAGTTGGGACCTCAGTGAAATGAGAAGAAAGCCAGGTCTTATAGGTTTCTTTGTAATTTTAAAATTATGTCCAGATTCTAGCATTTCTTTTTCAATAGTTCAATGCATGTCCTGGAGGGTATTGCCACTATCATTTCTTTGCTATCAGAAATTATCCAGGCTTTCTTCTACCACAATTTAGTTTCATGCTGCAGTTGTAAGAGGCATTGATTCTGTGTGATTTAAGTGTGAGGTTTATTTTTTTTCCCCCCAGCCTGTACTCAAAATTCTCCCATTGTTAATCAATAGGTAATAGCAAGGACAAAGCATCCTAGGTCTTCCTCAAGTTCCTTTGGTAGTCTTAAGTGATTCTTCCCTCCATTTTCATTAATTCATTTAAATACTGTAAATTTTAGATGTAGAGGGTAGAAGAGAATATATTTCTCATTTGCTCTGGGCCTGTCACATACAAATGATTTATTTGTAGTTGGACAGTTCCATCTCTAACAGGGTAAAAATATTGATGACATTATGCATTTCCATTTTAAGTGGAAGGACAATTTAGATCACAGAAATCCTCAAGACTATGTATTATGGATGTATGACCTGGTAGATAAAGAAGATAAAATATGAAACAGGCTCTTCCTGGAATGTGAGATGAATCTGGAAAAACAGATTTAAGATTGCTCAGAGATCTTGCAAGTATTCACTGCCTCACAATCCTCCATTTCCTCCTTCTCTGAAGGGCAATGGACCTATTTTTGGAAGCAGCTTAGCACTTGCAGCCTTCTCTGTATTCACTGGTTTTTGAAGCTGAAAGAAGAAATTCACCTGTTCTCTGTAAGGAAGCACATTTTTTCATCCTATATAAAGAGTCTCTTATATAGGTGAAAAAAAAAAAAAAGTAAAAAGAAGGTGTCAGATTAACTTCTCAGTAATGCATGTTCTAAAAGTAGCAATACCACAAGGAAATCTGCTTCTTGGTATTAAGGTAGAAAGCTACCATTAAAAAAAAAAATAAAATTATGAGCTTTCCAGCCATGCTGAGTATCCCCAAGATGCCTGCCTAGTTTATACAGAGTCTAAACTTTTATGAAAAGTAATTATAAAGATTTCATTTCTATAATACCATGTACTCCCATTTGCAGAGGTAGAAGACAAGGCCCCCTTGCTAATAAACTTCCTGCTCAAACAAGCAGCTAACAAGGCTGGATGCAGCTTGATGAGAGGCAGCAGCAGCACTTTCTCCCATTGCACACTATTTTGCATGCACTTTTTAAAGGCTGTGCCAGTTCCAGGAATTACATTGTCCTCAATCCCCTGGATGGATTCTGGTCTGAATAACCCATGAAATATAGATGTTCTTGCAAACTGATTCTTGTCTTCCCATGAAATTCATCCTTCATTAGGCTGTGTTATGCCCAGGAGCCAAGTAAGCTGACACACAGACAACTTGTCATTATTTTAAAATTATTGGTACTCCCTTTTTGTCTTGACTGAGCCCTACAATGCTCTCTCACATCAGAAATCATCCTCCTTGTACCCAGCAGCAGTGTCAGGCATTTCACTGGCCCAGCAGACCAATACTGGCAAATCTGACTTGGGGCTGCTAAACCCAGACCCTGTCAGTATTTTTCCTGTGCAAGCAGAACACAAAGAAGTGTCATTTTCACTTGCTGTGTAAATTACTTAAAATTTCATTTTGACAATTTTAAAAGGTGCAAAAATGCAATCAAGAGCTGCCAACCCATATTGAATTATTCAAATCCTCAATTGGAAGGGGGATGTGAAAAAAAAAACAAACCAGAGATTTGTTAATGTTTCTGGTTGGTGTTGTCTTACTGTGGCAATTAGACTTTCAAATATGATGTGCCTGGATATGCCAGGGCTCTGTGCATAACTGATTGATTGGAGGAGCTGGGAATGAGCTACCTGTGCTCTGCTAATCTGAGACACAAAGAAGGGGCTCCAGAATGGCCCCAGGATGGGGTTTGCATGGCACATGCCCAGCACTGAGGGCAAAGCTATGCACCTTCTGGGACAAGGCAGCTCTGACAGATTTCATACATTGTACTAAGCTTGGGATAGAAAGGAATTTCTTGCTGGTAGTAAACAGGAATACACCTTGAGACAATTTTTAAAATTTTATTTCATGACTTGTCATGAGAACATGGGCTCTGTCTTGGGCCTCTTTGCCTCCTGTCCTTCAAGTCAGTGTACCAAGGACACGAAAAAGGTTTTACAAATTCTCAAGGTAGGTCTAGTTAGATGAGAGCCTAGAATCATGAGCCTTTAAAAACTGAGAAATCTTTTAAGTTAGAGTAGCAAGTCAAACAACTCATCCCCCTGCACACAACCCTTGTGGCTTTGCAACACATGTCCTTTTCAGCTTTTCTCTCAGTCCAGCAATCTCAAACAGCTTCCTGGGCTGCCACAATCTCAATACCCTTTTCTTCCTTACTTTGAGAAATTTTTTTCTTGTTTTGAGTCTCCTCTCTCCTCTTCTGAGACATCTCCTGCAGACATTGCATGGTCCATGCTGGATGGAGCTCTTTTCCCAGCCCACATCACCCCTCTCTGCAGTACATAACTTCCCTAGGCAGTTTGGTTCCCTCCCAGAAAAGATGCAGTGCTCTTCCCATGCTTTGTGCAGTAGCCATCACAGAGTAAAAAAAAGTAGCTTTCTTTTCTGTGGTCCAACATCAAAAAAACCCCAAAAAGCCCAAAACACAAACAAAAAACCCCATGCAGTATAAGCAGTTTCTCTGAGCAGATGCATTAAATCATCAGCCAGCCTACTGCAAGCAATGTTCAATGTAAAATCAACAGTCCATATCTTACACAATCAAAAGGAAATGATGGGATTTAGAGGACTTGGAGCACAGCAATTGAAATTCAGCTGACTCCTCAGCAATATTTTGAAATGCAGTTTACTAGAAGGAGGTGAAAGGATGGAAGGAAGGAAGAGAAGAAGAAAAAGAGGAAAGAAGAAAAGAACCAGCTGCTTTTCTGGAAAAAAGATCTAGAACAGGTGATGCAATGAAGTGCAGCTTAAGAAGTGGCCTTGCTTAGGAGAAAAGGTACCATGGAGGGAGAGTTTCTGTCCACTCTTCCACCTGTTCTGAGGCCTTCTCTCCCCTTCCTTCCTTGATGGGAAGCTACACTTGCTTTCCTTTTCTCCATCATTCAAGCACTGCATAAATTTCTCATGGGTGCTATTTCAGTGCCAGAGCTACTTCGTATTTTATTCTTCAGGTGTATAAATCCTGGCTAAATATCACTGGGTACATTCCTCTCAAACTTGGGGATAATGTGAAACTGAAATGTCTCATTAAAAGTATCTTCCTCTCACATTAGAAGTATTTTCCTTTTCTTCCACCTGTGTTCCAGCATGCATTGCAAGGAGCAGACACGCCTGCATCTCCAGACAAATCAAAACAGAGGGACAGAGTTGCTTGGATGCTGAGGGGAGCTAAATACCCAGCTCCTCCACAGTCATTTATCTGCTTAACACCACTGTTACAGCTCAGGCTGTCCCTTTTTGTTTTTTCATAATTCTCCCTCAGAATATCCCTCCAAATAAATATCTCCTGTGGCTTGCAATGAAGGCAGGTAAGACCTGATTATTTGGCTCTCTGTTTGTGAGGGGCCAAATTCAGCTGCTTTGCAAGTGAGTACAATTCTGAAAATGTTGCTACAGGTCCATTCACAGTCACAGAAAGGGAATTTAGCCCATCATCTCTTTCCTCAGAGAGAAATCACATCCTGGCTTTTGTTCCTCCTTGACAGATTGAAATCCTTTCCTGCCATGAGTCCTGGCAGGTAGGAAACAGGATTAGGTTATAATGAATACAAATGGATTTGCATTGTGAGGCTGCTGGACACAAACAGACTTTGCTTTCCTGCCTGGCTTTCCCAGCTGCCAGAGGGACTGCACGTGCTGGGTCTGGTTTGTGTCACCACTTTGAACCCCATCCTGGTGGCAGCAGTCAGTGAAGGGGTGATGCCACTTTCAGCTGCCTTGGTTCAGCCAGAGAACTGGGGCTTGTTCCTTGTCATTATTGTTAATTGGATGGACTCAGCATATCATTTTACACTGTTTTTTTCCTCATCTCTCTAGCTGTCAGGGATCCTCTGAATAGAAATGGAAACTTAATTTCTGCTTCAGAAGTTGCTTTGAAACAGACAATATCCTGCAGTTCAATTTTTTGGTATTGCATCTTTCCAACATGCTGAATACACTTCAGTGATTTCCGTATTATAAAAAAACAAAGGGCAGTGTAATTTATCCCAAATCCATTCAAAACTTAAAAAATAACCTAAGGGTTTGTTCTTTGTGCTCACCGTTTAGAATCATTATCATCAATTCTTTTTCAGGATGGACATTATCTTCCCTCAGCATCACTTCCCAGGATATAAACCACTAGGGGGTTAATAGTGGAGAGGAATCTCTTGCCTACCAGAGCTCATGGACAGACCAGTGGAATGACTCAGATTCTCCATAAAAAGAGATTTTCATGCATTACTCCCAGCACACTGAGACATGACTGTGTCTCACTGCCTACATCTTAAAAGTGTCCTTGAGAAAGTTGCCTGAGACAGGAACAATTTGTTCTGAGCTTCCAAATTTCATACCCAGGAAAAAAAGACAGAAGCTTTGGCAACAACAAACACATATTTAGTATTGAGACAGCAGCTACAACAAATGAGACATATTTTCACAGATGCACTGGTTTTCAGTAGGTAAACCTAGGCACTCAGCATTAAAGAGCTGTCCTTTCAGATCATAGAATAGAATCATAGAATCATAGAATGGGCTGGGTTGGAAGGGACCTCAGAGCTCATCAAGTCCAACCCTTGATCCACTCCCCCTGTGGTTCCCAGCCCATGGCACTGAGTGCCACATCCAGGCTCTTTCTAAATATCTCCAGGGATGGAGAATCCAGCCCTTCCCTGGGCAGCCCATTCCAATGCCTGAGCACCCTCTCCCTAAAGAAATTCTTTCTAATGTCCAACCTAAACCTCCCCTGGCACAACTTGAGACCTCTTGTGCCCTCTTGTCTTGCTGAGAGTTGCCTGGGAAAAGAGCCCAACCCCCCCCTGGCTCCAACCTCCTTTCAGGGAGTTGGAGAGAGTGATGAGGTCTCCCCTGAGCCTCCTCTTCTCCAGCCTCAACACCCCCAGCTCCCTCAGCCTCTCCTCATAGGATCTGTGCTCCAGTCCCTTCACCAGCCCAGTTGCCTCCTTTGGACCTGCTCCAGGACCTCGATTACTCTTATTATATTATTACTCTTTATTACATTATTATATTACTCTTTTTTATCCCATAGTATTCACTACCTGGCCTCACTTTCTTTGCCAGATGGTAGCAAGAGTACTTGCACATTTTAAAGGTGAACTTGTAATTGGGTCCTTCAGAGGACTCCTTCAGACTACTTGAGGATATGTCCATAAGGAGCAGCTTTATTGGTAGTTCTCAAAAGGCATCTGTTTGTAAGTAATTTAAAAGACTCAGAGACACTGGGATAGTTCCTGGCACTTTCCTTTCCTTGCAGCATAGGTGAGGGTTTTTAAGGTGGCTGTTTATGTGCTTACGGTGGGGAAAGCAAAAGGAAAAAAAAAGAAGTCTGAGTTAAATATCTGCATGATGCAAAATTGTTGTGGATTTTGAGGACAATAGAAAAGGATGTTCAGATATCACAACTGGCTTGTAGGCATCCAAAAATGGGAATATATTCTAGTATACATGTCCAAGTGAAATAAAAGAGTAAATCAAATATTTAGCTGAGTCACAGGGCTGAATCTGTGATGTGTGTGACTGTCATTGCACAATGGTTGGGCAGCCCTCAGTCAAAGCAGTCAATTCCAGTCACTGTATTGGAAAGAATATTATAGTACTTGAAAAAAAGAGGAATATGAGAGTAAAACGTTGACATTGTTGCCTTCAGCTTTAAAAGAATTAGTTATGAGGACTAGTTTAAAACCTTAACCTCAGAAAAAAAAAAAGTTGAATAGGGGAATCTAATTAAAAGGCTCAAACTCTATAATGGTAGAGCTAATGTCAGCATTATTCATAACTGAATGCAGAAAATTTTACAAAAGAGCACAGATGGAATTTAAATTGAAATAAAGACACCAAAGAGCATCTTTTCTGTCTAAATGTAATAAATGCTGGGAGCAAACTACCTGGCAAGGTTTAGGAGGTGATGGTACCAAGGGCATTTTCAAGAAATACCTGAATTTTACTCAGTGGAAACCAGGTATTAATATGGATGAGCTCAGGCAGCCAAATTGCCAATTCTCCTCCTTGCTTGTTGGCTGCCAGCACCAGCAGCTGCCTGATCTCCTCAGCAGTGGCAAGTGGCATCCTCTTGCAGGAGGTGGCATGAGCAAGACCTTATAACAGACACGTTTACCTTGGATTCATGTTTGATGTCTTCTTCACTATAATCTTTATTAAAATGATTTTTTTTTTCCTCTGGGGATATAGTGTTTTCCTGCCTGTATATATAGCCCTGAAATATTTTCCAGCCAGTGGTTTATGTTGTTCACTTCTCCCAGTTCCATTTGTTGCTACTTGTTCATAAAATGAAAAAGGAAAGGGGAGGAGAATGGGTTGGAGTCATTTGGGATGTCTCTTTTAAGTTTTAGAATTCCCTCCCTGTCTCTGGCTTGATGAATTCCCCTTTAGTTTTGATTTTTTTATCAAACTCAGACTAGTGATAAAATGTTACGAGTCTTACAGAGGAGTTTAATCCCATATAATGACATGATAGAGTTGTTTTGAGACCTCTTTGAGGATTCAGAATAAACACAAGTATTCCAAGGAACTGCAGTTTCATTTTCATCCATAAACAAAGTTAAATGAAAAATCTTTTATCAGCCATCACTGGACACTGTGAATTTCCAAGAGAAAATGACTGCATTGACCTTAATCATATTTCCTTCATATTTTAAGGTGCATGTTGCTCTTTCTTGGTCTACCTTGAAAAGATATTTCTGATGATTCTGATGCCTGTTTCTGGGTATATGATCTGAATTGTGGTCACTGAAAATGCAAATTTCAATAGAAATGCTCCCAAAAGGCAGCTGTTGTTGATATGAATCAACCTTAACTGTGGAGCAAGAGACAGGTTTTGGGGATTCCATTCTTCATTTTGCCACTTGTCCTTCTACTGGATTATTTGTGGAATTAGGCAAAAGCCTGATAAAGCCTACAGATGTCTTTCAGTCTATTTAAGCAGACTTTCAGAGTGGGACCTGTCTCCATTTGGATGCATTGATCTTTTTTACAGAGATTCAGATTAATCAAATTCTTCCAGTAAACTTATTCAGCATTTTATGCAAAAGCATGAATTCAAAGCCTTGAATTTTTTTCTCTCTGCCTTTTTTTTTTTTTTTTTTTTTCTTGCTAAGCACCCTTGCATGCTTCATTAAATATTTGGCCACCTAGAGTAAGTTTCATGACAATCACCAAAATGCCTCATTTGGGCAAATTTAGATAATGACAGTGTTTCTGGCAAAAATGAGCCTACAAGTAGAATACACATGGTTGTTTTCTCAGCTGCCATCAAAACCCTCATTATATCCATCTGTGTGTGTATCCACATTATTTGTTTCAAATAGGCCCATTTTGAACCTATTTCCAAGTCCAGACTCATCTGATGTCCATATTGTTTGCATGCAACACATGGGCCAGCACAGTGATTTCTGACCAAGCTGCAGCCAGACCAAAATCCTGCCCCAAAGCTGAGCCACACTTTCCTGTGCTGAAGTCTTTTCATCAGCCCATTCTTAATCCTTTAATATAAAAATAGCCAGGAATTTCTAGACCCCAAATATGTGATGTCCCACAACTCGAATAATAATAAATAAATTTGGTAGCTTTTAATTGGGTCCTGAAGATGCTTTGTACAGCTGCACCTCACCTCAATATCAGCTAAATTTCATTTGTTACTGTGTTCTACAGCTCTGATCATTTTGGAGAAATGACCCCCAACCCTTAACACCAAGTTAAATTCTATCATTGTTGTCTACATCCTCAGGGGTTCTATGCAATTTCACTACATTTATAAGTTTGGTCCTTTATGAAATCTTTTCTATTGCTCAACAGAGTGGGAGACAAGATTGTGTAAGAAACAGCTATTTTTTTAAAAAATTGTTCTTTTAAAATAGTTGTCTCCCTGAAAGCTGTCTCGGTTGGGCAGGCAAAATATGCAAGTTTAGCTTTCAAAGAAAACAAATGAAGATCCTATAGAAAAACAAAATGTTGCCCTGGGAAGCTGCAAAGACAAAAGAAATTTACTGTGATTGTTTACTATTTTTTAACAGCTTTTGACTTTCAACTTGCAAGAGTGAAACTGTCACTTCAACTTCTGCAATACTTTTATTTAATCACCTTAATTTACTTGCAATGACCAGAAACAAAAGAACAGAATTCTTTAATTAAATATTAGTCCCACAGAAAGTAGAAAAAAAAGTGATATCCATAGAGGATTATTATTCCACATTTCATTCTTTCAGTAAGGGCTTTCAAAACCCTCAAGAGTCCCTTACGGTCCTTTCCTATTAATAAAATCATTAATGGAATATCCTAATTATTCTTCAACAATGAAGACATACTTTGCTCTGAGCCAAGGGGAAGAGCAAAACAAGGATTGTACTAAAAAAATTGGTCAAGCAGCTGAGAGGTAAAGACAGAAAGATAAAAAACCCAAACAAAGAAACAAACAATCCCAGATTGCACTGAACTTGAGTATCAGATCCTTTAAACTTTTCATTTGCAAACCTCAGGTGAAGGCAATGGTCTCATGCACCCACTTGTGTTTCTGCAAGGGGATATGAATTATCAGTAATTAAATTGCAGCATTTGCTGAAAATTGTGAAGTCTCTCTGCTCTTTCACCTCCATTTCATTGTTTATTTTCCTGTTAGAGTCAGACTATCAGACTACTTAAACCTGTGAATAAGCAGTGAAGCTGGGCTTTAAAATGTTGTTGTGAAAAACTCAGAGAACATTTGCCTACCATATTGTAGACCCAAAACTCTGAACTCTACAAGTTCTAGGACTGAATAAGCTTCCTCTACCTTACCAAGAAGTTGTTACTGCATTAACAAAGCACTGAGTCCAAGGTAATGACCTTTCCAGGTGCTCAGGTATTAAAAGTAACTTCAGTCATGTCAGAGAGTTCCATACTCTGCAAACACTTTCACCATAGGCAGTGGATCTAATTTTTGGAGCTGTAAATCAGCAGAGCTTCAGGGGAATCACTGGCACTCTGGCAATTTACATCAGCTGAGGTTTGATTTATTATTTCAAGCAAACCTTTACAAGAGGGAGCTGTGTGAGAGCTCTTGTAAAATACCCTTTACTGCTTGAAGCCTGCAGCTCTCCAAGCCTGGTCCTGCCCATCCCAAGGATAATAAAACCCAAGCCATGGTACAGCAGCCTCTTCAGAGCTGATTGGGCACTCTCATCCTCTGCTGGGATCTTCCCTGTCATGGGCTGGGCTGAATCCATTATTGAAACCCAAGAATAAGGTTTTGAAAAGCTCCCGAGTGCCTCAGCAACTAAGAGCAGAGTGTTCTGAGATCTACAGGGTTGGACTGCAGTGATCTATAGGGAAGCCATGGACACCCCAAGAAGCTGTGATGTGATAGGCTGAGTGTACAAAGTAGGTGACTTAAGCAATCAGGCCAATTCTCCTGCTGAATCACAGTGTAATTTCAGGGCAAGTCACTTAAAACCTTCTGGCTGCTTTTCTCACCCATTGACCGGTAATTAATGGCATTAAATAAAGAAATTCTGGTACAAAGAATTTTATTTAAAATAACAGCAGGGGAGAGCAAGCTAGCTCAGACATTTCATGTATTTTAGGCCTGGGTGGTGCCCTACAAAAATATCAACGTCTAATAGGCAGTGTGTCTCCAGGAGTCACAAATTACTACAGTTAGAATGGATTATAAATCTCAAGTAAAGCCTAGTCAATTCTGCAAGTGATATATTTCTTTTATTACTGACCCTTTATTGCTTCTCTTTCTCACATACATCTATCTTTTCTTTTTTTCTTGGGTAGAGGGAGTGTCATGCTGCATTAATATTCTTCTCAGCAGCTTTTCTAGTCACCCCCATTTTCTATCCTTCTTGCATCAGGAAACTCAGATCTCTCTCTTTTTTCTTACTTTTCTTTTATTCCCCTTCCCTGGCAGTGGTTGGCTGGCTATGTAACAAAATGCAGGGATGTGAAAGGTGTTTAAGAAGGCAAGCTAGGAAATTCTGACATGCCAGTTTTTCCCAGAACACAGGTATTCAGTTACTATCATTATTTTTTTAAGGTGTGTGTGTGTGGGGGGGATAGTAAAAGGTATGTTTTATTTTTTTTTTAATTTATTTAAAGTTTTATTTTGCATCAGAAAAACAAGCCTTTAAATTAGGGGACACTGATATCATCCTGCTGGGTTGAATTTATGAGAGCCAAATCATTTGCTCTTTCTAAATAAACAGTCTTAGAAACATTTCTTTCCTTGAAAAGATTATCTTTCCCAGTTTTCATCTTGATTTACCATGGGGAAAAAGAGTTGAATCATCTCAAGGTGTGTTCCAGAGTAGCACAAATCTATCAGCTGCTCATCCTGCTTGCAGGGGGGAATTTCAAGGTTTCTGGGGGGTCTGGTGTGAATCTCAATCTAAGCACTGAAGGGCTGGGATGTGGTGGCCTCTCTGGTGGCCTCTCTGGTGGCCTCTCTGGCGGCCTCTCTGGTAACTGTGGCCATGAGCAGCAAGCTCTGAGTCAGCTGCTCAAAGCTTTTTAACAGCCAGGTTGGACCTTCAGGCCTGAGCAACCAGAAAACTGCTCAGTTAAATCCACTGAAAAAAAAAAAAAAAAAAAATATGTGGGGTCCAATCTCTTCCACAGAGCAGAGAGATGGCATCAATAAAACTTTTATACCATGACTGATACACATAAATATATATCCAACATTTTCATCTGCTCCTGGTACCAGACAAGAAAGTTCTGCAGATTTCCAAGTCCCCACTATTTTGGTGGCTGAACATAACAATCTCTGGAAACAAATGCACCAAACATGCTAAGCCAGAGAGAGACAAATCTCTCTCCCACCCTTGGGGACTGAACGCAACTTACAACTGCTGAGTGAATAATTAGTGGTAATTAGCACTAGAAATTGATGCCTTTGGAGATAGTCTGCCAAGTTTTTAAGCACTTTAATACTAATGGATTTTTTTTTTTTTTTTCTCTGGGATAAATCTTTATAGAGGAAGAAAGTGCAAATTGATTTTTAAAGAGCCTGTGCGATGTTGAATTTGTCTTACAAAAACATTGGGCTTAAAAACAATTACTTTTACCTTCACTGTATTTTAATGCTTTTTCCAATGGTTTAATTTCTCTTCCAATATTTTTGCTGTCACTTTTTGTCTAGTTTCTTGGAACATAAGTACGTGGAGGTTATTTGCATCTTCAGGAGGTTTTAGGATAAAATATGACACCATGCCAAGCTATTTAGTTCCTAAATCATTCTTCAGTTATGAAAATGTAGTCTGCTTTAGTGATAATGGCAATATAATGACACTTGGAATTTCAAGACTGGAGTTTCCTGAGCAGAGCTGAGGCAAAGACCTCAGCATTAGGGAATTGTGCATGCAGTTCCTCTGTCCAAAGAGCTGTAGACTGAACTCAGAATCCTTATTTAGGTTTCTTTTCAGATCTTTCCAGACAAAAGCAAGTAGTAAGGCCATAGGACTTGGAAAAAGGATTGGAAACCACTCTATCTCATATTGCATACAAGATTTGGGCATTTCTATGGGGAAATAAACATTAAACACATAACCAGGGCTTCAGAGTTGATGCACTGAGAGGTCAAGAAGCAGCAGATTGTGCTCTTGTTGCATTGCTGACTTTGTTCAGGGATAGGGGTGCTGTGAGGTGCAGAATCTGCTTCTAGTCTGGTGTCATTGGAATGAAAAGTCAAATGTAAATACAATAGTTTGAATTTCAGTAGGTCTGAGCACCTTGATTTCTCCCTGAAGTTTCTGAGGAACTCACATATTCAAGACCTCCAAACACTGATCAGGGAAAGTTTAGGGATTTTTGCAAGGAGTTGATGCTGAAAACTCTAAATCAGCCCAGAAAGCAAGCTGTGTAATTATATTAAATGGTAGCCAGGAGTCAGAGCATTAAATCAGTGCAGTAGTTTCTTTGTTGTTATTACCAGCAATATGCTAAGGAAAAAACTAGGAATTTCTGGAGAAATGAGAGCTGGAAGGAAGTTTTGAAACATATATATGCTAAATAATAAGTACATTAATTACTGCAAAAGTATGTAACTCTTATAACAGGTTCAGTGGAGCAGCCTGCTGGCTCTTTTTTAGACTTCTCCAATTGTGCAGACAAAATACAAATCAGAATAATTTCCTGCAGCAAGAAAGAAGGACCAATTTTTTTATTTACAGTGGAAAATGGCTCTTTTTTCACTACCAGCTTGAGCCATCAGAATATTTGTTCATGGCAGTATAAATATGCCAGCTACAAAGTGAACAAAGGCAGACAGCAGCCTCTCTGCTCCCAGTTTTCAAACAGACATCTTTTCTTATAGGTCATGATCCCAAACCAGCTCAAATCCATGAAATACCACCAGTAATTTCCATAGCCTTTGGATGAGCTTCTCTTTGAAAATTCCTGCTTACTACACAAGAGCTGATAATTCTCTGACCCCACAGGGGACCTGGGTGGGCACTTTACATTTGCTTTGATGACAAATTGAACTTTTCTTCATGAAATGCATAAAAGGGAGACAAGCCACAGAATTTACCTTCTAGTCTACAGCAATGCCAGCTTAAAACCTGTCACCAGAGTCCAGAAACTGTTCTTTACAACCTAAGTGCACTGCATTTATGAATTGGAGGGGCTTTAGAGAGAAGTGCTTTGGTGTTTGTCTTCTAGATTAACACAGTGGGCACCACAGTCTGGGTTTCCATCCAGAACCAGAGGCATGTGGGCCATAATGTGCCAGTGACAACAGAGAGACAGGACAAGTGGATGCAGCATGGGAACACAAATGATGTCTAGCCAGCCCTGGAAAATTCTAATCAGAACCCTCTGTGTACATTTTCATCAAGAAACACAAATATTTCTCAAGTAGAGAGGCCTTTGGAAGACTTCAGATTTACAAGAGTTTAATTCTGTGATACACAGAGGTCCTTTGTGGTTTTAAATCCTGAAATGCCATAATCCTTTGTGAGAATGTGTGTGCTTTTGAGTTGTGTTTTTGGTTGTGAACAAAACAACAAAGGAGACAAACAGTAGATACTGAATTGGTTTTATTGATGCCAGCTAGCATCAGAGGCTTTAGAGAGCAGAAATATATTGCATGCTGGTACTAGGAAATTCACTACTTTATCAACATTTTGAGTTTAAAGTATCCTTGAAAGCTTTCACTATTTTCCAGTGAAAAACTGAGCTGAGACCCAGTATTCTTTGCTCACACCTTTCCCTCTGTCAGACCTTCCTCCTGCCCTACTCAATAATGCCCTTTAACTCTCTGGGTATATGAAGTGCAGCACAATTACTCTAGAGATTATTTGCTCATTTTTAAAATTGCTTTTGACTCTTTAGCACTGCTCATTAGAGTGTTATTAACTTGGCCTCAGTTATGACAATATTCAGCACCTGCTTCATAACAAGAACATTTCTTTTCCCTTTCCTTGTGTTGCACACCTGGGCCTTGAATTATTCCCTTTGGCTGAGTTGAAAGAAGGAGCATGAGAGAGTAGGGCTTTGATTTTTCTGAAGTAAGAGGCTTTTAATTTGTGACTCGACACAGATCCTGGTATTATTGATTCTGCAATATGCTTTTCATCCTGACTGGATATAGTAACTGACACAAGTATTTTGGAAGGGTAGTGACACGAGTGGTATTTTGGTGGAAAAAAAAAAAAAAAAGAGGCAGGGTTTAGAGTGCTTTTAACTGAACTGGGTTGTTTGCTGAAAAATCTGTGGTGAGAACAGAGACATGTACAGAGCTGGCTTTGTCTTGACTGGAGTGTGCAATGTGCCAAAGGCCAGCACTTCTTGGAGCTCTAACTATATTTCATTTCCAACACTGTTTTCAGCAGGTCAGAAACAGAGGGTCACCACTTTTTTGTTGGGTTGGTTTTTTTAGTTCAGAGAAGGCCAAGCAAAAGCCAGGATTTCTCTCCTTATGAGTAATGTTTCTGAACTGGATGTTATTAAATGCTGGTGAGGCAGAGACCTATAAGAGAAAAGAAGAAACACAGAAGAAATGGAGAGCATCAGCTGAGATTATCCTGTGACAACCTGGCTTAATCTGAAAACTGAGGAAAGCTGCACTGTTTGGGACTGTATTGCAGACAAATGCTGCCCTACATCTCTGGTGATGGTTGTGGTTTATAAACAAAGACCACAGGTGTTTTCTCTCCAGGGTTCATGGTTTTCTCTCCATTCTGTTTTTTCTTTCATTTTTCAAAAACTAAATGAAATCACAGCAATATCCAGTGGAAATACTTCCTTGCTAAGATCATGTTGACAGTAGAGGTTAAGTCTTGCAGAAAGCCCCTGTGCTCTGCTCCAAGAGGAAATGATCTTCACTGCCTATCCCATTCCATGCTTCAGTATTCCAGACTATAGAAATGATTCAGATTTCTGAGTGTTGCAGCTGATCCTTTTTCCATCCAGGAAAGTGGTGTCTATGCAGGGTCCCTTTTCTTCATAATTCAGTGGGAAATAATTGGTTTTCTGCATGAAATGCCTGTATGATTCTAAAACAAGCAAAAAATACTCTATAGACCAGAAGGCTTTGCTAATCAGTGTATAATGTACAGTATAAAAGCATTTGCCAGTTTTGCTCCTGGAAAATCTGAAGGTTGACAGAATTACTCTGTAACCATAGGGCTTGAATGTTTTTGTTTATTTTCTCTCTTTTTGATATATTTCATTAGGTTTCACATTATACAGGCATGGAGAACAAACCTGGCAAAATGGCTGGAAGCCACGAAGGGGAATGTTAATTCTCTTTATTCTGTAAAAAAAAACCAACCCAAAACAGCAAAGAGATGAAGAAGGAACATCTTAAAGATTGCATTGTGTCAATGTATTATTTTTCTCAGTGTTTCTGTTTCCTTTCTGATTCCACAGAGAATTCTGCTCATTGATTTTTTAATTTTTAAATTTTTTTTTTTTTAACGTGGAATACCTGTCTGTTCACAGTTTCATGTACTGTGTTCACACACAGACAAACCCCACCCCTCCTCCCAGGTACTGTTTCTATAACCTTAACTGCATAGTTCATAAAATTAATTTCTGCTGTATGGGTATATTCTGATGTTATTTGCTGCAATGTTCATAGTACAACGATGCTTTTGCAATAGAACTGTTTATGGCAAACTGTATTATTGTTACAGAAACAATCACTCCATTTTGATTTGGATGAGGAATTGACACATTTCCTGCAGACTTTATTTTCATTTCCCTTAGATATCATCAAAGTCAAATCAAATCAAATCAAATCACCTCCAATTTATTACAGCATTTAACACCAACACAGCAGCAACAGCAGCTATTCCCTTGTTTGAAACTGCTTTTTAAAAGGCAGTTACATCTCTCTCTCTCCCCACCCCTTCCTCCTTTGAATAAAACTGTAACCAGAGGAGAAGCAAGGATTCTACTGCAGGAGGATAATTTTAACAGCTCTTTAGTCTGGTACCTGAAAATTACCTCCCCAGCCCTCTAAAAGGAACTGGAATCTTCCCAGTGCCACTTGTGCTCAGGATCAGACCTGTATTTTCTGGAATATCCATCTCTGGTGAGAGGCCAGGCTGGATTTCCATGGGACACTCTCATTTACTCTGCCTTAACCATATTTTTTTGTCAAGCTTAATATTTCTTTCCCCCATTTTGATATGTTTGAAGTGTTTATCATACCAACTTACAAATTAAATTTTATCAGTCTTTCAAATGCCAAGACCTTTTGTGTTTTCACTGCACATGTATATGGATTAAAATTACTGCAGTGAGCAAGGCTGGGAGACTTGCCAGAATAGAGCTTTGATTAATACTTTGAACTGATTCCTAGATGAAATATATATATCTATCTGTATGAAAACATTTAATAATAACCTTTCTTCTGGCTCAGACGATGTGCTTAGCATTTTATTGTCCTCTGTTTGGGGGCTACTGGTTTGATTTCTGAGGTTTTGCATTTCCCAAGCCACACGGATTGGGATGCTATTTGAGTTGATGAGCTTCAGGAAAATGTATTTGCTGCTGTTGTAGAAAGGTTATAGCAGCAACATAGGTTATTATTCACGTGGTCAGGGGGTGATGTGGTAAACATGCCTATAAGTTACTCTGCAGTAATCCTTTTTGTCAATGCTGTTAGCTTGGAGACATTAAAGACTCCCTGCAAAAATAATATGTAGCATTTCCCAGCAACTCATCTAACTTGTCTGACTTCTATCAGCACCACAGCTCATCCCAGCTTGCTTGCTAAGGGAATTGCTTAGGAGTGTGATGACTTTTAACTAAGGCAACCAAGAGAGGAAAACTTGTGGTCAGGATGCACTTGAGAGCCAGCAGGTTGGGGAAACTGGCACAGGACATCACCTGGGACTGGCTGGATTTGAATTGAAGATTAGGTTGTTAGAAAATGGCAAAAAATGATGACATTTCATGTATCATAATTTAAGCAGTAACCTGCAAATACAATGGATTACAGAGGCTGAAAAGTGGTGTCTCAAAGCAGGGTTGAGGTGGAGAAATTTTTCACCTCTGAGTCAGGAATCCCAAGGCCTTTTTGGGACCTGGAATATAAGATGTGACAGTCCCTTAGCTAAATGACAGGGCTGCAAGGCCATTGCTTGGCACGTCCTATTGCACAACAGACAGGTTCCTTTATTACATATTCTGGTTAAGCAGCATTGTTGTCTTTTAATAAAGCATTAATAAATTTAATAAAGCTGAGTAATGTATAGTAAGGATGTTTAAACATAACTGTACACCCAGCTGTAACCCAGGTGACTCAGAGATGCTGGTGCTGGCTCTCAGCACACAAACCCCACAACTTCTGTTCTACAACTTTTGAAATGCTAAATTATTAGACAAATCCAACAAATACAAGGAGTTCACTGATTCAATATGAAGCCTAAAACACTTGCAAGAAAGAAACTATAACTGTATTATTTCTTCACTGATAAGATCCCCAAATCCCTTGCAGCTGAAAAATTAGGGGATTTAAAAGCCTTCATGCTCCAGGTTATAAATTGACAGTGAGCCAGTCACACTGAGAAGTTCTGTCTTGCAGGGACACTGAACTACTATTACTTCAAGCTTTCTAATTCTCTGCAACCTAAGTCTTGACAGATGATTGCAAAGAGAAGCCAGAAATGTCACTTGTTCCACCCCCTATCAAGGTTTAGGTATTTTCTTAAACGCTTCCTACACCATCTTTCCAGAGAGATGGAGGAATAATGAAAATGGAAAGGAAATCAGTCTTGAAAATGCAGCGAGCTCCACCTGAGAATCTGCTTCACTGAGGTGCAAGGGAGATTTCTGAGAAAGAGAAACCATTTGGTTGCTACCTAGATGGGAAAATCACAGAGAAGAGGGTGCTCTGCCTGCTGGGTGCAGTAGGTGAGATTTTGGGATATGGAAGCAGAAAATACAGTCAATGCCATGGGCTGAAACCAGTCTAAAGCTCAGCAGCCACTCCACTGCCATTTAGAATTCCTGGTGCATCCCTCCAGCACAGTAAATTTTGTTCTTTTCAGTGGTGATGTCCTCTTGTTGCAAAACACCCCTGATTTGTTGTGGTGGTGGTGATTTTCTGAGTGCTAGTGCCAGCAAAAGGGAGAAAAAAAAAAGACCAGAGACCAGCAGCAAAGAAATGAAAACCTCTCCTGGGGGCTGCACAGAGGGATGTTGGGTTCCTTCCTGCAGCAGAATTGCAAAGGGATGGTAGTTTCTCCCTATTGCTTAGACAGTGAATTCTGAGTTTTTCCAGAGGGCTTTGAGCTAGCAATAAGCAAATTTCTCTGGCATTTTTATGTTAATGGGCAAGATATGTTAGATAGGTAGCACAGGGAGAGGAAGTTTATAGGAATAAATATTTATTGTAGCTAATTTTAGTCTGAGTTCTCCCTTTCAGTTCATTCATTCGAGTCTCAATAGGTTTAATAACAGAACAGGTATCTTAAAAGACTGTTTGCAGAAAGACAGACTTTAAAATTTTTTTTCAGGCCCTTATTCCCTGCAGTCACATTATTCCCAACCAGATTAAATGGGTCCATCAAGTGCAGACCCCAAGCAAGAGCTCAGGTGGAGGGAAGCTGCAGTCATTACACTCAAATGAAAGCAGCTGTGCTGACTTGCACCAGCTGAGAAACTAGTGAGGTGGGTAGGAAAAGTTCCTTTAATTTAAGCAGTATCTGGGATAGAAAAAAAAAAAATGGCTTCCTTGGAGACAGGCTGGAAACTCAGGCTGGGATCATTCCTTGCTCTGAGTTACTCTGTGCTGCATCCCAGCTGCAGTCCCTGGGACACAGCAAGATCTTCAGGCAAGGCCTCTGGTGTGTTGAGTCAACCCCTGAGAACCCCTGGGTATGTTCAGGAAAGCATAGCTTAATGATGCAAAACTGCTAAGTTCTGCACTTATGAAAAAGGGAACACTAATTTAATGAGTGCAGGTGTCTCATGTAACCACTTTCCTCCAGGTTTTTTTCCCCATTGATATCAGTTACACTCTAACTGCCTTAAGCTCATCCCTATTTTAAGTCCATCAGGATGGTTTTCTTCATTAATCTTTTGCATTTGGCTTTTTCATATGTATATAGGAAACAAATATAGGGTTCTCCTGAGGAAAATAACAGCACTATTTTGTCTAGAATATTCTTTTTCCACATGGATTACTACCTGCAGGCAACAGCTCAGCTGAATTGTGGTTTCAACACTTCCATAAGGGTTTTCAACAAAGTCCAGATGTGTAAGTGCTTTCCAGACCTTAATCAAGGCCCTTTAACAAGGGTTTTCTGCTAATGAGAAAGAGAAAACACATGGATCAGCCACCTGAAATCAATTAGAATTTTCTGGAAGGTAATGCTTCTGATGTACTTAATAGGCTGCATATGGGATAGGAGGTTAAGAGTGGGGTAGCAGGGTAGAAGTGCTACAAACCTGGAGTGAAAAGCTTAGCTAGAAGTTCTTCTCAGAGAGATGTGCTTTTTGTCAGGAATTGTTTGGGCTCTTTTGGGCTCAGCGTTTTTTTACTTGCTGCTGGAGGCCTCAGAAGGAAAAGCAGATGTTTAGGGTATGGATTTCTTACCCAGCTCTCCATTAGAGGTAAGCCACGAACTCAGAACCTTTAGCTCTTCGCAGGTCTATATTTTATCACTGAAATTTGAAAGCTGAAGTTGGGAGTAAGGGGCAAAATGATAATCAGCCCTTTAACTGGCTGCATGTTTTTTCTACTTTCTCTCAGCTTGTCCTGCAGGTTTTTTTTACTTTTTTTCTTTTTTTTTTTCTTGGGAGTGTGGAAGATCAAGTTATTTATGGATAATTCATGAACTAGAAACTAAATATTTGGATTAAACATTAAGGATTTTTATAAACTGCTTAATGAGTAATAATATAGGTATTTTTTTCCCCACATGTCAATCCCTGTCAAACTATGATAGCATCTTAATTTTTTTTTTTTTTTTACCTGTTAATGATATCTCATTATTCCACTAATGGCCTGCAGTAGGATTATCTGTATTTATTTTCCACTGGCATTTATGCACCTTGGTATGCCTGAAGAAGTGTGAGAAAGTCAAACTCTATCTTCCCTTGAACATGTGGGAAATCTTCTAAGAGAAATTTCCTCAATATATTCTAATTTTTATTTGTTTTCTATTCCTGTAAGCTTTGTTCTTTTAATTTTCCTATCACTGAGTGATTGAGAAGTGAGGAATAAGAGCTGCAGCTTCCAGGAGAGTTTTTTGTGTGATCTGAATGAGTCTTCTTGCTCATACTGGTCAGGAATCTGGCTTCACAGCTTCAGGGGGGGCATGAATATCCTGCAAGTCCTTAGAATCTGCTTAATATTTGTAGAACACTTCCTTACAGAAAAGGTGCAGTAAAATTGTTAAGTTTGGTTAAGAAAGGCAGTAAATGGCTGAGTATTCTTCAATTTTCTTTTGAATTGTTTGTTGAAGAAGGCTCTGGAGTTGTAGCTTAGAACCAGTGCAGCATTTTCTCTTGTGACCTCCTGAAGGAGTCATTTCCTGACTGGATGCAAGACTGGGCAAGATCAAAAAGCTCCTGGAGTAGCTGTGTGCATTGAAGTCAGTGTTACTCCCTTGAAAACATTTTCTGAGTCCTGAAGGAGTATCTGTTCAGAAACAGTTGTGCCATCACATCCAGCACAAGGAGGTGGAGGTGTTGAATATATCAAGTGGGACCATTTCAAATTAGAAACACTCAGTGATGCTTCAAGATTGTCACCCAGGGAAAGGGAGGCAGTGACTGGGTCTGTCCCATCATCACTAAAGCAAAGGAACTTTTCACCTTAAAAAAAGAATGAAATCTGCCATTTGATAGATGGTTCCCCAGCATTGTGGTTCCTGCTTCTTTCATGCTTTTATCAGTGTTATGATATCATATGAATATGATATTTTGTTGGGTTTCTTTCCAACTTCTGTAAAGTGAGTTGCATTTATCTACTGCTGGTCCTCCTGTCCCCATCCCAACACCTGACCACCTGATTTGCTGTTTCCCTGATTCACTGTCCTGCTCTTATCTCTCCAATAATGGTCTGAAGCCTCAGAGAAATGTATTTAAAGCATGATTTTTGGCTCTAATGAGTAGGAGCAGGAAGTGGTAAAGAAAGGGATAGAAAAGAGACCAATGTAATGGCCAGGGAGAACATCCAGATTCATATTTAAGTCATTGATCTTTGGCCCTTCTGAAAAGGGAGTCAGCATCATTGTTTTTCTAAAAGATTTACCATGACTCTGACCTTCTGTGAGACCTTTGAAGTTGAAGCCTGTCTAGAAATGAAATCAGATGTTAACATTAAGTTGTTTTTTAAAACAAGTGCAGTCCAAGCTGCTTTGACATTTAGGTTAAAATGATTGTATGATAATGCAGCAAATCCAAACTACCACCTCTTGATACTGGATGTAGACTTGGTGTGCAGCAGGTACCACCCATCACTGAGCTTTTCACATTGACAGCAGAGCTCACAAAACCTTTGTGCTATAAAACTGCTGCTGTAATCCCACAGAACATGAAGAATCAGCCTGGTGGATAATTCATTCACTAGGGCTAAAGAAGGTCTGAATTTACTTTCTCTGGTAAATTACCAGAGCTGGATCAAGGCAAGCAGAGCTGCTCTCAGTGCCTGCTGTATTTCTGGGAATGCATGGCTAGGATTTTGCAGCTAATGTACCTCCAAGAAAATGAATATTTCCTTCCTGCAGCATTGCATCTTATCAGAAAACACTGGGGCTTGCACTCTGTACTGCAGTTGTGTCTAATACCTGACTGGAGGGTTATTTCATTTGTTTTGCTGGTGGCTGCCTTTCCCCCTTGAGGGTCTGGGTGATGTTTTAGTGGGACTTGGTGGAAATTCTGAGAGAATGGGAATAATGGCTACTGTGGGAGGTGTCAGCTAATCCAGAATTTACAGTGCAAATCTAGCAGTCTGGTGAACTGTTCTGCATATCTTGTTTTTTCCCAACTTAGGCTCCTGCATCTGCTGTAGGTGTTTTGTAGGACCATCAGGGACATGTGAAAAATGAAATTACATCAAAAAAACCCCCAACAAATTCTGCCATGAAAAGTTGCAAGAATATTTTTTATTGAGTCAGATTGTAAAGTCTCATTCTGAATGTTGGTTTGTTTTTGGTTTTTTTTTTTTTACTTTCAAAACGATAGAACTGCAAAATATGTCCTACAAGTCAACAGCTTCTGTATCTAAGAATGGTTTCAAAGAGAGGGCAAACTATAAATGCCTGACAGAGCTACCTAAGGTGGTTCTTTGACTGTGATGCAGTAACAGGGTAGAAATATTTATTCCACAGAGACTGAGAAAAACGCTTTCCTGAAAAAACCCAAAGGTTGGCACTTTGGTCACTGCATCACACACACGTGCATCAGCTAAACCTCTCTTTTCAAGAACATCTAAACGAGCTAATGGTAGATTTGCACCTCTCCCAGCTGAATTCATGAGGCAGACAGACTTCCTCCCATTCCCCTTACATGAAATACACAGAAAACCTCTGTTCCTTTAGTGCAACCCTTGATTAACTCTCTTTGACTGTAGCTGAAAACAACCTCAAATTTATTGTACATCTCAAAAGCCCTCACCATGTACCTTTGCAGCACTCATTTTTTTTTTTTTCAGTAATAAGATGCACGATGACTTTTTGGATCATTTCCCCTTTCTCTTTCTTTGGCTCTGTTTTATATTTCCATACTGCATTTGCTGACAGGTGATTTTTACCCATTGGTTTGCAGAAGGTCCCACACAAGTTGTAAATAAAGAGCAGGCCACAGCACATTCTGAGATAGTTCTACCTTTACCTCCTGAGTAAGGGATCATCCCAAATTAATGACTTCCCTCCAACTGGAGAGGTGCAGAATAGTAATTTGGACACTGCCAAACCCAAGATTTATTGTCAAGTCAGTAAACTATGAATGCCAACTCTGCAGTTCTCTACATCTCAACTTACAACTGGGATCAATACTGCAGCTTCCACTTGAATATTTTATTTTTAGAGCACATATTTTGAAACTTTTTTTGCCTTTCCTTCCACTTCCTCCTTTGATTTAGGTTGGTCAGGATTTATTTTGTTTTCTTTTGAAAGCAGGACTGCTGGTAGTGATAACAAGATCTGTGTTTGGGTACATGTGCACCTTTCTTGTGTGTAGTGAGGTAACAGTATGTGCAAATCTATCATTCTGAATTTGAATGTTTAATTTTTCATTCAGCTTCCCTTGGGGAGTGGTATGGGGTAAAATCTTTAGTGTGTGTGTGAATTATGCTTTGGATAGATCTGGAAAATCCTGGTGAGATTTTCTGGGTAAGGGCAGTCAATGGTACAGAGTTTATTTAAACCAAGGTCACAGACAGGAATATCCCTTTCCTTTCCTCTAGAGCTCGGGTCACCTTCTCTATTTAAATGCTCCAGCTCTCCTGAGATGTGCTGACATTTCCATGGTGTGCTTGATGTTGTATGTAGTGTAGAAGTATACATTAAATTATCACTAAAATGAGGACCACTACTTCCAAGCCCTCTGTGTGTAGGTGTACACCTCATGTTTTGTTTAGACACAGGAGGTAACCAGGTACACAGAGCTCTTCTTGAGTTACAGATGCAATATCCCAGGGAAAAGATAATGCAGTTACTCTTTTGGCAAGGGGATGCAATAATGCACTTTTTCAACGTGACTGGCATAAAAATCCCTGGTTTACTATGAACAGGCAAAGAGAAAACCAGGCAGTTCTGGTAGCAGAATGACACTTTGAATTAAAAAAGGGGAAATACTTTTATTTCTTGCTTGTATCACCCAGCTGTACTTTCTCAAGTGTCACTGATGCCAAAGTAGGTGAGTCAGGATTGAGATGGAACCAGCTCCCAGTTTGTATGGGAACTTTTCTTCCTGTTTTGTGGGTAGGAGATACTTAGGAGTCCATCATTAAAAGCTGCCACACACCAAGCACTCCATCATTCTGTCTGTCTGCTCAGTTGCCTTCCCAGAGGGTTTGTAGATGAAAATTTAAGTGTGTGCTGTATCCAGAAAGATTAGATGACTCTAATTATTTCCCATAACAACTTCTCGGGTCAGATAAGGCTTGACTGTAGTCTTCCAGTAAATGAGAGGAGCCTATTTGCTCAGGAGCAGGAGTCCCAAGTACCAAGCTCATTTCATGTTTATTTCTGAACAAAAAAGAATCAGACAGAAATGAACCTGTAAATGAGTCCATTATTAGTTCCCTTTACTCCTGTGTGACAATGACATGGAGAGATTGGAATTATTTAACATACCTTTGTTTTTTCTCCTCTCAACCTTAGTTTTTTCTTTTAAAAAAAATTATGAAATGAACAATTACCTAACTAAGTTTTGCAGAAGGGTTTCTTGCATTTTAAATTGGCTGCATTACTGCAGTGGGGGTTTGTATTCCCTGGTTGTTGCTCTCTAATAACTCCCCTGAAATTATTTTTTTGGGGGGGGGGGGGTCCAGGCAAAGAGTTGTAACATCTGAACAAAATGGAAATCAAGCAATTACATATTTTTATCCTTTGCAGTTAACTCATTCTCTGAGTTTCTTGCTCTCCTTTGACAATGCCTGTGTTCAGCCTAGTCACAATATCCCCACATCTCAGGGTTCCAAGGAAAGGAGCTAGAAAAATTTAATTAAATCTCTGGTTTTACCACCAGATAAAATAATTTTCCTGTTTCCCTGTAGGGTATTTTTTGTTTTTGTGTTCTATAAAGCACAGACTATCAGTTTAGCTGTTGCCTAAAAGGCAGTGTGATGGAAGCCTGGCTATAGATTTGATATATTGCAGGGAGGCTGCATTCATGAATTGTGAATAAGAGCAACAATTTTTCAAATATTGTCAAAGCCGTTTTCTTTGCAATAACATTGCCCATAAAATGTTACAAGTGTAATGGCTATTTTACTTGCAGTTAAAAAGTGCATACAATTGTAATATATCAGCTGTTGTTAAAATGACATCTGGGAATATAGGAAGGTTTGTTTTTTTTTTTCTTATCATGTTTCAAGCTTCTTTACTACCTGTATTTCCTGTTCAAGGTATTTGTATTGAAGCATTGCTAGAGAGAGGAGAGCACCTACAGCCTTGTGTGTGTGTTTGTCTGTGCACATGGATATTCAGTTGTTCCTGGCAGGTTTTGGTACCTCCTTCCACTGGACACCAGTGAATGTCCCAGTAATTTCTCTGTAGTTCAACCAATGGACCTCACTGTCTGCTTTTCCCCTTTTCTTCCTCAAATCCTGACTGGCAGTTTACTTGCAAATCTTGTTGGATGACATTGTTGTTACTTGGTGATCAACCCAGAGATCCCCAAACTCCAGGACTCATCATGATTCAACTCATCATCCAACAAAGTCAAAGGAGTTGAATTTCCTTCAGGTGCACATCAAAGGGATTCTAATCCAGGTTGCTAAAAGCTCTAAAGGTCTGACAAAGAAATTCAAAGTGCCTTATAAAGAAGGATTTCTCTATTATAAGCAGACAGCACACAATCCTTCATCAGTTGAGGACAAATGCAAAGCTGAGGCCAGGATTTCATCCCCTCTGTGGCATTTTTGAGTCCTCATCATAAATGTTTGAAGCCTTTAATAAGAATACCACTGTAGAAAATCCCTCTTAAGATGCTGTGCATATGGCACACACAGAGCATCATCTCCCTCTCCCCACCCTTGAATAAGTCATTGCTTCAACTTACTGCCCTGTTTCTACAGTTTCCCCTTGATCCTGCCTGGGAGTCTGTGCTTCCAGAACACACATCACAGTTTCTTAAAGGATCCCTGTAAGCTACTTCTGCTTTGGGCCAAGGTTTTAGAAGGCAAATCCTTGAGAGTAGGAAACTGCATTTATTCAGAAATCTTCAAAGCTTCTTACTTGCCTTAGTTTTAGGACTAGTGTCTGGCAGCAAAAAATGTGTTCTGGGACTACTGGATTATCTGGAAGATATTTCTCCAAATTTATCCTTCTTGACCAGCAATCCAACAAGCAGAGTTTCTTGCATAAGATGACTGCAACTCCTTTTTGTGGTTTAGAAGGGAGCCCATCATGATCAGTTTCATTTCAAAGCATAGAAATGAGGAAACTAAAAGCAAGTGCATGTATAAAAGTTAATGCAGTTGAATATTCCTGCTTAGATAAATATCCAGAAATGGTTTCTTTTGCCTTCTGCTTACACTTCTGGAGTGCTTTGATTTGGCAGCACACACTTTACCAAGTTTATTCTAAACCAATTTTACCAGTTTATTCTAAACTGGTTACCTCATTAGATTTAATGCTTAGTGAGTCATTAAATAATACATAAATCAGAACACAAACCATCCAGCTATCCTTTGGTTTCCAATAATGATTTGAAAAAATGTTCAGTGTACATGTGGTAAACATTTGTCATGGGCTGGCCAGAGGGAATTGTAGCCTCTAAAAATCAATTCTAGCCATGTATTATCTAATGCAATGTGTCAGCCAATATTTGTGGACTGAAATTGCTGATCTAAGGACATTGTAGTTACATTTCTAATATGGTATCTGACATTAAGCTGTAAATGGAGAGTTATACTTCTAGTCTCTGGTAGGTGCCTTTTCCAGGTGAGCTGAAGTTGACTTTGTAGCATTGAGTTCTCCTAGGACAGAAGCAGCAGAGGTGGCTGTAACACTGAGCCAGGGATGTGCCAGAGGAGAGTTTATCACTGACAGCATTCCTGAGGTTGAATTGTTCTTATCACCCCTCCCCACTCACCCTCAGCAAAATCCAGATGCCAGTGCATCAGGTAGTGAATCCAGCACCAGCATTAATAAAAGTTTTGTGCAAAGTGCTAACTCAGGTTACAGAACCTCTGGCAAGGAAAGGAGTGTGTTGCCTTGCTGTAGGAGTAGTTGCTGGCTTGGAGAGAAATATCTGTATAGTAATCCCTATAGAGAATATTCTCCCAAGTTTGTATTGTCTTACCTCCATAAAAATGAATTAATTACAAGTCCTAGAGCACCTGAGGATAAATGTTAGAAGTTCAGAAGTTCTTCTCAAATGCTCACTCATAGTGGTGGTAAAGGTGCAAATGCAAAGCTTTGGCTTTACATGAAATCCTAAAATGAGGCAGGGGAGTTGTGAGGGAAGCAGAGGAAGCATCTTTATGTAAAAAGAATTCAGCCCAAACCAGTACTCAGCTACTGACTCTGTTTCACTTGAAAAAGAATCTCACTGATGTCTCCTGAGAGTTATTCTCAGAATTTTGTTTTGCTGTTAAAAGTAACAGTGATTCCTTGCTGCTAAGAGATGCAAAAAAAAAATTGGAAAATGATGTGAACAAAACCAAAATGTTTCTGAAAGTCTAAGGAGTGTGAATGGCTTCATGTGTTTTGGTGAAAATACCAGGTAACAGTCAGTGCTCCCTGGGTTTTAACTTTCTCAGTCTTGAAAAGAAAGCCAGATACTGAGTCATCTTTGTAGACTCCTGACATTTCTGAATTTCAATAAAGCAATAACATAAGGTTTTTATTATGACATGAAGAGTAGGAAAACTGCAATTGTACTCTGAATACAACATTGTGGTGCATATTTGCCCTTTCTCTGTTGGAAAAGAAGGTAGGGAGGAGATAAAGGAAACTTGAGGGATCCATGTAGGAGGCCCTGGGATAGATGAGGAGTCTCAGGGCTGTACAGCAGAAAGTGATGTTGGCTCTTGCAGCTTCTCTAGAGGGAAAATTTCCTTTACTCAGAGGGACTTCTTGGAGGGATGCTAATTAATTGCAAGGTGAGTTTATCAGTAATCCTCCAAAGGAGCAGTTAATGTTGTTTGTAAATGATGAGGTCTGTTTATACTGCCTCTCTCCTCTCCCTATACATTTAATTTTTCTGCTAGGTTGCTGCAGGCTCCTGAGCATTAAAGCAGCAGTGTGATAGTGATAGGATGTTGTGCCTCTGCCAGAGAGCAGCAAATTGGCAGCATCAGAATTCTTAGGCTGCTGTATAAAGCAGGTGAAGTCACCATCAGTGTCATAAAAATATTGCAAATATTTTGTTGCAACCATACTGATAATAACCTTTTCCTTGCTCTAATGACAGGTGGCTGCCCAACTCCCAAATATTCATTTTGCTAGCTTCTTTCTCATGATTCCAGTTCATTCCTTTAATCCTTTACCATTCTTGTGTGCTAAGGATTGACTAACAACCCCCTCTGTTGAAACCTGGCCCCAAGAGACTGGGATTACTGGAGTCACACTGGTAGGAAGTTCTGCTGCACTCTGGAGGCTGAATATCTCCTGTAGCCTTTTTGGGACAAACAAGCTAAAGCAGGAGCTGTCTACAAATGGAGGTTTTTATTTTTCACCTTCACTCTTTCCTTTTTCACCACTGGTAAGATAAGTTCTTTCTAGCATTTCAAGATAATTTCTTCTTGAAGTTCCCTTAAGTTCTTGCTTTATGGGAAGATTAGGGGCTGGGAAAAAGAGCCATGGAGATGAGTGAAAGCATCTGGATTGGGCTGAAAATACTGCTGATGTGAAGGGAGCTGAAAGCCTTTAGGGAAGGAAAGGACTTGGAGTTTGAAAATTGTAATGACAGCCAAATAATCAGTTCTTTCATATCTGCCCTAAGAAGCTGAGTGGTAAAGGAGGACACAGGTATTTTGTTGAACAGTGAATTAATAGAACATGGTCTTTTAACATGAATGTTTGTGCTGTTAGTATTATATCACATTACAGCTTTCCACTCTAGAAAAACAGAATTTTTGGTGCCTGCCAATTTAAATTGTATTCTCAAAAAATCAAATAAAAAAGCTTATTTTAGGAGTAGTCAGCAAATAATCCCAAGAAAATAAAAGAAACACACAAATCCAAATCAACAACAAAACCCAACAAAACCCCTACCCTCCCAAACAAAATTGACAAAATGAAACAAGATTTTAATAATAGCATGAGAATATAGGCACTGACATAGAATTTGTTTTTTTCTTATTACCCTAGCTTATGGTCTTAAAAACCTCAAGATAAATTTGTGGGAAAAGATCAGTATTTCCACATGGATTCCCATGTGTATGAACTGCTTTTCTTCAAAAATAATCTGATGGCTAACAAGACATCTTGGCTGCTTTACTACCTGAAGTTAAGATTGGTTTTATCATGGCTGTTATCTCATTTGATTTTACTATTGATCTTTTATACAAAGTTTACAACTGACATGATGTTGCTCTGCATTAAGCAGTAGCTGATAGATATATATTTTTATTTTTATGGATTCCTGTACAATCAGGAATGCAGATATACTCAGGTCATGAAAAACCATGATGTCAAACAGCATGTAAATGAAACTTCTAAAATTCAGAATTACAACCCTAAGTGGTCAGGCCCTAGGGCTCAGGTCTGCAGTAGGATATAGGGTGAGTGCAGCTGAAGGGGGGATTTGGGTTTCTTGTTTTTAGGACACTGCAAATTCTGCTGTGGAGATGTTTCCTTATGGTCAGCTGTGGGAAGGTGAGGGCAGGGAGAACTTTTAAATCTTTTAAAATCTTTAAATCTCTCTTCCCACTGCAGGGAGCTTTGGCAAGAAGACTCCAGTGTGAATGTGATCATTTAAATAGATTTCTGAATGGGAGATTATACAAAAAGGTTTTTCAGTCTCCCAGTTTGGGTGATTAAAGGCTTGTATAAGCCCTAACATTTTGATAATACACAAAAGATGAGGGCAGGCAATGAGCAAGAACTTGTGTTCCTCAGAGTGTTTTTTGAAAAATAGATAATCCAGTGCTTTAAGTTATATTTAAAATATTAATCTGTAATGGTTCTGACTTTGGCAAAATATACAGGCTCCAGCTAACTAACATTCAAAGCACTGAATGGTAAAAAGTAACCAGGATTCAACTTCTTTTCTTACCCCCTTTTCCAAAGCATCTCCCACTTTCTGAGAAAGGAAAAGTTCCTGGCTTACCTGACTCTCTTTTAAGTAGCAATACAGGAGAAGACCCATCTCATAAAATTGGACAAATTATTTTTCTATAGCTTTTTCCCTTCTTTTGGGTATGTGCAGGGGTTTGTTCTGTGCTCTTTTTAATTTTTCCATTTTCCTACCTGGAAGGAGAAATAAAGGACAAGGAAAATAACACACATCCTGACAAATGAAACACTTTAAAAGCTTTCCACTGAAAAGTGTCTTTCATCTTGCTGTAAGTAAGGGACTGAGCTGCTATGAAGTTGGTTCATCCTTGCTTTACCCAGGAACCCTGGCATGGGATCAGGAGCTAATGACACTTCTTTACCTATTGAGATAGGGGCATATTCTATTTACTCTTGTCCCTTGTACAGGTAGGGCAGAAGGGGATGAGAGAGGATGGGATAATCTCCTGGAATACAGCATTTAACACCTGTCTGGTGTGAGATAATTGCTGCATTCCTGGGGATTAGCAGAGGGGAACTTTATTATAGTGCAGTGAAACTCTCCCCAGCTATCTCTCACCAGGTGGATATCAGACTGAAAAATATCAGAATGAAAAATGCATGAAAAAAGCATGTTTGTGGAGATGAAATGGGGTTTGTGTCACCCTCTCTGCTTCAAACCTGGCTGTCCTACCTCAGAACCCTTTGAGGAACACTCAGCAATGACTGAAGTGGTTTCTTTACTGCAGCCAGAGGAATGGGTGTGCTGGAGACACAAATCTTTCTCCTCCAGCCTGCTGGGCAATAAAAACAGTGGTTCCTAGAGTGGCTTTTGGGTAGGCAGCCCAATAACAGCATCCCCAAGCAGAAGGCTGGGGGACTGTGCTTGGGCTGCTTTAGCAAGCTAAATTGAAGATAACTTGGGAAACATTCACACCTTCTCTGGCCAGATCCTCCTGGCATCCCTGGGGATTTGTTATATCCCATGCCCTTGGGAAAAATTCCTTTTAATCATCTGTACTCAAAGCTGTATCCTTGGGTGCCTCTTTCTGCTGCCATGTAGACACATCTTGGTTCCTTTTCCACTGACTCCTCTGCTTTCAGTGGGACTCTTTAATGTGAAGTGATCTTTGTTTTGCAAATAAAAATGATTATTTTTGAATGCATACCAAGAAACTGGAGCTTTCCAATAGGAAAGCATTCCCCTTGACAGCTGATACTGTAAATTACAGGGTGTTTGGGCATTCTTAGTAATTATAGTTTGCCTATAGTTGGTTCCTCAGTGTGGAATTTGAATTGTGTTAGAAGAAGCAAATAAATAAAAATTCAAATAAAATACAAAAGAGAAAGGAAGAAAAAAAATTGGCAAAGAGAACTCAGGAACTGGCATATACTTTGTAGCCTACAAATATGTTCTGCTGGTCAATATGAAAGGCAGTTCCTTGCATTAGGAAGAACAAGTTGGTAGCTCTGTAAATCTGCTGTTCATTTGCTTTTTATTTGTGTCTGTTCTGCACATGGATTATAAAATACTGCACTGCTTTTCCTGTAAACCTGAATGTAGACTTGCATCACTTGTTACTGCACACTACAGAGGTTTTAAGTCTCCCAGGGAATGCTGATCCCTTATTTAATCAACTGCTATAAAGGGAAATATTTTGTAATTTTACTGTCTGCCCTGTAACATCTCCGTGCTTTAAAATTAAATGCACAAAATGAGAAATTACTTAACTCCTTGCTTTGCAGTTCTGATATTGTGCTGGAATGCTGCTTGAGCAACAAAAGGTGGTGGTTTTGATACTTAATTTGTGGTACAGAACTATTTTAACAATAGACTTGATTTGAGCCACTTAATGGCTTTCCCCATATATCACAGTCAGAGAACTGAAAATTACTGAGAGATTTGTGAGATCTGAATTGCAGGGGAGAGGAAAAATTGGTTTAATAGTTTTTCAGAAGAACAGAGCCAGAGCAGCACAATGCTTAGGGTGCAACATTTTAATTGAGCAGTGAAACAGAACTCCAGTAAGATTTCCAGTTTCCACTATAGCTCTGTGACCACTGACACAGGGCCTGGGTACCACCATGTGAGAGTGGAAAAGTGGTGTTATTGACCATGAGAATGAAATTTCCACATGAATTGGCCCTGCAAAGAGCAGAGTTGAACTTGATGATCCTCATGTGTCCCTTTCAGCTTGAGATATTCTATGGTGTTGACCACCTAATTGTAATGGAAGAAGAGAGTCTAGTTTCATGGACTTTACCCTGAACTTTATCTACAATTTATTTTTCATTGTACCCAGACTTGTATCATTTTGTGGTGAACCTGAATGAAGTAATGGCCTCTGAAACATAATTAAAAATCTAAACACAGTTCTCTAACTGAAATAACAAAAGTTTGAAAAATACTTGCCTGCATATTAGGCAATATGTATATATAATTTATAAAACCATCTCAGATCATAGAATCATAGAATTGGTTGGGTTGGAAGGGAACTCAGAGCTCATCAAGTCCAACTCTTGATCCACTCCCACTGTAGTTCCCAGCCCATGGCACTGAGTGCCACATCCAGGCTCTTCTTAAATATCTCCAGAGATGGAGAATCCACTACTTCCCAGGGCAGCCCATTCCAATGCTTGAATTTTTTTTTTTATTCTGCAGGGAGCAGAGCACAGCAGGGACATAAATTGCAACTAATTGAACTAATTGTTGAAAATGTCTTGAATAATAATTCTAAAGCATCTTTACCTGGGGTGCTTGGGAAACAGTCGTCCATCTTACTGGTGTGTAAGGAATTGACCCATATGTAAGTCATGACCCAATGTACCATCCTGGCCTGAAAAACTTCATCTTAGAATAAAGATTTAATCACAGGGGGGAGGCAAAAAATGAACTGTTTGTGTTACAGTTGCTTTCCTGTCACACAGTGTGAATGGTGCTAATAGAGAGGGGACTGTAAGTACCAAAGGTGTTTTCAGCTAATGTGTCCTACTTTGCATTGGTAATAGGCAAAGAATATGCAATAAAAACTGCTTATTGCATCATGCCCAAACAGAGCTGGAGTCCATCAACTTATTTTCTTATCACAGTGCCATAAACAGAGGAAAGCTTTATACCTTTTACATGCTTTGAATCTGGTTTAAATCTTTAAAAAAAAACCAAAAACCCACCCCAAAAACCCCCCAACAAACCAAGAACCCTATGCTTTCTATCATCTTGGAAACACTCAGCACTGACACTAATTTCCTGTGCAAACCAGATGATCAGAAAACAGTGAATGATCTGGTAATCAGAATCAGCAAGTGGAGTTTAATTCATTTGCCTCCAGAGTGCTTGCCAACACTGTCATGTAGAGCTTGCTGCTGTTCCAAGAGCCTCTCGTGCTTATAATAATTAGAGTTCCAATGATCTGGAACTGCTTGATTCAGCTAAAGTTTTGGCAGGTGGCTGAAACACTGAAGCATATTTAAACCCTGTGCTAGCCTTGAAAAAGTCACTTCAAATTACTTGCATGCCTGTAATACTGTTCCAGTCATAAAAAAACCTAAAAAAAAAGCAAATGTGTGGCCAATCTAGCAGCTCCAGATGTGCAGTTATCACTTTGTTACATCCAAAATCAGTAATTTGTGCATTTGGGAATGGATGGATTGGGAAAGCTCCATTGGTTACTTGTATTAAAAATTTTACTCTTAGAAATTAAAATGTTCCTCTGCACATTTGGATATATAATAGCTGATGTACACTTAGCACTATTCATGGTAAGCCTTCATAACTGGAATTGTGCCTGATTAGCAGGTCTAGATGTAGAAATAACAAAAAAAGGATTAATTGTATATGCTTCCTCTTCTAATCCCAAAAACCCCATGAAATACTCATTTATCCTTCATTTCATTTTTGGACCTTCTCCAATTTGCTAAGCATTATTTATCAGAAAATGTCAAGTTTGCCACCAGATGTCAGTTAAGACCTAAGGAGCTTTTTTTCCAGACTGCTAAACCCAAAGGTGCTATTGAGATAATCTGGTCTATACCAGTTACAAACAAATGCTAATGGATTTGTCAGGTTTTCTGGTTTTGTCTTTTTTTACCTGAACACTAGGATATCTTTCAGATGAAGTAGAGCACAGCATATTTTTTCCATATGGTCGCTGACCATTCAGCTGATTTTGTCACAGTGTTTATGTAAGGTTCTTACACAAACTCTGAGGATTTGCTTGAACTTTTGCTGGGTTTTTTTGTACAAGTCTGGGGAAAAGATGACCACAGAGCTATTGTTCTTAATGTGGATCTCAGAATCCACCAAAGTTCCTGCTGGTGAGGCCACACCTCAAAAACTGTGTTCTGTTTGGGGCCAGATATGGTAAGATCTGCTGGCTAGGACTGGTTATAAGTAAAATCAGATATATTTCAGATTGGACAACTTTTGAAAGGCCAGGCTAAAGCTCCAGCAGAAGTGAAGTGCATGATGCTGAAGTTGTCTGAAGGTTTTTGAGCCATATCAGGGTAGAGGAGTGAAAGAGTTCCTCCTATAGACTTAAGATCAGTGAAGAAAATATGGAGCAAATCAATTCAGTGTTTTAAGACCCAATAATTGTGCTGCAGTGGAGAAACCCAAGGCTTTGGGCTCCTGGATTCAGTGTCTGTTGTGCTGCAGGTTTTCTGTGGGATGTTGCAGGTTTTCCATTGTTCTACACTTGAGATTTTTGTCTGTAAAACAAGCACAGCATCTCCTGGGTATGAGGCTGGGGACTGACTGCAGAACTTGGCTGCAGAAACACCAGTGCTGACTCTTCAGGAGCCAGTTTTCCCAGGGAAGTTGCACAGCCTCCTGTGTCAGCCACCATATCCACCTAGATGCTCAAATCCCACAGTGGATGGGGATTGTCCCCCTCTGCTTCACTCTGGTGAGACCTCCTGGCAGTGCTGGGATCAGTTCTGGGACCAGCAGCACCAGAAGGACACGGAGCTGTAGGACTGAGTACTGAGAAGTTCACTGAGATGATCTGAGGGCTAAAGTTCAGAGGTGTTGTAGGTCCTAGTCCATGTAGGTCATGTTCCAAGGAGGCAGAGAACATGACCTGCAACCATGAAGAAACCTCAAGGAGAGTGAATTGTACCTCCAGGACTCTCCAGACATGGTGTTTCACCATCAGCTCTGTGAGAGCTGGCCACCCTGACCCAAAAGTAGTGGGATTTAGGTGGCAACATCTGGAAGATGTTTCTCCTTAAGGGCTGAGCAGTGTTTCAAGCTCCAGTGCTTCAGTATCCCTACAGAAAGAAGCTCTCCCTCAGGAGCACATTCCCCCTGTGCACACATCTGCCCCATGTTATCTCCTGGAACAACCAAAAGCCATCTCCCCAAGCCTGACCTACACATCCAGCCCCATAAATTCTATGATCAGAGTTCATCACTTTGCCAGACTTGGCAGTAATGCTCATCTTCATCTTTTCCTTTTTTTCCTTGTGAAGTCCTCCCTGCATGCCTACTCAAATTTTTGCATTCTCAGTGTTTTCCTTTTGTCCTAAACCTTCCCTCCCTCACTCCCTGGATAATGGAGAGTTCAGAGAAATGTGAAGGTAACTACAGTAAAGGTTGTGAAGTACTTTACACAGCTTCTATTGTGATAGTGGGTAAGGACCTGAGAGTGATGGACACACAGAGGCACAAGACCTCATGGCATAAGAACTTATTTTTGGTATCAGTGACATCTGAGCTCCATTCTTTACAAAGCTACAGTAGTTTCCTTACTCTTTCATCCATTTTAATTCCAGTACTCTTTGGAAAAGAAGTCACTTTCTGTCAGTGTCATAGCCCCAAAAGGAAGAAAATGTAAACCACATTGCAGCCTTTTCAGTCCTAACATAAAAATTGGCTACTAAGAGCCTGCAATGAAGTTGGAAAATGGATTGCCTGGAGGTGTGCCTGATTTTTGTGCTTGTAAGTGGCAGGTGCCATTTTATATCAACTGATTTGTAATTTTGCAAATAAAGCACCAGTGGGTTTTGTGGTGTGCAGAGAGGGGGCTGGGATCTCCTCTTCAGCTCAGCCTTAATGTTCAGATGGGTTGGATATGAGCCCTGCATCCAGACAGTGCAACAGAACTGGGAGTGGGATGGGCACATAGAAACTTTCATCTGCACAAAGAGGTCTGAACCAGCTGCCCTTAATGTGTAACATTGACTCACTAAACACAGAGTAGAGTTTAAATAGAGGTTTTTTGATGATGATGATGGTGGAATGATTAATAAAGTGATTTAAAATGCAGTTCAGAGCCTCTCTCTAGGGAGTTGTGCTTTGCCACTTTTGGCAAGATGACCTCCTACAGCAACAGAATCAGAAATGCCATTTGTAATTTCAGTCTTTAATTACATTTCATGCTTTATTTCAAGGTAAAAAGCATTTTAGTATTTTTTTTTTCTCTTCTCTGAATGTTGGCAGTGCTGAAAATGTATGTAGGTTTCCTATGAGCCCTTGGCTTTCTGAAAGTAATAATAATGGACTAATACAAAGAATAAAATTAGTCCCTTCCAGAAATAACTACAGTGTTCTGAATGCCTTTTTGAAGTTCTGTCAGGCCATGTCAGGCTAGCTACAAGTTTACTTAAATATAATTTTCAGATTTCACTTCATGTTTCAAGTAGATTGGAACAAGTGGAATGGTGCAGCTGAGAAGAGTGGTCTGGGCATGACCCTTGTCTTAAATGGTAAATCATTAAGAAAGGTCAGGAGGAGACAAAACCTGCTAAGCTATTTCTTACCAAGACAATTTCTTCCTGAAAAAAAAGGTTAATGCTACAGTCATCCGTGCCAACACACAGGAACACAGAAGGGCCACTGGAAGGATGGGTGATGTTACCAGGAACTGACTGGAAAAGTGGAGAAAATAAAACTCATACTGAGCATGGAGAAGACACAGCAGCCTGGTTACCAGGTGCTGAGCATCCTCTGCCTTTGGTACTGCCTGTGCTTTGCTGCACTCAGTCAGAATGTCATGTTTATGCCAAATCATTCTGAGGAAGCTATTTGGGATTTGTGCAGGCCTGAAATAAAAGTAGCACAGTAAAAGGAAAGAGAACATCTCCCCAGGTTTTTTTTTCCCCCTCCTGTTGCCCATTTAAGCAATATGCAATTCAATTACTCCAGTTACAGACAGTTGCTTTTTGCAGTGATGCTTTTTGCACATCTAACCATTTTCTTAATGTCCCAATGGTTTGAAAAGCTCATTGGGGGAAAAAAATAAAGCAAGTTATAGTATTGAAATTGAGTAGACATTCAGCATTGTATGCATGCTCCTCAGCAGACCATCAGCTGGCTTAACAGATGTCACACATGGACCTGCTGGAGAGATTGCAGCAAGGACCACATTTGCCTTTTCTCTGGCCTGATGTGACAATCCTGAAAGTTCCTTTTGTTTCCTCTGTGTAAAACTGAAGAAGAAGAAAGCAGAAATAAGCCTTTGTTCTGACCTTTCTTTTCTCTCTTGTGGTGAGAGTGATCTGCTACAGAATCTCTCAGATTTTCTGGGGTTCATAACAAGCTGCTTTTTCATATCTGCTTATGGTCATCCTGTTTCTTCTAGAGATTAATACAATACAGCACTGGCAATACCAAATATAGACCCCAATATCTGTAGCTTTCTACTGCAATGATTTCCTACTGAAAAAGAGGAAGCAGGGATGAGGCTGTGGCTTGAAGACTGTTCAATGCCCTTTTTTATTTTATTTTTAAACGTGGTTCATTATTATGCCAGATGTCATTCTGACAGAATGTTGGTCCATAAAGCTAATGTATGTCTCCTGAAGAGCTCCTGTTAACTTTTGTATTGTGCTTGGTGTTGTGGTTTTCTTTTCCCTTGGTACTCAAGCTCAAATCCATTCTTTTTGTTAAGATCTCTTTCCTTATCTGCCCCTTAGACCATGTCACTGCTCTCTTTAGGTTTCTTCTTTCCCCCTCTCTTTATCACATAAGAGCAAATCTCCAAGGTTCACTTTTAAAGCTCTTTGCAGCCTCTCTTTGCCTTAACCCTTATCATAAGGCTGATATCAAAAGTCAGCTCCCATATCTGATCATCCTCAGGTGCCAGTCCCTATATCCCAGCTCTGAAATATTACGAGCAAAAAACTTGTGGTTTTTTTTTTTTTTTTTTTTTTTTTTGTTTTTTTTTTTTTGTTTGTTTTTTGTTGTTTTTTTTTTAAGGATGAAGGAGGCTTTTCTGGCCTTCCTTTATCCTCTGAGCTTCACAGGAAATTTGTGAATTTGTGTGCCTCTACTGAAGTCTTAAGCTTAAGTAAAAAAACCAAATTCCATATGCAAAATGAAAGACTTTTCCAAGTTCTGCAGTCCTATACGGAAAAGAACTTAATTGAGAAGAGTTTCTGCAGCAGAGGGAGAAATGGGTGATTGACTATTTAATCAGGATTTCAGTCACTATAGATTCTCAGTAGGCCTTATTGATACTTTTCCATGCATGATCCCTCAAGTCTCACATGAATAAATTTTCATTAAAGTTGAAGAGAGTCATTAATTGCTTGAGAATGACGAATTTAGTTTGTTGGCTTGCATTGATTTGCTTGTTTAGTTTTGAGTGGCTTAGGTGTGTATCCTATCCCTACCTTTTTTATTCAGACACCCAGATTTTGATGAAGTCAGAAAAGACAAAAGTACTTTTCAGAGCAATAATGGAAAGAGAATTGGCTATTGCTGCTGATCACCAGACTTCAGAAGAAAAAAAAACTTGAATGTATGCTACTTCCTAGTTTTGCCAGAAAATTCCTCTGTTGGAAGAAGGCAGTGAAGCAGATACAAAAAAAAAAAAATAATTTATCCATAGATATAAAAGGCAACAAAATCTTAATAGGAAGTTAAATCAGACTGCAGAACTGGAGCAGTAAGTTGCTTGCTGTTGGAAAGCCTTTGCTGGTTTTGATACAGGAAGCATCAAGTTAGTGGTAAATCTTGCTAAATATTCAGCTTTACAGGGACTGCAAGCCAATGTTCCCTGCCATGAATATCTTCATGGAGCTAGGTGCCAGGCTTTCCTTTGAATCCTTATACAAGGCTGGGGAAAAGTATTTGGAAAATATCTTTTCAAAGCTAGAAAACTGGTTTTTATCTGTATTTTAGGAGAATTTCATATCCCTCCCTCCACTCAGATCTGGCCTTATTTCTGAAAACGGGGAAAAAATGGTCAGAATTTAGTGTCTGCTTTCCAGAGTGATAGAGGTGATGATTTTGGATAATCTGCATAAAAATAAGATCTCTTTAGACTGATTTTTTGAATCTTCAGTCTTGGTGAACTGTCTGTAGGTGTCCTGGGTGTGCATTTAGGAGTCAGGATGAAGTGCTGAGTTTGATAGGATTTTGTTTCTGGTTTCTGATTTAGAAGTTGTCTTGGACAGTAGGACAGAAGGAGTAACAAATGATAGCAGAGTTTGGGGAGCTCTGGTTCAAGTTCACTGCCTGCACTCTTGGGGTGAGTTACACAATTCTGCACCATTTGCAATTGAAATAATTTGGAAATTATTCACATAACTAATACACAAATAATTTTGTGTAACTGAATATATTCAGTAAGGTAGTAATTAGAATTGGGTAATTTGGTGAAGATAAGGAATGGGAAGAAGAATAAAAGTTTATCTGTGAAATTAAAGCTCATCTTACAGCAGTCACTGCAGAGGAATGAACCTAAGGATGGGGCAAGGGAAGATTATTTGGTCAGGCTAAGTGTGGATATCTGCCTGCCCTTGAGTACCAAGAGCACATAAATGAGTTGCTCACATAAATCTGAGGCTGGATTCTGCTGGATATCTAACAGGATACCCCCACCAGTTCAAGATGCCCCTCACTTCCCTGAGCTACTGACCACTCTTAGGGCACACCTTAGTTCCCTAAGTATTGAACTCCTCTTTTTTCCAGAGAGCTGTGGTATGGGACTTGAACTTTATAATTATTCTGCCTCACAAATGCAGACACAGAGTCTGTCTGTCCCTGGTTTATTAAATCAACTTTCAGAGACTGATTAGGAAACATGCACATATACCTGTACTGCTAATTTTGCTACCTCCTATATTCTTTTTCCCCTTGGTTGTTAACTTCTGTTCATTGCATTGTTTTTCCTTTCTTGAAATAGATGTTTTTACAGGCATGAAATACTCAAGTATATATAGAGAGAGAGCTGTTCATTTTTTCACCTGCCCTGAGCCTGCAGTTTTTACTGGTGCTTTACAGCCTAATTCTACTGGTTTATCCCTTCTGAGAACAAAAGTAAAAGGAAGGGGAAAAAAAAAAAAATCCCAGTATTTGTTTTTAATTGCTTTTGGGCTCAGATCTTTAAGGGCAACAGAACAAATGTATATGCCAAGAAGGAAATACTTCTATGCTTTTCCTATTAGGTCAAACTTCAAAGAGGAGGATAAAAATTTAATGTTTCCTTGTGGTTTCTTTTCCCATTGTTTCTTACATTACCTTTCTAATCTTTGGTAAAGCTTTTTATGGATCCTCTATCACAAACCAAAGACATTTCCCAGGCTCTCAGGAGAGCTCCTATGTGGAAATGAAGAGCATGGCATGGGGCTTCAGGCACAAATGAGCACACAAAATGGTACACAGAAAATCTGACTCCTTTCAGAGTTCTGCAGGGTTGTTCAGGACAGAACTCTCTGGTGCAGCACGTAGAAAGTCACAACTATTTTACCTGTATTTTAATAATGTGTGCATTTTCAATTGCAAAAAAAAGTCTGTTATACATTCCCAAAAGATCCTTTGTCTCCAGGTAGGGCAGCAGAAGTTTTAACAGGGTATAAACTTCTTGCAAGATTCCCCTGAGTTCAGTCATTATAAGGTGTTTGTGTCTGTGCAGTGGGAACAAGGACATTGTCACCACTTGGGCTGGAGCAGGAAGGGGGGAAATGAGAGGAGGTAAGCAGAGAATCCCTGTGGTTATTCCCTGATGCCCTAAGGAGAGCAGGTTCCTACACACTGCACATGTAGTAAGGAAGGAAGAACAGCTTAGGGGATGCTCACAGGTGCTCTTGGTTCAGTGCATCACTGGAACTCACTCTTTGCAGGATCTTTCTGTTCTAAGTAATACTTAAAAGGCACTAAGAGGTGTCTGACATTTCTCACTGGTCTTTCTTTTGAGGGTTCTTGATTCATCCAACTCTCATTCCCAAACTTCAGGAGACATCTGGCTCTGACTGAGACCTCATGTTGTGTTTACTCAGTGTCAGAAAAGCTCCTGATCCCCCGTAAGACCAAACTTGCTCTGACAGGTCTGCTTATTGATGGTCAGAGCCACTGGCAATTACTTTGGTAACTATAACTACAGACTAATTAGGAGGAAGCACTATTAAAAGCTAAATAGATAAGGGAACTAGAATTCTTTTAGCTTGTCAAATTAGTCCATTAAATCAGTGTGTTGTACCTGTAATTGCAAAGCTCCAATTATCATATACTTAGTGAAAGGAGTGATAAGGTTTTCTGGAGTGGATAAGAGATAAAAGTGAAAACTTGTCTAATAATAACTTTTAGTAAAAGCTATCAAAGTCCCATGTATAATTCTGATAAGAACCAGAAGTGAAGAACTTTATATCCCACTATCTCCAAGCACATAAAATGTGGGAGAGCAGAAGTTGGAAGGAAAAGTCATCACCTTGTTTGTTCAGGTGTTTCTAGCAGTTTAAGACCTTTTATTCTTCAGGGCCTCCTGATGTTTCTCCAAGTAAGGGAAGCTTTGGTGTCCATGCAGCATTGACATCAAGAGGCTGTGTGTGGCCTCTGAAGAAGTTTAGTACTTAATGTTATCTAGGATAGAGTCATCTCCCATAAAACTGTTAGAAAATGAAGGATCTGACCTAAGGTGACAGTCTTATTCCTTGCTGGGGATCATTTTTGACTGTAATTGTTGCTGGGAGACAGCCAGCTCGTAGAGATGGTTTTACTTTGTTTTGAAAATAGTGCTGCCTTCCAGGTTCTCTTGGAAGCCTCTGGAGTGATGGAGAGGAATGCCCAAAATCCAGGTATGAATTCAGGCACTGATGAAGACTGGAGTTTATGTAGAGGAGAAGGGAATTAGATGGGCTTCTATTTCTGCCATAATTCATAATAGTGGAAAGTTGAATAAAGGTATATCCTGTCTCAGTGCCTTCGTGGTGATCTGAATCTTTGAAGTGGGAGCATGAGAGGGTTTTAGAAAGCCTGGAATCAATTTGTGAAGGGGTATAAAGGTGAAAGATTGTGCTAAGGACCAATAATTTTGAGAAATACATAAAAAGAGGAGAAGGGTAGCCTGAAGAGCAGCCAAGATAGAAAGGATTGTTGTGAAGCAGACACTGCTTCACAGAAAAACAATACAGAACTGACTCCTATTTGTGAGAAGGGAGGAAGAAAAAGACTAATTCTTTTCTGAAAACCCAAGAGGCTTTATCCATTTTAAAACCAATTCTGTGCAAAATAAAGGCAAGCAAGCATATGTATTCTAAATGGCACTTCAACCTCTCTCCAAAAAAAGTCATCAGTGTTAAAATACTGTCATTACTCTGCGGTGTTGCTTTCTTTCTTTTTCTGTTAGTGGATTGAAAGTGACAAGCCTGACTTCTAATTGGTTTTAGAGATATTGTTTGCAAAGTTTTGCATATAAAGAGAAGAAAGCTGATTTTTTATTTTTTTTTCCCCCCTGCTTTTGTCAAAAGAGGAAAAAATGAGAAATGCTACAGACAAGGAAAGGATGATCGTTTCTGCACTTAGAATGGCTTTGGAAATTTGACTTGAAATGAAGGAATGTTTTCTTTTGAATGGTTGACATAAAACACTAAAAGGGTTTTGAGAAATCAACTGTTTGTTCCCAGTGAGGGAAAGCTGATGGTTAAAATTACACTTCTAATGACTTCTTAACCTGAATTGTAACCATTCAGCCAGTGGCAGTCATGCATGATACTGGGGATTTATAGGCAGCTGAAAGGAGAGAGAGAGAGGGTGGGGAAGAAGAAAGGAAAAACATCTAGTCAGGTTCTTGTATTTTCAAGATGTTGAAAGAAATCAGTGTACCATTGTTCCAATCAATTCTTGTTTTGCAGAAGCTCACTCTGAAAGAGACTTATTATTTTCAAGCTTTTGAATTTTGTACCAAGATGTTGTAGATGGCAGCAAATGAATCTTCTGTGCCAGAGCAGGTGGAATTTATACACCAATATTGTCACTTATGTGGTGTTATTCCCTAACTCACTCTAACTCACTTCTCAAACCTTTGACCTATGTGAGCAACCCATGGTTTAAAATAGGCTCTTGGGATCTGTGAATGCTGGCTTCTCATCCACCTGTCTTTCATTTTTTTTTGTTTGTGTTTGGAGGTTCTCTGGGATAAAGTATAAGAACTTGATAGTAAAAATAATAATAATACTTGAGAGGCCCCAGGTATCACTGGGGACTTTGAATTTGTTAGCTAAGGTTTATTAAGTGTGAATTAAAAACTAAGCACTGCATCAAAGAAAGGTCTGTAATGACACTGCTACAGGCTAATATAATCTTTCTGGGTAAAATTTAAAATTAAAAAATCTTGCATTTGAATCCAGGTGCTTTGTTTGCACTTTTTCAAATGGCATTTTTGTTGTTTGGTTTTTTTTGCCTTGGGAAGTGAAGGATGACTTTTGATAGCATAAAGAGGTTTCTTCAGGGAAATCAAACATTCTTGGAAGACTAGAAAATCCCTTCTCTGAACTGCAGCTGCAAAAAGGGGAGCTGCAGCCTCCTGTGTCATGTGAAATGTTCACAGCAGGAAGAGAGCCAGGTACCTGAGCTGACATGATGGATTCCCCCTTCACCTGCTGCCTTTATCTCATTAAACTGGAGTGATTAAGGAGTTATCAAAATTTAATATGTCAAAATGAGTGCACAAAAGCAACTTCTTATAAGAAGCCATCTTCTGAACTGTCACCCATCTACACAGACTTTCTCCCACAAATCTTTTGCTCCGTGCACTCCCTCCCCCTACTACACACTCAGGCTTGAAATTTATGAGGAAGTGGTGAAACCTTTAACCAGCAAGAGCCACTCCTGAGGACAAATATGGGCTCTAAATTACTTGAACCTATTGGGCATATTGGTTATTAAATCTAATCTGGTGCAAGAGGGCAGATGGATTTGCTGTGTCATTGCCAGCTTTATTAATTGCATGTTAAAGATTTTCAATTTTTTAGGTAGAAACATGGATGGGAATTATACCAGGATTATTCAGGTGACTCTGACAAGCTGTAGCTGGAGAGATGAATTGAAACAAATTAGGTGCAGCTGAGTTTGATCAGGCATTGAGTGCTGTCACCTTGCTGCTTTTTCCTTTCTCCCTTCTCTGCAGTCCATGAAGAGGTGAGCTTGGTCCAGCAGAATACAGACATCAGAATTTGGTGCAAAACCCAACTAATCCTCAGCTTTTTTCCACCAGTAGATCTCAGTGAAGTAGGTCTGGTCTCATCCCCATTACCCAAAAGGGAATGAGAAGCCAAGTGACTTGCCCAAAGCCAGTTGGAGAGAGGTGGCTGTGTTAGAGTCTGTTTGTCTTGAATCCAAACACATTACTAAGCTGTACTGATTCCCCATATGTACCCTTCTGAGACAAAAAAAGTTCCTTAAGGGAATGGTGCCTGGCTGGAGGCTCAGCACAGACCTCACCAGCTGGTGACATGATCCCTGGACAATATTGTTTGCTCACACCATGGAGGGCAGCTTGGAGGTCTCTGCATCAAGGGGGTGAAAAAATATTGTGTGTGTGGGGGAAAGCTTGAGTCTCCAATTTTTCAAGTCTGCCGGCAGATGATATAATGTGAATTTTTTATTTTTTTTTTCCTGGATAGCAATAGATCCTATGAATTAAGATGTAGCACCTGCCAAAATTCAGCTACACAGCATGGGTACTGATAAAGCTGACAGTGGAGGATGCAGTCCCCTCAGTGCTGCTCCTCCTGCACTGCTGTTTGACCATTTTTTGAGGTTGGATGCCTCTGCAGTTGGATATATAACACTGACATTAACTAAGGTCCTAGTGGGAAATAATAAAACAACCACCTTCCTGCAGAAACCTAAAACAAAGACTACAGCACTGCTGTTGTACCAAAGCATTCAGCAATTCCTAATATTGGTAATGGATTCAAGATTTTTTCAAGGTGCAATTTAACAATGTCTATGTTCCATCCCAGGACTTACAGTGAGTCTTTTATTTAAATAAAGTGTTTAAAATCAGTACTCATAAAGCTACTAACACCACAACATAGTTATTTATGTTGCCAGTGTGCTGGGAACCTCACTCCTGCTCTGGCTGTGGTGCCTGGGGGTGTCTGAGCATCTCTGGCCTGAAAAGCTCAGCCTGCACATGGGAGAAGAAACATCAGAGCAGGAGAGGCAAAAAAATGGGGAAAAGGAGAGAAGGCAGCAGTGTTGGTTACTCTGAGGCCACTGCTGTGGGTGTGTGGCTGCTCAGCTGCTCTTGCACTGATTGAAGAGTTAAAGGGAATTTCAGAGAAAGGGTGGTAATGCCACACTTTGGGTTTGCTCAGCCTTGATCTGGATTTCAGAAGTGATGTCAAATCCAGGAAAGTCTGAATCATGTCAATCAGCTTCAAGTTGTACTAATGTCTGTACTAACAACCTGATGTGGTTCTGCTTATACTCCAGTGTAATAAATCCAGATTTACATGCAAATTTCCACATACATATTGACCAGAAATTTTCACATATTAGTTTCAAGAAAAAAAGAAAGCAGTTACACAACACATGTTCCTGTTCCTTGAGTTTTGGGGGAAAGAAAGCTGTTTAATACAAATGAGTCAATCTGCTTTTCTGTCCTCAACCTCAGACTTTATTTAACAATACTTTCTTCTATATCAAACAGGGAGGCTCAGGGCTCAGCTTGTGTATAGATTATTTACTTATTAAAAGGTTAAGTTCTTAATTTCCTTCATGGTTTATTAACATGTCCCCTTGGCTGCCTCCTTGTAGCACACATGTCAAGATTTTATGGCCAGAGGAAATAAAGGTTAATGTAGGAGGTGCAGTAATATTGCAGCACTGAGCTTGCTGGTCAGAATTTCCTAATAAAATTTTCAGAGCACAGGAGTGCACAGAAGATGAAGCAGTTGAACACAGTCCTGTTCAGCAGGGGCTTCCAGTGGGACAAATGTGTTATATAAAAACTGGAATTTTTTTGGCCCAGTGCAGACAAAAACCCTCCTCCACCTTCATTACCATCTGTTAGCTTCCAAATGATAGCAGAGACAGTGGGAATGGAATTAATTCTGTGATTTATTTCATAAAAATAAGACAGGTTTAAAGAGCTTGCACAAATATTAATAAACAGCAGACAGCAAGAAACTTTGGGGGAGCAGTAGTTACATCCAGAACGAGAATATGAGACCTGACGAGTTTATTGCCAGGAGAGCTCTACAACAGTTTTCAGGACTATTATCCATTCATGTCAAATAGTTGTTTCTTATTCTTTTTTTCTAATTGACTGCACTTATTTAGGGTGCAGGCTTATCATGGGCCATGAGGACAAGATGCCCATCCTGTGCACCTCATAATCAAGGGGTCTGTCCTTGTGTGACACTGAACATGTTCAGGCTCCTATGGATGCTTACACTTGACTGCCAAGGTTGAGACTGATCTGGTTCTGCAAAGACACCTAAAAAAATAGTCTGGAAGCATAGAGGAGACTTCAACATGAGCATAAGTGACCTTGTACAACATGCTGCACCAGTGTGCAAGCTTTTTACCCTTGAAGAAACACAGCTGGTGACAGCTTGTGAGGCTTCTAAACCCCAACATTTTCTAATGTAGTGTGAGTGAAAGATGATTCCAAGTGGTGGCCCAGATGGCCCCCAAGAGCTTTGTGCAGAAGCAATGCTGGAATTGCTGAGTATGCTGAGTATTACAACCCCTACTTGGGTTGTAATTTGCTGTACTCTGACCAAAACTGGGGATGTTCAATGGGTACCTTGCTGATCTGGGAACTGGTGACTGTAGATGTGAGGGTTGTAGCTTTTCTGTACAATGAGGAGCTGCAGAGAAGCAGCAGTGCTAATGATGTCATGAATATGCAAGTAGCTCTCAGTGCCAGCATCATCACCACAGATGTTCTCACACATCTGGGGTCCATGCAGGATTCATTCAATTTGCACATGTTCCTGCTCAACCAACTCTTCTGAATATTTTCACCCAATGGGAGCTGGCTGATTGTTCAGCCTTTATCATATTTTCCTCAAGTTTACTCTAGTAACATCTGTGTGGAGTCATTATAGACCTGGCACTTGTTCTCAGCTGTTACTAATTTTCTCTTTTGGTGACAGGCAATGCTCTGTTTTTCTCTCCCACTGAACATGTAGAATAAAGCAACCAGCAGATACTGTCAGGCTACACTCTTTCCACTGCAACCCTCAAGTGTGAAGTTGTCTTAGCACTTCTGTGATAAGCTGGGGAGCACTGGCAAAGTTGATGACAGCATCCATTCCACCAGCAGATCCAGGCTGGGCTTTGGCTGGCATTGCCTTCAAACTTGGCTGCCCAGGATGTTAAAAGTCAGGGTGTTTTCCTGGCTTTGAGGGTGTGAGATGCTCCACCAATGCATTGATGAGATTTTGCACCACTTCCTCCATTCCTAGCACATAACAAAAAGATGAAAACAGCTTTTTTGTCCAAAGGTTACAGAACTGCAGATTGTAGGTCTGGTGGACTTGATCCCCTTTTGGGTAAGGAAAGCCTAGGACCCTGTTTCCCTTTTTTGGGAGATGATGAGTGAGTAGTTTAGCCCTCAGGTAGCTGTCCAAAAATTATCTGTGATTCTACCAGACTGTGTGGGGAAATGAATCTAATAGCTGTCAGCTCAGCATGACCTTAGCCTGCCCATTCCTGTGTTTTGAAGCACCTCCAATCATCTCAGAGGAGTCTCTGAAGTTGAGCACTTGACAAGCCAGGTACCAAACAAATTGTGATGTTTGAAAGCTCTGTCAAGGACTGCCCAAGATTTGCAGTGTTTACCCAGATGCTTTCTGAGGTACTTTGTCTACTGCTTGGGCAACATAGAAGTAGTTTCAATGAAGGGGCTGAAAAACTCAGAGAATTCCCTCTTCCTAGCAGCAGGATTGAAATTATTGAGCATGTGCTGCAGTTCAATTATTAAAATATGTTTGCTGTAGTTTTGGAAAGGAGATTGTTCTTGGCTTGCTTGTTAGTGGTGCATGCCTTCCATGAGCAATAATTGAGATTAAATGTTCTCTGGGGAAGTAAGTAATTTATTTTGTAGTAAACTGATAGCTGTTGATATTTTAGCATTGCTTACATTATTTATGTGTCGATTTGCATCCATGAACTGGAAAATATAATCTTTTATTTTGTAAAAAATAATTTAATATTAAAAAATAATAAAATATTAATTACACATGGAAAGGCTTATGTAGCACAGAACACATACTGTATATTACTGGAAATTATTCATGTTGAATAAATTGCTTTGCAAAGGAAATGGGAATATATTAGCACAAAATAAAAGCAGTGGAAGTTGGCTGCTCCTTTGGGTAGATTGACAGGTCTGGGTAAGGAAGCTGCACGTGTGTATTCATCTCCTCTATCTAAACACAGAAAAGAAGGAGAGAAATTGGTGTATCACAGCCATGTGTCCTTGTTTCTGAAAAGAATCTGCTGGCTAAAAACTTCCTGCCAGCAATGCACTGTACTGCTGCAGTACAAAATTGGTTTATGGCTTTTTTTTTTTTTTCCCCTTCACATTGGAGTGTTTGAGAACCTACAGCTGGAAAATATGGGGCTTCCACAGAGCAGTTTTCCAGTTCATCAGAACCCTAATGATTCAAGCAAGAGAGTAATTGGTCAAAGAGTTGGGTTAATGTTGTGACAATTAATTTAAACTTTAATTCTTGTCAGGCAAAAGACAAGCTTGGCTGGCACTGAGGAGAAGGGGCAAATGGTTTTGGGGAGAGCATTTTGCTTCAATGACTATACCAATATTCTCTGTTAGCCACAGATCTCACTGAAAGCCTCAGCACTGGGTTGTCCCTGGATTGTACAGTAAATTCTATGTTGTGTTTTGGCCTCACTTCATGTTTTATGTACTGAGCCAAATGACAGCTGAAACAAGGAGCTGCTTGCTTAGATGGATAATCTCCTGGCAGTAAATGCAATACATTGGAAAGTTGTTTGAATAATGTGCATGCTCTCTCAGGCAGAAAAACCTTCCTGCCTCTCATATTGTTGGCAAAAGTCATGCCTTTTCACTTTGGATTGCTTTTGGTCAAGTTGATTTATTCAGGGGAAAGAGCTGAACCTCATGCACCCTGACCTTTGTGAGCTTTGTTCCATTACCTGTTCATAACCTCTTCTTCAGAATGAAAGTTCCCCTAATGTGCTATGTGACAAGGTCACATTGTAGGATTTGCAACAAAGATGAACATTCCCTCCAAGCATCTTTCCCAAGAGATAAATCCACCATAAACCAGGGCTTTCAAGATGTTTTTAAGCTGAGAAATGTTGTGCACTCGGAGAAATATACTTTTTTTTTCTTTTTTATTTTATTACAGCAAGTGCAAAAAGGCAGGTGTGTTTAATTCAGACACTCTGCATATAGCTGGAGCTCTCCTGCAACTTCCATCACTTTTCTTCCATCACTTTTACTTATTAAAAGGTTAACTTCTTAATTTCTTTCACTATCCTAGTGAGCTAACTTGAGGAGGTTTTGTTCTTCTTGTTTAAGATACACACTTGTGTGGGCTGGTTGTTGAGTGATTAATAATTAATACTGTGTACATTTCTTCTGAATATTTTGGTACTGATGAGTTTTGCAAAATCCTTGAGTGCCTTAGATTATCAAGTTTGGTCACATAGAGTGCTTGTAAATTTTACAAAATGAGGTCTGTAGCTAAACTACATTTTAACAATATCCTCCACCAACTGGGAAAAAAATATGCAGAATCAGTGTGTGTAGCTGTCACTGGGTGTCCATACCTCTATAAGGTCTTCTTGATATAACTCTTTATAAGGTCTTCTATGTCAAAGACCTTCTGTAGTGCATGCAGTGATGCATGCATTTAAATTCACTGATTTTCCTACTATTTCTTTGCACATTTGGTGGTAAAACTCTAGCCCACTCCTTCGTTATAATTTCTTATGATGAATCCTGTTTAGTCATCTGTCAAAACTATTAAAACTATGCTGTCATCTGGCAACACAAACACCAAAAATAACTATGTAGAACATTCTGAGGTTGAGAACAAACTGTGTTGAGGGCAGCTGTGATGGAAACAGTAAATCCCTCCCTCTTAGAGGGGAAATTCAGCTTCTATATGGCTACAAAAAAACTGTGTCAGTGCAGATGGAAAGGGAAATTGCTTTGTTCTAATATGCTCTCTTGACTGTGGTAAATGAATATATACCTCTGAATCCAAGATGTTTTGTCATAGGAATACTGCTGGGATTCCATGTGCCTGTCATAACATTGATCCAGGCACTCTGCTCCAATGGATTTGTTAAACAGGTTTTTACATCAGCACATAAAATCAGGAATTTATGGCTTGCCATGAGGCATACAAAGGGAGACTTGAACTCCCCATGGTGCCCAGCACACCACACATCAGCAAGGTGGCTCTTCCTTGCAGCATCTATTGCTCCAGCCTGCTGCTCAAATGACATTCTAGGCTGTACTTCATGTATCTTAGGAGCTAGGATAAGACAGAAAAATGCATAAATTGCTGTGGGGTGATGGCAAAGAGGTGGTAAAATTCTCCAAACCATTTTTGCAATTTTTGTAATTTTATTTTTGAACGTGACCGTTTCTAAAACTAATTTTGTAACCCAGGCTCCTCTGATGCCCTCGTGAAGAACAAGTTAAGTAGAAGAAAAAAATTCAAACACATTATGAAAACCAAATTGATGGAATCTGAATAGCACACCAAATAAGTTTGTTTTTTTTTTAAATCAGTCTGAAATGAATTTTTCTTTCATGCCAACAAACTCTTTTACAATTTCCATTTTTGCATAGCACTCCCCTTACTTCTAGGAATTCCTACTTGGGCTTTCCTTTGGTGCCTCTCCACTGAAGGGCCCATTTTAGTTCTGAAGAGCATTTTTTGTCTCCTGTACAGCTCTCAGCAGTAACCTAGCAAGTCCTTGCAATGCTGCAAAAGCTTCCACCAAGAATTTACCATTATTTTTCATCTGCTCCTGATATCTCTAATCCCAGTGTTCTTGGTGGCAGTGGCAATTATCACCCAAGGGACACTGGGTGTGGATGTGCTTTAGCTGTCATATAAAAATGCTCAGACTTAATACCTGTAAAACCAATGATGTGCTTCATACAGGGAGTTTTACACAAGTTTTCAACATAACAACCACTGCTCCAGGTAGGGTGTAGTCAAAGTGAATGAACCTTTTCTTCCTCTCATAGAGATGGAGAATCCAGTGAGTGTGATACTTTGGGGCTGGCAAGCATAAACTCCCTGGTGCAGGTTTTAATTATCTTTTCTCTGTGAGTCAAGACACCAAAACCATCTTCACATGTATCCAAAGAGTCCCCCTGTTGATTTTTGTTTTCTTGGATGAATTTCAGCCTCGTTTCATTTTCATTTCATGCACCAATGTACAAATTTCCTATCAGCAGTTCCAGGCCAGAGGAATACATGTGGCCTGCTAGGGAAATGCCTGTTAGAGTGATGTAGGAATTAAATTTATTTTCATCAGCTGAGCTTTGGGAAGGGAAAGGGAACTGAAAAGCCTGGTCTCCATTTCATACACTTCTCACGTGAATATTGACCACCATCAAGCGTTGCCTGCTGGCTGCTTGATACCTGGGATGAGAAGGAGCACACTGACACCTGATGAGTCCTGGGCCTTTTGCAGTGTGATCATCACTGGGCTTGCAGCCACTTATCAGCAGAAGGTGCCAGTGCATATAGTGCACTCTCTATACTGATACAATCAGAATTTTCAAGTCTACTTGAAGTCTACTCAGTACCTGGAGCACCCACCACATCCTGTCTCAAGCTTCCCATCTCCAGTTCCTCCATGTGATCTACTGGAACTCTGGGATGGGGTGGGATAGCAGTAAGGAACATTGGTTGGGTGCTGTCTGAGCTTCATGCAGCCTCTGCTTTGCATCATTCTGGGTTCTTGTAGTAGCAGAAATTCACATTCTTTCAAGATGCACACTGACAACCCATCTTTCAGCTGGAGGACAGAGCTTGAATAGAGAGAGGGATGGATTTTATGCCATCTCCTTAAGCAAGTGGGGGGCAGGGACAGTGCCAGTTCCTTTAGCTGATCAGAGCTTCAATTCAGGCATTAGCAGCCATCCTGCTGAGCAGAGAAAGAAGAATCTACCCACGCTCTGGCCTGGGAATACATTTTACTGCTATACTTATTCTGCTATATTTATTCTTTCAACTGCATTTGCTAAAGAATAGCAAGGAATTTTAGCTTTGCCCTCTGAACTTTGCCTCCAGCCTCCCACATTGATGAAGGACACCAGGAAAAGAACCCCCAAAATTTTTTATTTAGCATTATATAACTTCTCTCCCTCTCATTTATTTTGGCATTGATAAAAAACAAGGAGAGGCTTCTGTCCCACTGTGCCTCAGTGATATTTGGCTCAGTTTCAGGAGAAATCTTGTTGATTAAGGTTTCTGTGCTGAAGGCAGCTGCTCTGCCATGGTCAGAGGGATTTAACAGAGCCTGCCAGCCTTTGCATGGAGCTGCCCTCTGCTTCTCAGACTCCAAGGCTGTATTCCAATTGCTCCTTCAGAAGAGCTGATTTAAGAATGAGGGATAGGCATGCCAAAAAGGGCTTTTTTAGCTTGCTAAAATCAGCAGGTCTGCTGCTGCTCTGCTGCTTTCTGGTTATGTGGCACAGAATAGATGACTCTAAAAAAGAGCAAGCATTTCCTTGGTGTGATTGACAGGTTGTTTTGTACAAGGCAGGAATAAAGAGGGCTGTGTTCAAGCTGGAATATAGGAGAGACAAGGTTAAGTTACCAGTTAGGTTGGATCCTACCAACTTTCCCTATATAATAACTTACAGCACACAGCCAAAATGCCATACAATTGCCACCCTGAAGTTTTCAAGTTAGGCTTTGCCACAAGGGGGAAGAAAGGATGAATTTATTTGTTTCCTGGGTATTGTTTCAGACATCATTATTCTTGGAACCCTGTAGTTTGCTACATCATGTGAAGCATCAGTTTCTAGACACCCTGCTGACCACCCCAGGAAGAATGCCAAGTCCTTCCCAAGCCCAGGACCTTCACACAGCAAACAGATGTGCTGCCTGCAGTGCTGAGCCACCAAGTATAAAGGTCAGATTGGTTTCTAGGAAATTAACATTATTTAGCCTTTAGCAGTGAAATCCCACCCCTGGTACTCTTTTAATAACTTTTTTTAGTAGCCTCTGTTTCAGATGAATGTGTTCCCCAGTGCCACATCTAATTTTGGTACCTGTGTGGAATCCATTGAGGGGGATCAAACAGTGAAAAAGCTGTGAAAAAGCAAACATGTGAGCCTGGGTGATATGGCACAGAAGAGCAGTCTCCTTACTCTGTTGGCTACTGCTCTGAACACAAGAAAAATAACTTTCAAAATACAATTCAGTGACTGTCTGAAGCCAACTCAAACCAATGCAGGACAAATCTCAGAAGAGCCTGAGGTTCTGTTTGGTTTAGATAAGCTTCAGAAAGCATCCAACTCTTTTGATGATTATCAGAAACTCTTACATCTGCCAGACTGGGCTCGAAAACTTGTAAGAAGCCCCCAGCTTTCTTATGAGATTTTTGCTGCTACCTGCTTTGGGCCAGATGTGCCTCTGGAAAGGCCTCAGTAGCACTGATGAGTGGCACACCAGGAAGAGTAAAATAGACAGAAGCATTCAGGCTCCTAGGAATGTGGCCCTTAATTTTCTGATTCCAGTTGGGAAGAGATGATAGAAAAGTATTCAGAAAGGAGGAACAGCTGTTGGCTTTTAGATCTCAGCAACAGCAATAAAATGTCCACTCTTCCTTATGGTTGCAAGGCTGTTTTTTGTTTAGTTTTGTTTTTCTTCAGTCACTCAAATATCTCATGCAGACCAGAGCAGAGAGTGGGATCTCATCCTCCCACCTCTAGAATTTTAGGTGGAACAAAGCACAGATCCTGGCTAGAACTCTTACAAAACACTGTAATGCCAGCATGTGGTGTTAATTTAATTGCTGTCTCTTTCTTCCCTCCATTCTGATCATCTTTGTTGGGTTTCTACTCCTGTGCAGCTTTTTTTGTGTGTTGATTCTGCCTTTTTGCTATTTCCATCCCTCTTTTCCTGGTAGCATGGAGAGGATTTGACAAGGTAGTAGGAGTCTAAGTGTTAGAAAGGAACATTCTTCTAAGAAAGTACACAAAAATATCCTTATCTCATCATGAAGATTCTAACCTCATGCTGTTTATGTGGAAGCTGCACACACAGATTCTCAAGACACTGGGAGGGAGAGAGTATTCTTCAAAGAAATTGAAAACATTTGAAAGTAGCATTTATCTCTCAAGGCTTTTCTGTTCACTGATTTCCAAAATAATTCTTTCATTAAGTTTATTATTGGGGTTCTCAGCTTAGTGATACTTCAGAAAAAAAAGAAAAAAAATGGATTGTTCCTATTTTCTTTTACATTGCAACTTTGTGCTCTATGGGACAGTTCTGAGGCTGAACTGCAGCACAGGGTCTAAGTTTGCAATCTCTCCTTGACTGTCATGTGCTTAAATTTTTCATTTTGGTCTTTGATTTTTAGCAGTTCTGATAGGATTTCTGTAGAAGTTATAGCAATGCCATTCTTAAAAATTTAGCTCCTTAATTACCTGATTTCAGGTATGCTCGTAGATCATCAGAGGCTAAGGAAAGTCTGCAACAATTGTGCAATAATTTTGGACTGGAAATACCTTAAAAAAATTTATTTAGCCACAAAGGTTTACTAAAGCAGTCACCTTGGCTCCTGCCACACATTTCTGTAACCTGACAGACACTTGGAGTATTGCAGAGCTATGGACAAGAAAGATAAGTCTGCATAAGAATTTCATCAAGGGGAGACCCAAGTTATGGTGCTTGAATTAAATAAGTGCTTTGTAGGTTTTGTTCTGTTTGTGCAGAAGAGAGGCTGGTTCATAGCCAGCACATTGCCATGTTCAACCTGCTAACTAACCAGTAGTGCCCATTTATATGTTGTCTGATGGGCAGATAAAATTCTACACTGCTGTCCCTCAAGGGAAAGCTCTTTAATCACCCTGCCATTTGGAAGAAAAATCCTGCTAATTCTGTCCATGCTGATAGTCTCCTTATCTTTAGTGGGACAATTTCTGTTGATCATAATCTGGAAGTGGTTTTTGTTTTACCAAGACATTGCATCAGCTGTTCAGACCTTATTCCATTCAGTTAGCTACAGTAGGATGTTAGAGTTTTTCTTTTTATTTTACCAGCAAACATCTGGTTTGATATATTTAATTTACAAGGTAATTCTAGAAAACAAATTTCAGCAATCCATCAAAACTGTGGAATCAAGAGGATCTTAAGTCTATTGTTGCAAGTGAGTTGGTTATTGCTGTTCACCTGGCAACAAGAGCAAATTGGGTGAGAGAAGAACAGCACCAGAGGTTGTGGCAGCTGAAGAAGGGTCTGCAGACAAGTGAATTCTCTTTTGTTTTTCCTAAGAACCAGACAGGTTTGGTGCATGATGTTTTATGTATATTTTATGCTAGATTTGGCATAATATTGAATCAGGAAACTGATATTTTTGTCCTGAGACAGCTGCCCATCCTGTGGAACACCACTCTCTGCTTTTGCTCTGACTCAGCTGTCAGATAACTCCCTGATGTCTGATTGCATTCCTGTTGGGGTGGGTGAGCTTAGTTTGGCAAGGAAGAGGAACAGAGTGAATTCTGTGCTGTGCAGTGGCTCTGTGCACACCTCTCATCTCTTTGTTCAACTATTGCCTTTTAAAAAACTCTCTAGGTCTTGAATTATTGGACTGGGGAGCTGTTTATGATGAGGCTTCCTGACCTTGCTGCATTACAGTGGTTGTATAGAATAACATTTTACTTGCAAAAGCTTCCCAATTGAATCACTTGGCTGAGTTCAAATTAAACCACTTTTCAGTGTGAGTGAGGGTGACAGAATTTAACCATTGGAGATTAAAAAAAATCTACCACAATTTAAATTGTACTCCCCACCACTTTCCCATATTTCTGCATGAAAATGAGCTTCCCTTGTTGCCAGGAATAGCACACTCTGTGCTGTTCCAGCTGAAGCATGGAAGGGATGAGTCAGCCTGAGTTTGCCTTTGAACAAAAAGGTTCATTAAAGTCTACAAAGTGGTCCTGAGTTTCACCAAGGAATAAAACCAGCCAAAACTCTTCTGTTTTGATGAGTTCTGCTTTGAATTTTGGGTGCATCTGTAAAGTTTTAGGTGCAGGTAACTAGACAGAAACTTTACCAGATTGATATGAATCCATTTTACAATAAGCTTCCCTAAGAGATGTCAGCTTTAAGAAATGTCACCCAATTCAAAGTTTATCAAAAGGCCATAGTTGGAGTTTTTTCCACTGACTCTGGCTGGCTGAGGTGTCTGAGTGTCCCAGTCTCACCTGAATATACGTTTCAGTGAAGCAAGCCATGTTTGCTAATACCTGCCAAATAGCTTTCTACCTTGTTAATATAATGGAATATTCAATTTGAACAATAGTTTAGCTTAATTGAGCAGTTATCTGATAATCTGCACATGCTTAATGGGGTAAATGTGTGAGGCAGGTGCAAAAGCAACCTTCAGTAAATTAAACTAATACAACATTCAATGAACTAATGAGGTGCTGTGGGAGCTGCGTTTCAATTAAAAATCTATGAGGATGTAAGCAACTTAGGGAAGTTGTTTGTTGGTTTTGTCTGCTTTCAATGGAAAGGACAATTAGCCAAAAGCTCCTTAAACACATGACTGAGTTGGAAATGAAAGCTGAAAATATGCTTTAATGAAGACATAACAGTTTCTCTTCCAACTGCATTTGGCTGCCTCTTAACAACCTGCCTGCCCTCAATTACATTCCACGTAGAGAGCCTTGGGTTTTCTCATAACACTTTATGAAAAGGCCAACTGTAGAGAATGACCAACATACATCTCAATTCCTACAGGCCCAGTAGAGACAAGCTGTGTGCCTGAGAAACCATTAGGTTTATAGACTTTAGGAATGAGTAACTTCTGATATGCTTGCAATAAGCTAAGGGGATCGATCTTTAATGGGTTTCCAGATATGTTGAGGGTTACTCAGCAATCTGAAACTCCAGAGGTTGCAGCTGAAGTGGCCAATAACAGATTTGATTGTCAGCCTTGCCAAGGTCCAATGAGGATTTGTGAGAGCTGTGTGTTACACACAGGCTATTTGAAGAGAAGCAAAGGTGTAGGAGGAAGAGGTACCAAAGGGAGTGCCATTGGCAGGACTTCTGTGAGACTGAACCGAAGTTTTTTTGATGTTTTTGAGGCTCTTCCCTGCTAATTTAATGAATATTAAATCAGGTGTCATTGCTCTTTCATGGTGCTTTAGCACTGCTTTGACAAACTATGATTGAACTTTTACATTTCCAATGCAATAAAATTATCACAAGTGCCTATCACAGATTCTGCACAGCCAGGGAGAGGCAGAGTTACTCTTGGGCTTTCTGTTCTCCTTGTTTTGTAAATTGGGGAATATTTCTTCTCTTAGAATTTGTGACATTTTCTTCCCTGTGTTAAAACAGCACAAAGAGCAAAAGGATCCTCATCCAGTCAAGAGATCTAACAAACAATAAACAGAATCAACAAAATCAGTGACAAAATATTCCCTTCATATATGGAAGGTCTTGCTGAGGAAGGAGGTGTCTTAGTATCTTAAAACTCATATAACTCCTTTTGATTGTTCTGGTATTTTGCTAGGGAACAGGTACCCAAATAGTAGGAAAATTATATCCCTTTCTAGTCTTTATATGCCTCTAAAAAACAAACTTGCAAGATTCAATTACAGATTTCTCCCCAAATATAGTAGAATTAATCTTTTATGGAGATTCTAACGTGGGGCTTTTCATAAAAAAGCTACAAATAGTCTTTCTGAATCTCCAAAATGCTAGGGGCACAGTAGATTTTTAGAGTAATTCTCAATCACAGGATTAATAAGGTTGGAATTTGATGTTATTTTCTTAACCTGAATGCTTATATAAGGAAATCTGATTATTCTTGACAAGTGCACCTGTAATTAACATCCCCACATGTTATAAAAATAATGCTTTATACAAGAAGGAAGTTATTTCCCATACTCAGTGTGTCACAATACATGTCAAGTAACACAGCCCATGGGTTACCCACTCACCACACAACAGCAGTTTTGGCATAATTTACATTTAGTGTCTTTATAAATTGCACAGTGGTTGTATTTCTGATATTTCTACTCCTTAAGCTCAAGGTGCATGGCAGCATGAAGGTTGTGTTTTTATGATGCAGTTTTTCTGAAATCTATGGCAAAACTCCCAAAGTCTTCATAACAATTATTGGTTTAGACTCTGTTTTTGAAGTTTTTTTCAGTTTGCATCTAGATACAAATAAAAGAATGATGGAGAAGCTCACTCAACCATCACCATCTCATGGTGTGTGCTGTTCTGTTTCAAGATTCAGTGTTTCATTACAGTGATATTTTCACTTACATTACACCTAATATTTTCACACATCCAGCTTTTTCTCTCTGCAACTTTTAAATATGGGCATTTCCAACGTTGTGCTTAGAATCAAAATTTAATCTTTCTTAATATGCTAGATTAAAAAATAGTTTTGAATACTGATTGGTATTGGCATTGTAGCAAAGTAGTTTAGAGATACCTGCAAGTAGTCTATGAAAATCTGCATTTCAGCAGGAGCATAATTTTCTTTGAAGTGCTTATTTTAAAGCAAAGTCATTATCTACAATGCAACCTTGTATGCTTTGGAGTTTTGCATAATTTCTTGTAACCTCTGTCTGAATTCTTCTCTATTACGTATTCCACTGGTTTATATAGTAAGTGTGAAGAATAAAGCTGGTTAAAAATAATTTACTTTGATGATACTTGATCTTGTTCCACAATACTGTTGTAGTTAACATATTAATCTGTAACAAATGCTAAAAGTTTCTTCCTAGTTCTTTGCCATACAAATGTCATTTGACATTTCAGTTATATTTCACTGTCTTACCCTCTGAATGTAAAGTAATAAAAAGAAAATAATCAGTGAAATTGGACATATTAATAATCTGATTTTTGTAGAAGATTAACTTGATTTTCTTGAAAAGACTGTAGGTGGGGAGAATGTGACTTACATGAACAAAAATACAATTTGTTAAATGTCAAGAATTTGGGGACAGAATAAGAACTTGGAAGTGATTATGTAAAATTTGCAGCACAGCCCGTGCTATGTCAGTGATAAGTGAAATGAAAAACATTGCTCAGCCAGGTTAAGTTGCATCTTTGTGGGGAACAAAAAGCTTACAAATCACAAAACCTGCTGTACTCTGGAAATGAATGTATAAATGTGTTGGCATCACACAGTGCTGTGGGACAGCCCTCTCCCAGCACAACAGCCCCAACAGTTTCACTTCAGGAAGAGTTGGAAGAATTTTACTTAGAATGATTGATTTGTTTGTTTTGTAACAGTGACAGCATTATTTGGGATTTTAGTTTTTTCTTTCTGTGTTAGGAATTAAATAGGGCAGTCCTGAGCCTGATCTGTAAGAGTTACAGAACAAGGTGATTACAAAAATTCCTCATTTAGATTCATCAGTGTTGTGTTGGATCAGCTCTTCTCTCTCATGGGATGAGAGCATTTCAATAGACAAATTATTGTGGTTTTCTTATTTTTTTTGATTGGAGAAGCAACTTAAGAGGCTCATCATGGACAGTGCTGCACAGTGACAGACACAGCAACATCATGGGATGGGCCCTGCCTCAAGAAGTTGATGATGCCCTATAAAGCAACAACAGGGGACCTTGTGATAAAATCCAGCATCATATCATTTACTAAGTCAGCTAATTAATCTATTTATTAATTTTGAATTAACTCCCTCCCCCCGAAGTCTCTAATAGGTGTCTCAATTGTTGCAGAAGGAGAACTCTTTCCTGGGATTACCAAAGTGTTTCAGTAAACAGGAGCAATTGAGGGCTAAGGTGATGAATTCCCCATTATTACTCCTGCAGAAAAGAAAGCCCAAAACACCATCTTCTCAAAATAACTATTCATCTGTGATCAGAGCTTGGCAGCCAGCAATTATCTTTTCATCAGTAAATGATCCATAAGTAAGTTATCCTGTGCTGGAGGACTAGGGATATGTGGCAGAGGAGCATGGTTCCAGATCCTGTGAGAACATTGAGAGGCAATTACAGCACAATATGGATTTGTTCTGTCTGTGTCTCCCTCTGTCATCCTGAATTTCTTCTGGCTGTTCAATTTCTCCTCATGTTGTCTTTGTGTGTTTGAATTTCCCTTCAAAGAGGAGTCCATTTCCACTTGTCTTTATAACAAATCTGACAAACTTTGGAGTATTTCTCTATTTTATTAGCTCACTGATAACCATTTTCTTTCAAAGTACTTGTTAGTTACCTGCCTGACTTTGCATAGTTTTTAGTTAATGCCAGAACAAACCCTCTGTGTCCCACTTTAACATTTAACTGCTCTTGGAGAAGGTTTATTCAGGTAAAATCCTCCCTTCTTTTACAGTCAATGACTGGGGGATGGGAAAATGCTCTTGAGCTCTCCCTGGCTCAGCAGAAGAGTTCAGTGCTCTGTGTTCCCATAAAGTCCCTTTCCCTGAGGAGCTTTGCTCATGGACACCTGGAGAAGGCAACACCTGGATACCAAGCAGGTCTGGTGACCATCAGCAGCATAAACACCTTCAACAACACCTTTAACAACACCTTTAACAATCTGTGCTGCTGTGTAGGAATTATTGATTGGAAGCTTTACTAAATTTAAGGGGTATGACATCCACTGCTCTCTCCATTAGGCAAGTTACCTGCCAGAGATGGAAAGCAGACAAATGTGATGTCTCAGACTCTTAGAAAATGTCAGCCATTTATTGTCACTTACTTATGCCTCAGACATTGAAATATTAATTTTCTGTTCTCTTCATGTTCTAGTATTTTTCTGGGCACTGGAGTTAACTACCTCATCTCCAGATATCTCTATCTTTCTTTTCCCCTCTTGGTGGAGTTAGGTATGATATTTGCTCTTTGTATTCTTTTGAGGTCTCCCCTCATTTTTGAAAACAATCCTGCCTGTGAGAACTGAGTTAATAATTCTGTTTTGGCTTACACTTGCTGCTTGGCATGACTGGCATTTGATTCAGCACCTCTCTGGTGTTAGAACACAGAAGAAACTGGTTGCTCTCTTTTCCCAGTTAGTATTCAAGGAATGACTGGAGCAGGGATGGCCCAGAAAGGTGTGAGGGGAGCAATGGTGATGCCCTTGGTGTCCCTTTTCCTGTCCCAGTGTCCCTGGTGCTGTGTTTTGTGGCTCTTGGAACCCTAACCCTACATCTAAAGAAAATGCTGAGCTATCCAGGCTTATCATCACTGAAAGAGAACAAAGAATCTGAGAGAAAAGGTGAAAAATTAAAGGGTGGGGTGAGAAAGGAAAAAATGACCTAAAGTGCCAAAGAAGTGGATGTCTTGATTTATAATCACTGATGTTTTAAAGTAATTTTTATATACAAGTATTACTTTCTCTAACATTTTTCTTTTCTTTTTTTGTCTTAAACAGAAAAAGGAAGTTTTATTGCATGAAGTTGCTAATAAATACTGGCATTGTGAGTCCCTTCTACCAGGACATCAGGGTAAGTTCTGTAAATCTATGTATACAATCTATGAATAAATAAGTTTATATACACAGTTACCAAAATGGTAGTTGCTTAGGCTGATGCTAAGCCTCCAGCCTTTGTAGAAATAAATTTTACATGGGATACTGGCTGTAGTTCATGGCAGTGACTGCAAAGAGATCCCAGTTCTTCTGAATTATAGTTTAGTTGCTGAAAGAAAAATTCATTAAAGCTTGGCACTGGACAGCTGGTACGACCTTTCCTTGGCAGTGTGTTGTTACAAATCTCCTCTCAAATCCTGCTTGGAAATGGCTGCCAACATATCTGACATCAGCCCAGAGCCCAGGAAAAACTGAGTTTTTAAAGTCCTCATTTCATATGTAATCTAACACTCTGTGAAAAGAGATTTGGCTCTCTGTGCTTTATAAGAAGAAAATTATTCTTTAACTGGTGCATTTCTAAGCCAAACATATTTTAGTGACTTCACCACTGAAATTTTGTTCTTACACTAAAACCATCAAACTGATGATTTGCATGAGTTTTGTTTTGATTTTTCTTTTTTTGCTTGGTGACCCATTTTCTAGACAAGCTGAAGTAAATAGCTGCTTTCTGTTTTCCAGCCCTTTTCATGTAGGTGCAGGAGACAGACTCATTGTTCTAAAACATAGCTTGTTTTTTTAATAGTTGTTAAGAATTCTAAGACCTTTATTATTCCTCTTTTTTTTCTTTTCTTTTTTTTTTTTTTTTTTTTCTCGCTGCATTTATCGTTTGAAGGCCCCTTGTTTGCTATGGCTTAGGGGGAAGATGCTCTATATCTTCAAAAATCCTTAATTAAAAAAAAAATAGGTGGCTTTCAGAAGGATTTGGGAAGGTGACAGTAATGTGTAGAAATTAGCCACTTATTCTCTCATCTGTGGTTGATTTTTTGAGTGCAGAAGAATTTTTAATTATTTAATTTAATTATGCCAAAATTAATTTAATTATGCCAGGTTTCTGTTTGACTTAAATGACTTTACTGCAAGCAATGTAGAGGACCATCCAAGAACCCCCTCCCAGACTGATTTTTGAAATATGCATCATGCATCTTTGAACAAGAGATGCTCAAACAGCTTTGGAGACCTGAACTCTGCTCTTGCATTTGTGTGATGCTCCTGGGTTATTTGCAGAGACATTTTTATCATGTTCTAAACGTGCCCTTTTGTGGTTGGCAGGGGTGAACCTGACTGAAAGATCAGGAGCTGTTATGGTGAGATTTCAGAAAAGGTGACTAATCCAAGATGAGCACAGGGAAGAAAAATCTCCTGCTGAAAGTCAGTGTGTTCAGGAAGAAGTCATCTGGTGGATGGAGTAGGGCACCAGGACGAGCTGAATGCAGGTCACAGAATGAATCCTCAAACAGCAGCCTCCAGCTGGGGATTTGTGCCAGAACCTGCAAGAAAAGGGCTGTTCCTTTCTTGGTAAAGCAGGTCTGTAAAGTGAAAAATGCAAAGGTGGAAGTACCTGGCCAGAAAAAGGGGAGGAGCACAGAAGGTGGTCCATGCCCTGGGCTAGGTGCCCTTCCCTGTGCATGTCCAATTGTCCTAAATCCCTCCAGTGAAAAATAAGGCAAGAAACCAATGTGCAGATCAAAAAGGAGAAGTTAAAGGGTTGCTGGCAGGATTTGACTCTGTGGGCACAGATGTGAGTGATGAGATTATGGCCCTAAAGACAAAAATACCTGAAGGAATGAGGTCTGGTTATTGAATAATGGGGTAGTGGAAAAGATTTTCCTGGAGCAACTCCTAACCTTGGGAGGGGAAATGTTTTAGTGTCTCCTGGGTGGAGACAGAAAGTGAATAAAAATTCTTTTGTGATCTGGTTCACAAAAAAACCCAAAAACCAAAGCAACAAAAAGATGAAAGTTGCACATTGCACAGAAATACAGTGAAAACTGAGTGGCATTGGAGAAGGCACAGACTGGAGCAATATCATTGGTGAAGGTTCTAAGATGGAAAAAAACAGCAACCCATCATCCTATTGGATGTGTTCTCCAGCTGATCAGAGGTGCCTATGTTGGAGCAGTGCAAATGCTTTCAGGAGCTGGTTATAGAACAGGGAATTTATGAAAAGGCTGCTCTATTATCAGTAAAAATAAACCACAATAAGAAAGGCCAGAGAACTGAGTGAATAAGCTTTTAAGGACAATAGGTGCAATTTATGTGTGTATTGAGTTTGGAATGAGAGGAGAATAAAATAAAACAGCTGAAATCTGGAGCAGGGGGAGGATTTGCCAGCACCAAGCCTGACCTTTCTCCAGGGTTAGAGTCTGCACAGTACCTGTGTCACAAGGCAACATCACCATGGGGCTTCAGGCAAGTTAATTCTCATCACCATCTTAATCCTCATCTCAAAGACAGGGCAGAAAGCCCTCAGGCTATTTGTGAGAACGTTTTTACTTTATTAGGAACTTGAACCAGGGGTGCCAGGATTCTCTAAAGTAGTGAATCTTGATATTAGGAATGAGAATGCTCCACAGGGATTGCTGAAAGACAACTGAATTGGAATTAAAAAAAAAAAAAAAATCTGTCTATCTAACTACACCAAACTGGACAAATGAGAAGCCAGCTGTAAAAAGCAGTTCTGAAGGCAGAGGAGGGTGAAATGAACAAAATAATTTTGCAGGTGATGGAGCATTCATGTGTGGTCTTCAAAGGATATTTTTGAACACTGAGTGATGTAAACATAGTTCTAAGTTCTCTGTGATGTATCTGGAGAGCATACAGGTGGAGCTCAGCATTTTGTGACATATAATGAAATTGGTCACAGATTTGTACCTTAATGTAACAGAAGAAAAAATTATAATGTAGCAAGTGCAGCATTTAATGATAGAGAATTACATCACCAAAGAGTATAGGTACTGATACAAAATAGGAAGTGTGTGAATAGGTGAAGACAAGGATGTATCCAAAGTAATTCGAAAAAATAGCAATGTGAGAATTGTAATATCCAACACATTTTTCTGAGGAAAAGCTCTGAAATGTGAAAAAACCTGATGTCTTTGGGGCAAATTCATGTCTGACATAAAATGCAGTGTTTCAGAACTATGATATCCTATATGAGCTAAAGAATCTCTAAAATTATACTGAAAGCAGCATCTGAAAACAAAAATAAGAAATCATTCTATTGAAACACACCCAGATCAAAGAACTGTTATGATCAAATACTAGAAATTTAAACATCCTGCCAAGGTATAGATCTTTAAAATTGACCTGAAAATGATCTGATTTCCTAATTTTCTGCAAAATTTTTGTTATCTTTTATCACTTTATATACTCATGCATAAACCCCAATGTCACTACACCATATTTTGCAGTGTTAAAAATATGGAAAAAGTTTCTTGCAAAAACTCTCAAAGACATTCTTGTCTTAAGAAAACATTAATTATTCAAGGAAAAGCCATTTATCATAGAAAACATATTGTATAAAAAAGGTACAATCTCAAATTAATACAGGAGATTTTCACTGTGCGTTGAATCCCAGATTTGGAATTATCAGAGAGAAAGGTAATTAAGGATAAAGCTGCTGGAGATAAGTAACTCTTCATCTATCTTCTGGCTGACATATGAAAGCATCTAAACACTACTGTGAGCAATTAATCTTTTATAACTCAGACAATATTCAGATTAAGAACAGACCAAGTCCTGAGCTACCCACCACATGCTCAAGTTTTGAATCTGTCTGTGCAGTCAGCAGCAGCACCTTCCAAGTTCTGCCTCAGTGGGTCTTCCCTGAAAGGTTAGTTGTGAAAACAAGAAAAATAATATATGCTCTTAAATTGTTTATTAGCACAAGAACTTCACAGAGTGGAAGAAATGATTGTTTATTGAAACAAGACCTTCTAGGGATTCTTTAATTATAAAACAGCTTGATATTTTAAAGATAACGACACAGGCAACAGAAAGAACAGTTTACTGTGGGCAGCAGCTTGAGTACAGCTTGAGGCCTCTTAATCAGTCATGCATAACAAGTATCCTGTAAAGAAATTGGAATAAACACACAGAAAATTGTGCTTCTGCAGGAGGATTCAAAGAAACATTTGCTAGGTTTTGAACTGTACTTAACAGTTGCATCATTTGACTTTAAGAGGAACAAAAGAAGTATCCACCTCAACCCCCCCTCCTCCCCCAGATAAATAAAATGAATACATCAGTTCTCCAGCTTTGAAACCCTTTGACAACAAAACAGCTGCAAGTTCTGAAGGAACTGGAGCATCTTAGCTTCATGGCATCAAAAGGTGCAGGCAGAGGTATGGAGGCACCACACAAGGCTTTGAAGCAGGTGGGGTTTTTGCTGGGCATCTCCAGTTTCAAAGCCAGAGAGAATTTTGTCTTGAGGCTTTCTATAAAGTAAGCACAGGCTTATTGCTGTTAGCTCTGAAAGCAAAATACATCTCTAAACATACATAATTGCTTTATAATGGAGCTGAGGATGTTTTCCCACGAAAACTGTGCACAGTGATGTAATGAAAAGAAGCTACAGAGGGGGGAAGAGTTTTCCATATATGATCTGGTAGTGTTGATTACCTAAACTGCTGAAAAATGCAGCAAGGTTACCCAGGGGGCTGTGAGGGGCTCTGGGACAAGCCCTGCAGAAGCATGAAGCCACCTTTGCTACTTTTGGGAGACACCAGAGGAGCTTTCCTTCACCCCAGAGCACAATTCTGAAAGATCAGGCCTTTGAAAAGAATTATCTGCCTGGTATTCTTACCCAAACACAAGACATTGGGCTTGTCTTTGAAAAAAAGGGCAGGAAAATTTAGTGATTTTATTTTTTTTTTTAATGCAGGAATCCACCAGGACACTGCAGAGCTGTGATGAAAAGCGTTTTATTGGACCCGTGAGACTGGGGGAGGTGACTGGCAGGGGGCTCCACAAGATATCCAAGGAATCCAGCAGCTGTCAGCATTTCAGATGCTTTTCAATCTACCTTGACAGCACTGACATTGGTTTGTTTCATCCCTTAAATTGTAGTTTAGCTGTTTTGGTGGCTGATACTGTGATTGTGTCTGGTTTGGCCACGATGCTGCTCTGGTTTTCCTGTTTTTCCCAGTGCCTGAGTGGCAGAGCAGCCACCATTTACTGCAGCAGAGCTGGAGATTGATGATCCCAGCAAGGTAGATGATATTGTAATTACTGCCATTAAGGGTACAGCACTTGGTTGCCAACATTAACACAAAAGATAGGACTTTGTGAAGTCTCTCCACAAAGTTTACAGGCAATGGCAAAGAGATTTCCCGTGATGCAGCAGCTGGTAATGGATGCAGAGAGCAATGATCCAACATTTTGCAGGGATAAGCCATATTTCTTCTGGAAGTATTTTTGCTACAGCCATCAATAAGCTGGGCAGGTAGTCTAATATAGTCAACAGCAAGAAATTGGCCACTCCAAAGGGCAGTTTGTCCTATCCTAATAAATTAGATGAAGTGACTCACACAGACTGGAAGGGAAGGTTAGATAATTAGCTCAACTTGAATTCTTGTTTTTTTGTTGTCTGAAGATAAGCTGGGCTGAATGCCCAGATACTTTTCTGAAAGAGGGCAGAGGCACAGAAAAACTTAACAGCAGCTCTCCCCTGATTATCACTTCAAAAACTCTGCTAGCATGTTGAGTGACCAAGTTGGGAGATTCTGTCAGTTAAACTAAGTGCTGAAAACACCATTTCTGCCTTCAATTACACATCCATCAATAAATCAAAGCAGACTAATGTGTGCAACAAATGTAAAGCCCATAACTGCAGAGGATGGTAGCACACATAGCAGGTTAGATGGCTCAATGCAAATATAAGTAAATATTCTTTTGGTCCCTCCAGATATAATAATTGGTCCTTTATCAAGGCCTTAGAGTTCTGGAGGTAGAAGCCACATGCTTGCAGTGGTGCTTACCCTCTCAAGCTCCAGTTTTAGCCACTCTCTCTGCAGCATCTCCAAATGAGATGCAGTTTACCTCATTAATCACTTGGAAAATACCACATTTTGTTCACCCTGGACCCAGAGTCTCATCCCCATCATTAAGTACCATCTGCTGCTTTGTGATCAAGTTATCCTCAGGCTTCTCTGAGTCAGGTAAGGATGTCAAAATGGCATTATTAAAATTGGAAAGGCTGTTTTGTCATTAGCATGCCTAGAATCAGAGACTGTACATAAAAATCAGAGACTGTACATAAAAATCAGAGACTGTACATAAAAATTAGGTGGGTTAGGTGCTTTGCACTTTGGTTTTGTTGGTCAGAGGCTGCAGTGACAAACACCTCTGCCTCTCAGTCTTTTGCAGAGAGCTCTTGCTGAGGTCAAATCCCTGCACAGGGCTGGCAGGGAGGGTGATGCTGAGTCTCATATTCTGAGCTCTAGACAGCCAAAATAAACCAAAGAGACTGATAGCACTGTGCTCTGTGTCCTTGTAGGGTATTAGATGTGGTCTGACCATAGGTATTTCCAGATCATAGGCCACACTGCTTCATCTCAGCCCAAGAAGTGTTCTTCAGAGCAATTGGGTGGCTGAAATGCAGCAAAAAGAAAAGTTTATATGGTGATTGCTTAATGATGGGTCTCGTTTGCTAACCTTCATCCTTGCAGTTATTTGGGCTTGTTTCACTGAGTTTTCTGATCTAATGTGTGCCTATGGTGTAGTGATACCAAAAAAAGGCTAGTAAAGAGCTCTCAGTGAGCAAAAACTAGTAATGTAACATGAAGTTGCTAATCCTCAGGAGAGAAAAATGTTGGCAGGCAACAAAATCAAAATTACCATAAGCCAACCCCAAAGCAGCACCCTCAACACTGATCTCCAGGAGTCTGGGGCAGTAACACCACATCTCAACCCCACAGTGTAGCAATAAATTTTTCATGCTTTTGCATGCTTGTAGGAGGTGGTTTTCCTTTTTGCCCATAGCAAGGTTTTAAATATAACAACTGGAAAGGCCTTTCTGAGTTGTCCTGTAACATCTGCAACTGCAAACATGCACCATCTCTTTGTAATAAGCTTGCAAAGTCTCACCTAGGAGCACTTAGGGTTTATGAGGCTTTTCTGAGCACCTTATTAAAGAGAGGACTTATTTATTTTATTTTTTTTTTAATGTAACCATGTGATGTCTCCTGATAGGAGTGGGATACCTGAGTTATGTCCACTGAGCACTGAGATCTCTCCCAAACTGTCTCAAGTTGGACACCAACAAGTGTGGCAGGATCAGGACCCTGGGCAAGGTAAGGGAACACGTGTAGTGAGTTTACCCAGGGCTTTGAGGGCTGAGCATCAATGCTCTACCTCCTGAGAGTTAATGAAGATGAAATCTCATCTAGAAATATAGCTCAAACACACTGGAACTTCCTTAATAAATTTTAGGACAGACTTTAGAGCGGAATTACAGTGTAGGTCTCCAGCCATTAAAAAATGAATTATTGTTACTGATGTAACTCAGCAGCAGAGCACACTGACAGCAATGGCCTGAGCTAATTCCCCCAAAGATTAGTCTCTGTTTCTGGAAGATAAGTGCTCTAGCCTTGTTTCCTTATGTTGGATTTTTATAGAGCACCTGGCAGAGCACAACACCATTTTCATTTGCATGTGCTGTACAGGCCTGTCCTGACAATATCAGGAGGTATTTTATCTATCACACCTCATTTGGGAAGACTTGGTGAAGGTTATCTCTGCCTGGAGCAAAAATGCTACTGGGCTGAATATAAAGCTATTAGAGCCATTTCTAATGAATAATGTATTAAATAATTTACTCCCCTTCTCCTTTCCTCTGCGCATGAATTGTTTGGGACTTTTTCTAAGGAAAAAGGAAATACTTACTAAAGAAATGAGAATAAAATTGAATAAGTAAGGTAGTTACAGGTAGCAGATCTGGAGAAAGAGTGCAGTCTAGTTAAATACTGTAAAGATACAAACTATTAGCTACTGTTCTTAGCTGGTAAGTATTGATTTCAGGCTACAGGCATCTGGCACTCCGATTTCAAGTTATGTTGACTTGGTATTTTCACTTCCAAAATGACCAAAGGTGACCCATAGGATCTTATGTTTTATACCCTTTACTTTTTCTAGATCAAAATTTAGTTTATACCAAGCTGGAGTATCCATTGCTCTGACAGCCATTCCAGGATCAAAACACAAAACAGGCAAAAGGGGAATTTTTTTGAGAATATGGTCCTTAATTTTTAGGATATTTCTAGCACCAAGCTACCTGCTTACAAGAAAGTAAATATATGAATTTCAAAGAGAGGAATTGTCTATGGAGAATATTTGTTAATGTTCTCAAGACTGTGCTATATTTGCAGAGATTTAGTGAAATGTAGAAGTCTGTAACATTCCTGTGTTTACTGTAAATCTATTCTTTATCTTTTAGTTGTTCCCTCTGAAGATGGGTGATGACAGGGTTCACCTGGAGCTTTGGTGTCCTGGTGCCTGACAGTGATATTGCATTTGCAGGACAAGCTGCTTCTTTTCCAGAGTTCAGCTCTCTGGAAATGTTTTAGATGCTCTGAACATTTTTATTAAGGAAAAAAAAAAATACAAGAGAGAGAAAGAACTTCATCTAAGGGAGAAGCCTGTCTGTGTTCATGGTTTTGTCAAGCTTGTTCATATGTAACAACCCCATTGGTAGCAAGGTGCTATAATTTTCTTGAGGAAAAATAGGGAGGCAACTGCCTTCAAAGAAGCAGGTAAATATATTTTCATGATATATTCCCATTCTAGCAATCACTTTTTTCATCAGTGCCAGTTTTCCAGCAGTCTTTCCTCCTTTCTGCTGTTCTTTATTCTTTTTTTCTTTTTTAAAATTTAAAATTGCTAATTGCACCTATCCTTGCATGTGTGCCATATACTTCATAAAGATGAGAGATTCAATGAACATAATGTGCAGACAAAACTTGTAATGTTGGAGCCCCAAACACACTGGGATGCAAGCTAAAACTTCTGGTATTATTTTAATAAACAGAAAGACAAATCAGTTTGGCAGTGCTGATATCAAAAGAGAAGGACTTGATGCACAATTTAATTGAACATTCATTCTCAGCTTTACTCAGGGACATTGGACATGAAAATTCTTACCATTTTTGGCAGGGAGTCCCACTGATTTCCACAGATGAAATCAGTTGTGTGCATCCAGAAGGAGGTGGGCTGGGGAGGCAGGGGAAGATGATTGCACATTGTACAACCTCTCCCAGGCTCTCAGGGGCAATTAGGGATGCAAACAGGTTACCCTGGCAACTGCAAAATTTGACAGGACTCAAAACCTCTGATCTCTTTGGATAAGGCAGCAGCATTTATAAATTTTCTTTGTTCACCTCCACATAGCTGTGATGCTGCGTTGCATCAGAGAGCCTCTTCTCTGCTGAAAATACCTCATGTCTCTGTGAAACTGATAAATAACAGGGATTGTACAGAATGGAGGCTCCAAAATATCACTCCATTGACCACTGGTGAACTATCAAATGCCAGCTGGCTGGGAGATGGTGTTTTCAGCTGTTAATATTTCACCAAAAGGCAGCTAAACCCATTGTAAACTCTCCCAATAGCTCCAAAGAAAAACAAAACAGTGGCAAACATCTCACCTGCTAATACCAAAATACCAAGCTTGTCCTCTCACAGGTTCCCTGTTCCCCATCCTCTCTTGTGCTGTGATCACACACACTCCAATTTTGTTGAATTTGGAGGCTTGGCTGCACTCAACCACAAATAAAGTAATCTTTACATAGCTGCATGTTTTTGTTGTAAAATTGAAAGTGAGGATTTCTGCAATTCTGCCTTGCATGGAGCTGGAGTCTCTCTCAAACTCAGCACTGCTGAAATTAATAAGAATTTAGTTTTGGTGGGTTTTTTTGTTTCTTCAGGTTTTTGACAAGTTTAGAGGCAGCAGAAAAAAGAGGCCCTAAAATGACTTTGGAGGGCTGGAGAGAAATAATTGTGATAAGTAGCAGGTAAAGATGACTGAGAGGAAATTTAGTTACCATGTAGAAATAATTTAATGAGGGAGAAGCACGGCAGGTACAAAAAGGTGCTTTTCACAGACTCATGGAATAGAAGAAAAAGTGGGTAAATTGCTCAGAAAAGACATCACAGGAACTAACTGTGAGTTAAACACAGAGAAACGAGGAGCAAAGTAAAAAATTTTAACAAGACAAACACTGTGCATAGGGAAGCTGTAGATTCCATATCTTTTTGAACTGCTCAGGGAAAAACAATTTCCTTTTTTTGTGGATTATTGACATTGCTAATTTGAGTCAGTATTGAGATTTTCTTATACAAAAGATCTGACAAAATTAATTTATATTCAGAACCCTAGTTTGAAAATGCATTTTACTCTTCCTCTGTTAAAAAACAAACAAAAAACCAATTGTTCCCTTTAATACTTAAGATCACCACAGTATTTTTATATAGTTGATTTGCCTCCTTTAGACTGTTTTGTTTAATTTTATGAGGCTGATGTGGAAGGGTTCACTGAAAAATGAAATGTTGGGGGCTTTTGCATATCTCTGAGTTTGGAAAGGTCCTATTTTCTCTCTGCATCCTTTAAGTGGCTCCTGTACCTGTAAGCAGTTTATTAAACTGCACCTACCTCTGGTATCCTGGGGGAGATTGGAGAAAGGTTGGAAATTTCCCACCACTTAACTGGGATCTCTCTCAGCCTGTCAGTCTTGGCTTACCCTCCAATAGCCATTAAAAACTCAGCTAGCCATAAAACTTATTTTTTCTAATTAGAGTTTTGTGTTCTCTTCCTTTCATCAAATTTGGCATTTATGCCCAGGACTGGTTCATAGCTTTAGGAATAAACCTCCTATGCAATGAGCTTCCTTATTGCCTCATTTTCTCCCTTTGATAGGTAAAGAATCAACATCATTGGCTCTGTGCTACAGCTTCTGACTTCACTTATTCTTCTTAATAACTATCACTAATTAATGACTGGGCTGCTATTAGGCTCTGGCTGACATTAAGTAGCAAACTTGGTGGTTGCACATGTCTCCAGCTGTCTGTACCCCTGTAATCTTAAAATGAGATTATAATTTTACCTTCAGGAAGAAGTTTCATGTAATGATGTTTATTTTTCTAGCAGATGTCAGTGAAAAGGATGAAGGATTTCATCCCAGCTGCAGCATGGTTTCATTTACTGGTTAGGGATTTAACTTTGGGGATTTAATCTAGGAGCTTTTTTTGGAAGCACTGAGGTTGCTTGTTACATAGATTCAGAGATGGAAAATTCTGTTCTAAGGTCTGGGGATTTTTTTTGCTTTTTTTTTTCCCATTTAATTTTTGGTTCTGTGCTTGTGGTATGTCAGCTAATTAGTTTTTAGGCAAATTAATCTTCAAGTGACACTAGGAGGTGGGAAGTTAATTTTCACTCATTCCTTGTTTCTTTATGACTATCTAATTATTCATGAATGTTGCAGGGGTTATGTTCTAGAAAGGGAGCTCAGCATGGGGTTAAGCAGTGCCCCAACAGAGGAAAAAGGGTAAAAAATTTACATATTTGATAGGCATACAGCTGCTTTGGGATTGTCATTCTCCAGTTTTCATTTCTGTCCTGGTGGTACTGTAAATTATTAATCAGACAATGATTACCTGTAAAATTCTCTGAATTTCCAAAGAGCTTTTTTAATATGAGCTAAGATACCTGTCATGTGCTCAAAAGGAGCTGTGATCTCAGCTGAATTTTCCCTTGTGTTGTGCTTAACCAACTTGCTTATGAATCGAGGAATTTGGCATAATTTTGCTGTGAATTAAATAGGACAAGGAAAGACTTGTGGAACAGGTTGGGATAAAGCCTTTTAAGGACAAAGGTAGAAATGCTGGCTTGGCTGGTCACAAAGAATCTGTACAATGTAGCAAAAAATAAAAAAGAAAATTCTGCAGGGACAGTGGTTTAAAGGACATAATTGAAAGTGGATAAAAGTAATAAGGAAAGAATTTAAATAAAAGTCTCTAGGAGGGCAAGGATGTATAGAAACCATTATGGAGGATATAAAGTAAATGAGGCAAAAAAAATTTGTGATGTCTTACAACAGTAAAATTGAATTTCAGGTGCATCAAGAGGTAAACATTTGTGGAGGATAAGAAATATCATCAGATCATGAAACAAGGGAAGATTGGCTCAGCTACAGTGTCTGAAGGGTCTGTGGAAAGAAGGAAGATGAAGCCAGAGAGGTAGGACTGGGAAAAGTTTGCAATGACTTTTGGTTTTCATTTGGAGTTGCTAGAGTTGCACCTGATCTGCAAGGAGCAGAGATGCTCAGATGTACTGGGTGCTTAGCAGAAATGTGGCCAACAACAACTCTGCTTCAATATTTACAGTCAGGGTAGAGATAGAAATGCCTCAGTACAAAATGACCTTTCCCCAAATATAAATGTAACAGAGCTGGACTAATTTGGGCAAAAATGTGCAATGTATCTGATATCTTTCAACTTTTCCAGATAAATTTTTTACTTCTCTAAAACCAAACTGTACTCTTCTAAATTTTGTTCCTCTTCAGCCTTGGGGTTCTTCAAGACTGAAAGAGCAAATGTAAACTTGGAAGAGCTCTGTCTTCTTTCCATCCCTTCTCAAGCTTGACTCTGCTCGTGTACCACACCAAGAGATTTGTGTTCCAGTTTTCTTGGGTTTTTTCATGTTTTTCCTACCTCATGGCCCAGAAACTTCTTTTTCTCCTTGATTGTGGCACTGGTTCTTGACAAGAATTAACAACTGCTCGTGGCAGAGGATCTCACCTTGGCTTGAGCCAGGTAGATGTAGATACAAAACCTTCCTCCCCTCTGCCACATATTGTTAGGAGACCAACACAGAAACCAAACAGCTGCCACCCATCTCAGAAATATTTTCTCTCCTAATATCTGCTCTCTCCCACCCTCTCTTTGGATACCACTGTGAAACACATACTTGAAATAATTATTTATTTTTTTTTTTAAAAGACAAAATTAACTAGACTTTCAATTATTGCTTGGTCAAAAATCCACTGCACATGAAACAATTTATAGTGTGATAGTTTTGAAGCTTTTTTTAACTGCACAAGAACTGAAGAATGTCCACATGCTGAGCACTCTATAGAAGTAGAGGTGTTTACCCACCTCAGCCTCAGGTCAGTAAATGATGCAGACGTTAGTGACACATTTGGCTGTTGATTCAGAGAAGAAAAGTGGATTTTCAGTGATGACAGAAGAAAAGCTGAGAATCCTGACACTGGAAGCAGCATTAACTAAAATAGGTGAGGAGGTAATCAGGCTTCAGATTTATCAGCATTCCTGAGAACTGCAGGTAAGAACTGAAACCAAACAGTAAGCACTGGCCCTCTCTGTGTCATTTTATCCATCCCAGGCAGAATTTTTCAAATAATGTGTATGCAGCCAACTCCAGCACCTCTTCCTCCTCTTGTTAAAATCAAAGCAACGCAGCTTTGTCAAAAAAAGATAAAACCCCACAAAAAGCCACCAAATCCAAACAAAACAATCCCCAAACCATCACATGTTGATGTTTTCCTAAGAGATCTCTTCTCACAGTTATAGGTATGTTAGAAAGGAAATTGATGTATCCTCCTTTCTTCTTTGTGTGTTCTTGGTACCACAAGCTGTGCACAGCATGCTTTCAATTAATTTAAACTAACTTTCCATCTGCTCCAACAAATGTAGGATTTGACTGAAAGACAGCATGATGGAGTGACATGAAACACACTAATAGCAAACACTAATGTGAAAGCCACTCTTCTGTGGAAAAAGCAATATCCATAGTGCACTCTTTGTACTCCATATTAAAGGCTCACTTTAGTGAAAAATGATTATTGTTTTCAATATTTGCCTAATCAAGATGGGAAATGGAAGCTTTAGTGCTGGAGAGAGATTTACATTTTACAGAGCATGGTAATGGGAAGAACAGGATGCATTGGATCGATTCCTTTTTAATTGCCACTTTCATCAAGCTTTATGTTATGGATTTATTTCATTATGTTTCTAAACTTAAAGCAAAAGAACACAAATGCTGAATATGATTAAAACTTGGAAAGCTTTGCCTTTCTTACCAGTTTGATCAGAATACTGCGTATTTTGCAGATTTTCTAATTTTGCCCAACAAATTGAAGTTCCAACAAAGGTATTTAAATTAGTGGAGCCAAGGGCACAACAAAACAGCTAATGGCTAAAGTCAAGTAACTTCACAGACTAAATTATAGTAAGTCTGTACAACAAAAGCCTTTTGCTACAAAATGCATGCACTTTGCAGACACTTTAGTCCTTTGTGAGTTTTGGTGAGGGAGTTTTGTAATTTGGGGTTTTTTTGTTGGGTTTTTTTGGAAGGTTTTTTTGTTTTTTATTTTTTTTATTTTTTTTTTTAAGCTTAAAGTAGAGAACCTATGATCCTGGCACCAGCCTTTCAAGCAGAAAATATTTGAAGCCACGTGGTAATTAAATTCTACCTGCAGCCCAATCTTTTTTGCAATTGAACCCTTGAGAATGGGGTTATGGCTTTGTTCCCCCTTTTAAATTAGCATATAAATTTGCAAAGTGGAATTTATTCTGGACCTTTTTCTTCCTCCCCATATTTCTTGCATGAAGTACTGTACTTTTAACCCTGCTTTGACCACTCCAACTGATCAAATAAATGCAAACATAATTCTGGACTCTGCAAGATGCACACGGGTGGCAGCATTACTGTGAACACTATTAAGTAAAAGAGTTTTGGAGAGGGTAATTCTCTGTTATCTTGCTGACATCCATGAAAAGTGATGTCATATTTTCATGGCAATTACATATCTGAGCCCAAACTTGCAGTAGAGGTGCCAAATTCTCACCTGCTGTAGTCTGTACCTGCCACTTCTTCCTAAGTTTAACTTCCTCAAGCACTGATAGTTTGGTTGCTTTGTTTTTTTTTTTTTTTAAATACATATTTAAAACATGCCTGGCAGGACCTTATTCTTGGCCAGGTTGAGCAAGAGCTGATTTGCAGGTGTCCTCAGAGCCTACCAAAGATTAGAAAAGATCCTGAGTGGCTGAAGGAGAAAAGGTCCCAAATCTTTCCTCCAAAGAAGAAAATAAACACTGAATTTCTTCCTTTCCCTGGGTGTACAGGAGCACCTCATGTCTAGCATTTCCCAGCAGTGTACCCTCAACACCATTTTTTGGAACTCTTGAGGGAGCCATTACTTTCTAGAGCAGAGGTCCATTCTGCAGAAAAGAATTAAAGATTTCCCAGGGCACAAAGATTCATGAGTAGAAGATATTTAATTTTCTTTGGTTCCTTTTTAGTTTGCCACAAACAGACCCAACCAAAGAGAAATAGATACTTTTCTTTACTGGATAGACTTTAGGTGTAGCAACTGTTTCAAAGACAGAAGGTCAAGAAAAAGGAAAAGATTATAATACTTTTATCTGACCAATTGAGATAGGTGAACAGGAGAAAAATGGATGTTCTTTTGGATATACAGTAAAATCTTTCTTCCCTGATATTTAGCAAAGGTCCTGTGTGTCTAAAAGCTTGTTCATTTCCCAATTATGTCATATGGTCTGGAAAAAAAGAAATTAACTTCCTCTACAGACCTTTCCTCCCTACTGTTCTGCAGGACATTTATGCACCTCCAGCAGAAAATGTCCTCAAGAATTTATATGCTGAGCCTGAAAGCCTTGCAAGACAAGTAATTAGGCAGGCTTAATTAGAGCTGGCATGACAGCTGATATATGTCAGTAAACCTCAACAATTCTGCCCAGAAAGGCATTTCCAAAGGGCTCTGACTCTGCTGTGTTAGTCATGCTCATTTGTCAGGTAGTATATACAATAGTACAATATTTAAACACCATTAAATGTTGTTGGTTTTTTTTTTTTTGTGGTTGGGACTGCTTCATGTGTAACTCAACCATTTAATTAATCTATCTGATTCATTTTTAGATTACAACTGGTGTGGCTGCAAACTGAGAAGAAAGGAGGAAATAAGATGCTCCATTTGCAAACACCACCCAGATGAGAGAGATGAAGCTATTTGGAACGAAGGCAATTTTGAATTATTTTGAGGATATTTTCTTTTATGCATAAATTGGATCATTGGCTGAAAAATAATCCCTTGGTCCATCAAAGAGATAACCCAGAAATGAGGTGGAGATGGAAGTTAACAGAGGATGAGTAATAGAGGTAAGAGATGGAGCATGCAGGGAGGCAGGGATGATAATGCAAGTGATTTAACATGGGAAACAATGGCAAGAAATGGTAATTAGCAGTAATGAGCACATTTCCCCCTCACAAATCTGGTGTTGGTGTCAGTGTCATTTGCCTAAATGCAGATTTGGGACAGAACATGGCTCTGAAATGCTAACAGGAAAGCAGGACAGAATTACCAGAGCATTGCCTGTGGGGAAAGGGAAGTCCAAGAGCATTAAGGGAATATCAAAGAGGAATGTATCAGGAAAAATGTGGGTTTCTAGGTCTTTTCTGTGCCCAGCAGAACACAAGTCCCCTTTGAACATCATTCCAGAGACCAAACTATATCATTTTATCCTGTAGCTTTCAGATTACCTATTGACAGTTATTATGGAGAAAAAGATGCCTTTGTTGTGAGACCAATTGCAATCCCAAATCCTTTATACCTCTTCCAGAATGAAAATCTTGTCCTCCACGTGGTTCTTGGTACATTGTGTGTGTCAGAACTTCTTATCTGGGTGTGCAGAACGTGGTATCTGCAGACATTCACTGTTACATGTGTAAAATGATGAAGGATTGAGATTAAACACAACTCTTTGTGACTCAGGATGTGTTAAGCTTGAAGCTGCTAGATCCAATTCAGGGGTTAAATTTTTCTGGTGTTATCATGAAATGGAAACTCACCTTCCTACTGTCAAAGTAGTTAAATATTCAGGAATAAGACCGTGGTTAATAGGACATTAATAATTAACCATTATTCATAGACAATTTGGATCAGGCTGGAGGTTTTATAAAAAGTATAAATGAGCTCTGAGGAAGCCAGCTGAGTTTGGGTGACAAAACTATTGAGTGGAAAGAAAGCAAAAATTCCTAATCTGTAGTGAGATGAGACTTGCACAAGTTCTGGAGCCATGGACTATAATGAATAAACAATTTCTGGCTGGTTGATTTGCTGGGACGATAATAAACAGTTTGCTCTCAAGACTTGTCCATGGACACACTGCTCCACTCTTCTCCTGGGAGTCATTCACTGGTGGACTTCAGTCCATCCCCAAGGCAGAAGGCTGGAGAGGCCACTTTTCCTGATACATTTCAGCATAATTCTTTCTGTTCCAGAAAATTCCAGAATTCCTTCTTGAAGGGCTTCTTACCCAGAGAACACGTGTCCTTGGGGGATGCCTGCAGGGCTTGGGAAGGGAGATGTGAAAGCCACTGTGTCAGCTCCTGGTGAGTGCATGAAACTTCTGCATGGTGAGAAACAAATTTCTGCATTAATACCATCCAGAACACATGTTCCTTCAGAGCTTCCATACTGGGTAAGGTTATTACCCATACAAAAAAAGAAAGACTTTTAAATTATTTTGTTGGGGGGGGGAAACACATAATTCTTGGGCCATTAAATGAAGACTTTCAGATAGTTTTAAATTTTAAAACAGACTATTTATAATACAAATTTATTTATGATGCAGGTTACAGTTTAAAACATGTAGCACTTTTAAAATATTTTTAGACATTTAGTTTTAGCTTCCCAGTCTAAATATGTTGACTATAATTATTAAATGTTTAAAGTATTCCATCTTACAAGAAAGGTTTTCTGGAGTACTATTTTCCACTTTCTTTATTCAGCCTAAAGTCTTATCCAAAAATCCCAAATCTTTCTTACATGATTATGATACCTTAGAAGTTATTATTAATCACCTGGCTTATGTCAATTGTCATCTCAATTCACACTTAAGCAAACACAGAATTGCAGCAAATAACAGAGGTTTTTCTGGAATCCTCTTCAGATGCTATTCACATACACTGGTTCTTCACATTCCCATTCTTCTCTAGACTGGTTTAAAATTAGTAAACAGGGTTTCAAGGCTCATGTTAGGTCTTAGATAAGGTGCAAAAATGATGGTAAAATATTCAGTAATAATTGAGTGTCAATTTAAGAACCTGTTCCCCATTGAACAGGTGCTTGCTGTTTCCTGTGAACTCGAGGTTATTTTCAATACACAGTTAACAGGTTCCCAGGAGCTGCCATGCAGTTCATTTCACACTTGGACATTGCAATATTTGCAACAATTCACAGAGTTCAGAAATGTCCAGGAGACTTTGGCAGGGACAGTCAAGCAAAATGCTAATAAGGGAAACAGAGCAGAAATCTGAGCCAGGATTCAGCTGTTGCCAGACTCCATCAGAACTGCACACAATGCTGACATGAAGAAAAAGATTTCTTTCATCTCTCACAGCCATGAACCAAGGGGGATTTTATTTATTTATTAACAGAAATAAAAGAATGAAATAGAAGGGGGGGCTTGAAAGAAACCCACTGTGTTAGGGCAGTGACATCTCTGTCCAATGAATGAGTGCCCATGAATGAGTTTTGCTTCATAACAGAGCTATAAACCACAGTGATCTCACAGTCAGATCAGTGTTTGTCATCCTGCAGAGTAATTTACAGTTCCACAAACTGTGAGGGAACTACAGCTCAATCAAAGCTGATCTGATTTATACTCCTCTGCTTTGGTGTAAATGGCACCAGATGCATAAATAAATACAAAGTGAGAGAGTCAGCCAGTTTGACTTCCAAAATCTTGGGTCAAACATCTGATGTTAGGAACATCTTAGGCCTGTGCTTTACTTCTGGTTGGAATAGTGAAGCAGTAAAGTTGTGCTAAGTAATGACACAGTTCATAAGCATCATCTTCATCATCAAGCCCTGGTCTGGATGTAAAAAACTGTTTTTATCAGACCTCTACAACAGGGCCCTCTGCAACCCAACCATTTGTATGATGCTGGTGCTATCAAAAGTGAGTGACAAATTTTCAGTCTACTCCTGAGATTTGGCATCCTTCTTTAATCTCAATTATGAGAAAGGCAACAAAATACTTTCCATGAAAGTCTGGTTTGTAATCTGGTAAATGTCTCCTGACTCACAAGGCACTGGGCAGCTCCTAAGAATGGTTCTTTACATACAGGCCTTTGGTAAGAACAAATGAACAGGGATCTCCCACAGGGAAAAGATGCTGCCTGGCTGGAAAGCTAAGCAGGCTGAGAATTTTGTATTACAAACTCTTAGGGTATTTCACACTTTTTTTCTGTGTGTGTGAGAGAGACAGATGCAGAGTCTCTACATAAGAAAGCAAGAGTTGACTGTTTTATGGGGGTAAGTAATATATGAATCTCTTTTTAAAATAATGTTAATAACTCTCTCTTTTTAAAATAATGTTTTTCCAGACTTTGTGCAGAACTACATCAGAAAATATTCCCTTTCCTCCCCTGATTCCCTTTGAAATTAAAACAAAAAATTAGAACCCTCAGTAAAACCCTGAAGTAGCAGAAAACCCATCTGGTAGGCTAATGAAGATGACTGGTACAGGTCCATGCTGCCTACTGTCCCCACTTCCATTTCTTCAAAGGTATTTGAATTGCCCCAATTCCCATATTAATTAGTCTCTATTACAGTTTAATTGCACTGTAGTGTTTTTTTTTTTTTCCCAATGAACCAAGCTTTTAATGAGTATTCACTGTTTAATAACCAATTAAAAAAAGAGCCTATTATTTTGTGTGTGAGCTAATGAAATGGCTCATATTAGCTGTTATATACATGCACACATATTTTGATACTTTTATTTGGATAATAAATCTGTTACATCCATGTTTCTATTTTTAAGTGAGTTATACCTTTGTTAAAAAATGGCATTTAAATGCACACACTGCCTCCCTCTATTATTTAGCCAAACCAGTACAGGAGACAAAGAAAAGCTGCAGCAGCAAAAAGACTTTTGTGTAAAATTGAAGCAAGACTTGGATTCCCTACCCCAGCAGACAGAGCTGTGTACAGGACACTTTTCATTAGCTTCAGGCACTCAGTTTGCTAATGAACAAAGCACACAGGGCCAAGGGAGGGAAATTCAGAGTATGAGAAAGAACTGTGGCCCAGAAGTTGCATAAATGACTTCAGAAAATTGCAATTAAGAGGTTTATCACAGAACTGATAAAGAGTAATTATTAATAAGGTGCCAAGCTTAGAGCATCAGTGCAAGGCTGATGACTGGATGGCAGGGGCACAGAAACTGGGTGATAAGAACTGGACCACAGAACCTCAGGGCTACCCAACCTCCCTCCCCAGGTAGCCCAGGGAGTAGTCCCTGCCCTGGAAAGGGATCAGCTCTCGGGATGGTGCCTGCCTGGGGTCCTGGCATGAGGTGCCTCTGGCTCTTTGGTCACTAAACTGAGGTGCCAGGAGGATAAATCTCAAGTGGCTCTGCTGCCAGGATGGTTTTGAACTCTGCCCTTGGACTGTTTCTGTGTTTTTTATCTTTATATTGCAGCTCTGCCCCTGTCAATGGAACAGAGAGAGAAGAAGGCACTTTGTGGGAGTCAAGACAAGAGAACACAGCTTGGTGGGTCCACAGAGGTCAGGATCCTGCAGACAGCTCTGCCAGGGTGATGCTGAGCAGCTGGACTGAGCCCTTGGCAGGGCTGAGGGTTTAGGGGATTTTGCCCAGCTCAAAGGATTTATCTCTAGAGCCATTATTGCTTCAACCTCTATGTGCTGGGTCCAAAAGAAAACCATTTTCATATGGATTCTTGCAGGTTTTGCCATCAGTAACAATGGTAAAACTTACCAGGCTCTATGACTGGGTTCCAGCACTGGTCTAGTTCTCACATGATATAGCCAATGGTCACTGCTTGTACATCTGAATTTTATTGCACCAAAAGGTCTAAATCTTTCCTTAAGATATATTGTCTCATAGCAAGGCTTATTCTAATTACTACAATATATTGGTTCTACTTTGCTGTGGACTCTGACATATTCTCTATGATCCTCATCTGAATTGAATAGCCCCGATCTTGGTGGTTTTGGGGTTTTTTTTGCTTTTTGGCAATCCAGTGTATGAAAGGCTGGATATCTCTTAATTGGCTACCTGCTCTCTAGAGGTTTTGTTCAATATGAAAGATGATGACAATTAAGTTACCTTGGAGGTCCAGGAAACATTTCAGTGTATATTAGCTCACGATGACTTCAAAAGAAATAAATAGTTTGTAGTTATATATTTTATTGGTTAGGGGAAAGATTCCTGCTTTTTAAAGAAGCCAGAGGGAACTGGTTGTTCAAACCCCACCAAAGGCCAAGTCCTTTGGTACCAGCAAAGTCAATAAAACCTGCTGTAACCCCGAGGCAGGTTATAATCCTTGTTTTATGGTTGCTGGGAAGGTGTCTTACAGCACCATTACTGCAACTGATCAAACAGCACAAAGAATGAGACACAGCTGATGTGATTCTCTTTTTATTTGTGTACAAAGTGACATTATTTTATTTGCAAGTGCAGGCCAGACTTGGTATCTTGCCACTGTCCTCAGCAGATCAGTTACAGCAACACAACTGCAATGGCAAAATTAGCCCAGGATAAAATTTGTTCCCAAGTGGCTGCTGGCACTAAAGGCTAAAATTTTAAAAGCCTCTTAGTGACAAGAAGATTTAATCCAGTCCATAAAAACTGTGTACTTACATTTCATCATCTTTCTGTCAAAAATATGTGTGGTTGGTTTGAAAATACACTACTGTCAGAGTTTTACAGGTTTGTTTTTTCAGTCAAATGTACCACAAAAAGCTGTTTATCCACTTCTCAAACCTGTTCCTCCAGTATTGTAACTGTACTGCAGAGTGCTGTTTGCAAGCAATCCCATAATTATAAGTGTCCAGCTATATTTTATATTCTGATTTGTCAGCATGCCTGGCACTAAACATCCTCTTTTGCTTTTCTTGCTCTGGACAGTTAATCACAAGAGTGCATCCAGCCACAGCACTGATGGTGAGTATCCTACAACTGCATGTGGAAAAAGTAAGCTGCAAAATGAATCACAAGTAATAAAATTTAGTGCCATATAATGTTGCAAGTGTACTGGACTGGAGTAACTTACTGGCTGCTGTGCCCACAGGAGCAGGGAAGGTCACCAAGCACTGGGAGATGGATGAGTGGAGTCCGGCCAGAGGCGTGGTGGTTGAGGAAGAGCATCCCAATGGTTGTACAGCAGGAGCAATGACCCTTGCTTTGTTTCTGCAGGTAAGAAGGTTGTACTGAAGCCAGAAGGGACTGTTCTGATTTACTATTGCTGGAGGAAAAAAAAAAAAAAGAAACTGGATTGAACTGTGCAAAGTTACTGAGTAACAGTAGACTGCAACCCGAGAAGGTTTGGTGTGGGATGAGACAGAAGAAGGTTGAAAGGGCAATAAAAAACTTCTACCTGGCTAAAAACCATTCAGTTTTTCTATCTCTGTTAACATTTTCTTGCTTATGATTTAACTTTGTAGTGGTTCAAATGCCTCTTTTAAGATACAAGGCACAGCATTAGTTTGGGACAATGATCTCAACTAAGACCAAAGGAAATGGCACTTTTTTACTGGGGCTTTTAGGTAATGACCTTTTGCTCATTACACCACAAGTTTCATGTACACTGTTTCATCCTCTATGCATTATGGAACAACTTAAAAAGCCCCCTTCAGCTTCAAAGGCTGCTCACCCATAGGCAAAGCCTGGAGGTGGGTCTGAGAGATAGAAAGCTGCTGTGGCTTGTACTCAAATGTCTCCTTCAAGTGCTGCCTTCCCTTCCCCTGCTTCATCTGTTCTCAGATGTAGTACAAGGCTATTTTCAGGGATATTCTATCTTTATGTATGTCTGTCACTTTATCTAACTTCCTAGAAGATCAAAAATATCAACTTGCAAGAATTTCAGGAAGCCAACAGGCCTTAGCATTGTACTGGAAAAAGAATACTCTGACAAAGAGGCCACAATGCCATAGGGCTATGGTGCAAATTTCCTTCAAGATTTTCATCCTCCCAGGCCTTCTACTCTGTCCTGGATTCTGGGACAGGATTAGTATGTATGCATTTCACCTACTACCCCCCTCTTCAATGTTTGTGACAGCCCAGGAGAGCACAGCCCTCTCCCTTTCCCTTCAGATTATGAAAACTCAGTGGGGAAAAAACAGAAAATTTCTTACAAACCTTTAAGTCCTGCTGGTGGGAGCTCAGCATGGTGACATGGGCAGCCTTGTCCCTGGAGCCTGCAGCTCCTGGCACAGAAGGGCATCAGGGCAGTGCAAGGGCAAGGTGGCCCCAGGCAGTTTGGACTCGAAGGAAATAAATAACAGCTCTAAAATAATTTTGGAGTGAAGATATTCTGAATCAGGACAGCAAGTAGGCCACATCTGCATACACATCTTCAGGGGGGAGCTGAGCACAGGGAGGGAGCACATCAGATGTGGCTCTAAAGCAAGGCAGTGAAAAGCCATCTTGTAATTGGCCATGACAGCAGTGACAGAAAGGCAGCCCTGCAGCATCCCACGGTGGCCCTTGCTGAGTGACATTTGTTCAGCCTGTTTCTGTGTTGTTTACAGTGTTCACTTTTTGTGGCAGCCTGTTCTCTGGAAGCTGAGCTGTGGGTGGTGGCCAGGTGAGGCAGGGAAAGGAAGATGAACAAACAAAAAAATCCCCTGAAAGCTCAGGGACACCTGACAGAGGTTGCTCTCAGTGCAACCCTTGGGAATGAAAGTGGGGCTGGAGATGGGCAAATCATTCCTGTTCCCTGAGTGGATGCTGAATAAGCTGCTCTTGCTTTTTTGGGTAATCAGACCTGATTTACCTCTCCAGCTCCCTGATTCCCACTCTATAGGCACAGCACAGTGATGAGGGCTGCAATTTCTCTCTTCTCCTTAGAGCAATGAAGGAGTTTCTGGTATTTGGGGTGGCCCATTCCAGCCCTGTGGCAGCCTCAAGGAAATTTGGTTGTGTTCCATTCCTGCATCAGGAAGGTCTACACCCAGACAAAAGGTAAAAGCCCATACATCATTTATTTGAGCATTTCACAAATAAATTACAAGTTTCTTTGCAACCACGTCATAAATCAAAATGTTTATTTACACCTCAGAAACAGCAAGCAATTCAGCAACTAGGGCCCAAAGGAACAATTAACTGGAAAAGTAGCTGAATTAAGTATTTTTTAAAATCAAACAAAATATATCCTTTCTTGCTTGAACTTTAAATAAAGAAAATCACTTAAAAAAATAGTGGTGGTAACTTAAAGAGACAGAGTTTGTTATGGGGAAAATATGACTTGACAGGAAGGTTCTGTCTGAAATGGCAGGAACAACACAGCTTCTTTGTACTGAATTAACCACCAGGGTCCACCAGAAATGTTTTTATTCTACAGTCCCAGGCCAGGTGCACATGTGTACACACACATAGCCTCTCTTTAGGCATTCCTTTTAACCTCAGGTCATTAAATACAGGTCAATAAATCCCTTGCTGATGCAGAGGAGGAGTCTAATGTTCAACAGGTGGGTGAAACTTCCCCAAATATCTGTCCCACTGCAAGCAGAATTCTGGCTATAAAACCCTTTCCACTCCTGGTGACCTGCTGGTACACAGACAACCTAAAATGAGTCAGTAAACAAAAATGCATATCTTCAAATGATATAATTGTGTTAAGAGGGGACAGCTAAAGGTAGCATAAATACAACATGGGAGTTGGGATAAGCCTGGGATTGGTTGTTTTAGGGTTTTTTTGCCTTTTTTTGTTTTCTTTAAAATCAAGGCAGTCTGGCATATGTAAATCTGCTGTTCCTTAATTCATGTATTCAATCATAATTCATGGAATTATACTGCTTATTCCAAGTCCCCATGTTGTATCAGTCTCCCTCCATCTGCATATATTTTATATATTTATATATTTATATGTGTATGTGTATATCTCTATATATCTACATATATACACACACATAGTAATTGTGCAACTCATAACTTTCCACTGAGGGTGTGTGAGTGTATCCATTTAATTTGGACAAATATAAACCAGCTTGTGCATCTTGATGGGAAGCAAGAGAACAGGGAAGTTTTATGTAGTAAAGTTGTCAGTTATATCTGCTTGAAATAGAATACTTGTAATGATACTTACTAATATACTTTGCATGTTAATTCTAAAGATCAGAGACATAATAAAAAAAATAATTGCTATTTTAGTTATCCTTTTGTTAGCACTGAACCCTGTACCTCAGACAACAGAATTTCTAGAGATGCAATAAAGGGAAGATAGGATCAGTTTTGCCTTAGACTTGGTGTTCTTGAGCTGATGTGGTTTTTAATATAATTTATCTCATGGTTTTGTTTTGTTTTTTTTTTTTTTTCCTTTTAAATTAAATAAGACATTATTAAATCCATTCAGAAAGAAACTTAGCCTTTATACAGAGATGTAAAATTATTTATGTACAAAATTCTGCTATGTTCCAAGTGGCTGAGTGTATTAGTAGCAACTGAGAAGAAAACTGGCAGCCTTCTCAGGATTTCAGACAGGAGGTCTCTGCAAAGGAAAGAGCAGTGATATAAAAGTTGTCAATATATGTATCTCTTTTTTTAGGGATAAACCATCTAAATCAGGGCTGTCCAAACTGAAGTCCCTAATTCAGTAAGGTTTGTATTATACTGATCTCTAACTTAAATGACCACCCCAGAGCCCATGACAAATTATTTACCTACAGGCATTTCAAATAAATGCTGAAATAATAAAATAAATTTCAAATAATGCTGAAAATGGTGCTGAATGCCTTGGAGCCAGGGGGAGGTGGTTGGGGAAGGAAGGGAAGCAGCTGGGGGAGGCATCTGAGCTGTGAGTCACCAGAGACAGAATTCCAATAATGTGCAAGCATTCAAGGAGCCTGTGACAAATGCTGCTGCTTTGCTGCTCAGAGCAGACCAGAGAAAGCAGGATGTGGGGAGGGGTAGATGGAAAAGTTCATCTAAATATGATTAACTGAGTCTCAAGCAATTCTGGTAATGGAGCTACTCTGTGATTGATACCAGTGTAAACATGATGAGAGCAGGGCTCAGAAAGTGTGGTAGCCAGTGTTCCAACTCCTACCTAATTTTCCATGATAGTCAGTAGGAAATTCAGCTTGTTTCCCTTTGTTTTCATTTCAGACCTACAGTTACTGAACAAAATTTACATTATTAAGTGGCATATTGCAAAAGCACAGATATGAGGTGTACAGACAAGGGTTCAGTTAGCAAGTACACCACAAATGAGACCTTTCTCTTGCTAATAAAGTCCTCTTGCTGCTATAACCAATTTGTGCTTTAACGGCAAAGTCTCTTTTCAAGTGAAACAATTTTTGCACAGGGAGGTTTGTGCATGTTACAAAATGAAAAAAATCATCAAGTTCACCACCTTTCTGAGTCTGGATAGCACTGTATGTGTACAAACACAAACTGAAATAAACATTGTAGAGACCAAAATAGCCTGGTAGGAATAAGTGCTCTGTTATAAAAGCAGCAAGCTTGACTGAACAATTGTTAAACAGAATTGAGTATAAAATAATGACAAACATTTTTTTGCAACTTCTCTATTAATAAATTATTGTTGCTTTTTTTTTTTCAGGTAATGGGTACAATTTTTTTGAGCCAGAGCTGACTGTCTTATTCAGGTAGGAAAACTCAGATTCTAATCTGATTCTTTACTTGTACAATGCAGAAAGTAAATGTGGTTTGTTCTCAGGTACAGAGAGGGAGAAACATTAACATGGGAGCTTCATCTTCTCTTTGCATGCTCAGGTAGCCAGTGATTTGCTCTGTCTGAAGTCTAGGGATGCCCAGTAAAGGCTGGGAGGCTTTAATCTGGGTAATCTTGGGGAATGAAGGCTTTTGATGCATCCTGATTCAGTGTCTCAGCCATGATGCTGACCACTCAAAAGGTTGCAGGATTAGTCAAGAAGAAAGATCTTTGGGCACAAAGGAGTAGAAAGAGTCTTCCCATTGCTAATGTAGTCCCAGGGAGAGATTTTTCTTTGTTCCTCATTTTGTTTGCCCTTGAAATGATCCACCAGTGTTATGGGAGACTTGGTTTAAACAGGTAAAAAAGGATAACTTTAACAGTAATATCAGTGGGTGTCTTTCCAGAGGTGGGTTTTGCTGGAGAGGAAGAAAGCAAGGGAAGTATTTGTGGGGGAGACTGCTATAATTTCTTTTATTAAAAGTAGAGGTTTTCTAGATCAAAGCATAGAGTGCAATTCATCTTTGGGTGCATTGGGATGCATTCCTTATATGTACATGTTGAAAATCCAGTGCTATGCATTTGTTGATTATTTTTTTTTTCCCTTTTGAAAAATTAGCCTGAAAACTACATTTTTAAAGATTTTTTGATGATAAAGCAGCAGCATATGATTATTACAAGGCAGAGAACTAGAAGCTTACCCATGTTAATGTTTGAGATCAGACACTTTCCCACTTGAACACCTGCAGCTGCCTTTCAGCCCACTCCTGGAGCCCTTTGCTCAACAGAAGCTCCCACTAAAGCACCACTTTGGTTACTGAAATACCTGGAGGGTGCTGCAAGAGAAACCAGGTCAGTGAGAGATTTTTTTTTTTTTTGGTCAGGACTCCAGGAGTTAAGCTGGAAAAGAAAAATATGTTCCTGTCTGAAGGCAGCTTGTATCTTATCAAGAAATCCACAATATTAGGAAAGTTCACAACACAGATTTTCCCTCTGTCGTTATTATTCCTTTTGATTAAAAAAAAAAAAAAAGACCTGTTTCATATTTGGTACAATACAGGAAGTCAGAGAAAAGCTATTGTACAGCAATTTTTAACCACCAACACACGTTTAATATCTAAGTGTAGCATTATGGGAAACTAAATGTATGTTTGGACTTTTTAATGCTTCCAAAAAGCTTTACTATTGAAACGTATACGTGGTGTGGAAGATATGCTTATAATCTCACTGTAGTAAAGACAACATACAGGATGACTTTGTAAGTACTGTAAAAATGCAAACTAAAGAATGCAGCTGCAAAGTTCTATTGCATAAGGAAGCTTTCTTGTTTAAACTTTAAATAAGCAAGTTTATTAAAATATTCTAAGACACTTACCTTACCCTAGTTACTGGCAAGCTCTAATAAAAGCCACAGTCTGTCACTAGTATACTTCTTTTGTTAATCTTATAAAAATTTGGTGTGAGCTTTGATGGATCATTTACAATTTATTAACAAGATGATCATATTGATACAGTTAGAGGTTTGTTTTTGTTTTTTTGTGGTTTTTTTTTTTCACCTTACATGCTCACAGAATAAAAAAGGATTCATATACCTAACGAACACCCTTTTCTCTGCCAAGAAGTGTGGTAAGTTTACACACATAAAGAAATGCTCTTGTTACTCTTAACTGCGTGTACATGTGTATGTATGTATATATATATTCAAAAGTGTATATTTATGTGTGTGTGTGTGTGAAGATATTTATATAACAGGGCATCTGTTTGCCTCCTCATGCTTACCTATGTCACCCCAGCTGCAGAGGGGCTGAGCGAGCCCAATGCTTGAGCTTTGCTTTTTTTTGAGCTTTTTGGGTTTTTTTTTGAGCTTTGCTTTGAACTCTTTGCTTTTGCTGTTCTCACCTGCAGAGCTGAGGAGGGACTTAAATTTTGTAAACTGCCCCAGCAAGGAATTATCTGCAGGAACATCAAGGAAGCTGCTTTTAGCCCCCTTTAAATCAGGCCCAGTACTCCCACTGCTGTCAGTGGGGACCCAGCTGGTGTGGGTGGCATCTGCCTGGATGGGGAAGCAGCCTGGGGCATGAGGAAAGCTCTTCAGATCAGAAACAAGGCAGGAGGACTTGCACTTCTTGTTTGCTGAACCTGAGGTATGAGAAGTGATGCTGCAGAGCCCTGAGCCTTCTCTATTTGGTGTCAACCAAGTGAGTGGTGTAGAGGAATGGTTGCAAAAGGCTCTCTCCTTCTGGCCACACAATCAACAGCAAATCCTCTAGGTTTAGCCATGGTAGCACAGTTACAATTCATCTGCTTTGTCCCTTGCACACCCCAGATGAATATTTTTTATAAAAGCTAAACCTGTGGTAAACTCTCTATATAAATATATATATATACATACACTCATACATATACAAATACTAACCCACAGACAAAATATTTTCTGAACATTTGAATAGCAACAAGTCAACAGATAGAAAAAAATGGAGTCAATCTGTTTTTTCTGCTCCCCCAAGGTCCAGTTTAGATGTCGTGGTCTTTTTAACATTCAGAGAAAATTTGCATAAACCTTGTCTTGCAAAAGGAATCCATTAATGAACAGAAGGAAGGGTAGAGGCTGTCAAACACCAAAGTATAGTCAGACAGATTAAGTGAGGTTGCAAATTAAGCTGAATCTGGAGCAACTGAGGCCTGGAAGTGAAGAACAGTAACTGTAAACTGCAATCTTCAGAGCTGACGGTTTCTTTTTTTCCTGTTGCCATGGCAACTCGGTAGGACATCTTCAAATGTCAGGAGTTCTTACAGACCTAAATGATAGGAAATGTCTGTGATTATTACTACGCAGATGACAGGATCTTTTCACTTTTCACTTTTTTTTTTTTTTTGTCTTTTTTCCTCCCCCAGTCAAATTACTGATTGAGTGCACCCCAAGTTGTCGGTAATGAAACAGGAATTACCCTGGTTCAGAAGCAACTATTTGTGAAGGCAGAAATCTCCAAGAGGAAACCCCAAAATGTCACCTGGGGCATTCAGAGACCTTTGTAATGCAATTCAGGGAGATGTAGTGCAGAGATCTGAGCATAAATCTCCAGCCAGGTCCTGATTTCCCCCATCTGACACCTTGAACATTTATGTTAGTGCAAAAAGGCAAGGCAAATGCCAGTGAGTCACTCTTGCCTGCATGCAGGCTGGCAAGAAGAGAGAAAACAATAGTTGTTTTTTTTTTAAATAACAGACACATATATATATATAAAAATTGCTTTATAGTTTGTGAATACACCAGGCAATAAAAGACACACTGTATTATCCTAATGTTGCTAGAGGAATACAAATGGTATGAGGACAAAGTTAATTTTTTTAAAAAAAAAATGGAGTATAAAGGTGTAACACCTTAGTTTATTTTACCTGTTTTAGATGAGCCCTATAATAATACAAACGTGGTAAAGAAATTCAGAAAAACAGAGATTAGGAGCAAATATAAACTTAATTATAGCTAATGGATCACTTTCCTCCAGCTTTGCTTGCACAAATTGCCCAGTAAGAATAATATTAGCAAAAGGCATAGCTAGATTTGATCTGGTTCCTCTCAAACCCCTACAACATCTGACCTTAGTCTTGATTTACTGGTTCTGTTGGTTTTGGTTGGGCTGGGGTTAATTTTCTTCACAGCAGCTCATATGGTGCCAGGTGTTGGATTTGTGACCAAAATGGATTTGTGACCCTGCTCAGCAATAACTCAAACTTTGGTTTGTTATCAATGAGAGCTGCATGGCACTCAGCTGCCTACATTAAAGGATTCCTGCTCAGTACCCTAACACAAAAATGCAAGTTGAACATACACATCAAATCTGGCAAACATGCAGAAAATATTTGTCTAATATATATTGCATTTGTACACTTAAATGCTGCAATATCCATAGTTTTACCACAACCACAACATTTGCAGCATAAACAGTAACACAATGGTGTTAGATGCTTGTGCTTTTTAATAATTATAATAATTTTAATAATAATTTTAATAATAATTTTAATAATTTCAAGTTCTTTGTATTTCCTTTTTTTAGGCAAATCAAGTATAATATTCAATACTGATAAGGCTAATTTACTGTATCTGTTTCTTTCTAGTTTTTATCTATCTTGGTATGGTTTGAACTGACTTGGATATGAAATTCTTCCAGCTAGAAGTCTGTCCAGCTGGGCTGTGCAGCAATGCAGACACCTGGATAGCCTGCAGGAGTCTGTCCTTTTCCACTCAGGCCTGACTTTAGTTCTGTTAAACAAAGGTAAGGAAAGCAAATTAAGCAAGTGTAAGAATCCACAGAGGGGCTGATGCATGGGGGTCACTAAGTGAGAAGTATCACTGAGATTTCCAAGTAAGACAAAATCTGGAATTGCTTCACATGTGGATTTTCAGTGTGCTGTTAAAAGAAAAGGTCTGGTTACAAAATTAGGACCCAGGCTGAGATGGAGAAAATTTTTGATCATTACATTAAAACTAGTTAGTTCAGCATATTATGAATATGCTTTTTCCTAGGCTATTTTTTTATCTATTCAAGACTAACTTCCCTGTGTCACAATCAAAGCATGATTTGGTTCTCCCTATTAGCCCTCCTGTCTCTTCAAGCACCATCCCAGCTCCTCACTCTTTCATCTCAAAGCTCTACAGGCCCTGCCTAGACTTTCTTTTTGCTGAAATTCTCCACGTCATCCTTTCTGACCTATCAACTGCCTACAACCCATTTAATTGCATGCCAGGAAATCTGATGCTTCCCTTGGCTCTGGAGACTCTCATCTCCTCCTGTCATTTTGCTGTGATTTCTCTCACCACTTTTCCATCGTGTCCTTTTGTCTCATTCCTTCCATATCTCAGGCTTCTGGGAAAGCCTTTCTTCCCTTACTTTAATTTCTTCCCCTTTTCTGTGACACCATTTATTCACCTCCAGCAATCACTTCAGTGCTGACAGTTTAGAGCTCTTACTCTTTTTACCTACTTTTCCATCTAGACTGAACTGTCGACCTGCAGCTCTGAAACCTTTTGGATGTTTAGCTGACAGCTCTGCACAGCTAAAGCTCACATCTTTCCCCTAAAGCACTCCCTTCTAGCTCTTCCTTTGATTGCTCAGGACAACACTATCATTCTGCCTCTTATCCAAGCCTAAACCCAGAAACAAATCAGAGAAGGCTTTTGTCAAGGAATCTCCTCTCCAAGTCTGTTTATTTAGGTTATGTCTTAATCTAGAAGATGTTTTTTTCACACATCATCCCAAAGGGCTGCTTCTAGTCATCCAAACAGCTAAATCTCCTACCCAGGCTCTCCTCACAGCTATTTTTTAACATCTTTTCACAGCCCTTGACAAATCCAAGCTACTCTGCTCATATCCTGCCAGTCTTTTACTGTCCAGAGCATTTTCCCAGTCTGCCACTCTGAGAAAACTTCTGTTACTCTGGCTCCTTCCTGGCCTCTCCCCTACTGCACATCTTTTCCTGGGTTATCCCTTCCTCACCTGTTTTCCCTCTCATTCAGAGCCCATGGTGGGAGCTTTCATTGCATTGTTTTAAAAGAAACCTGTTTAGGCTTTTGCCCAGGTTTTCCCACACAAAAAGAGAAGCTCCCTGCAAGCAGCCATAAAATGCCATCTCCTTAACATCTGCTTTTCCTTACACAGCTACAAAAATCTTGGCATTGGCAAAGGGTGCCAAGACTACTGTGAATTCAGCCCAGGCCTTTCACCTCCCTTCACTGAAGTTGTGCTAAAAGAACAATTCCAAAGGTTGTTTGGCAGAATAGTATTTGCCCTTCTGCTCATTAATGAGGACTTGACCCTATTGTAAAGGTGCATTGCTAAAGGAGTAGTTTTTGGCTTTAAAAATCAGATTTAACATTCAAAATTGTTTGCTGAGAAATTTTAATTTTATTCTCAGATGATTCCCTTTGGTAGTACTAGTAAGAATATTTAAAATCAAATCTGGCTTTGTCCTTCCTATTGCACACAAATGTCTGTTTCACAGTGGGCTAATTTAAAGTTTATTCCTTATGCTGCTCCATGTGATAGAAGAAAATTGAGAAAAAATGCAGAAAACTATAAGACAAAGATTTCATAATGCCTCATCTGAGGAAAAGGGCAACTAGTACCATGTAACCTCATTCACTGTGGTTCAGGTTGTCAAGAGCTCACAGTCCATCAGAAACCTTCTAATCAGCCAATAAAAGACCTTGTGTACAAATTTATTTTTAATCTCAGAAAATGCTTAGGCATTTCTCAGGGGTTCTAACTTTCCTTGTTTCAGTCTTAGCTTTCTATGAACTTATTTATTTACTGGTGACCCCTATCCCTGCTTATTTTAAAGAAACAGGTCTAAATTGAGTAATTCAAAGCCTTTAAAAAATGTGTTCTTTCTGAGACCAAGCTCATCCCCATTACACAGACACCACTTCCTGCATTGCAGTTATAAACTCATAAAAATTAAAGATGTTTAAGTTTCATGGTGACCCTCTGTAGAGAAATGAACTTTACCCAAGACACATTCATCCTCTAATTCCCATTTAATATAGAGAAAAGGGCTAAAACAGCTTGAGTTTGGAGTTCAACTCATGCATGCCCCACTTCTTTCAGATTTCTTTCAATTATCCTCTCATCAGAAATATTACATTAATTTTGCATATTTAAAAGTCTACATTACAGCCTGGACTTTACTGAAACCTTGGTGCTGTTTGAGAGGTGCTGTGGAAAGAGTAGCAGAGATCAGAACCAGTTTGTGACTGGGCACCTAATTAACATCCAGGTGGTGCTTTCCTGGCTTTACCATCTATAAAAGGTGATTAATTAGATACAAAGCTATCAAGTTAGCCTTCACATAGAGCTCAGAAAAGCAGAATGGTTTTCATGTACATCACTGGTTTACTTATCATGGGTAATTTTCAACATGTCACAGTGTCTGTACCATATGCCTATAAATTACACTAGTCTGTACTTTTGTGTAAAATAATGATTTAATAGTTATGCTTTTCTGTGACCTTTTCAGTGGTCCAAAGCACTGTCCAGGCTTTGCTGCAAGTGCCAAAATCTAGTGGTCACTTTTTTTTTTTTTGGACTACCCTAGTACTGTCTTCTCAAAAAAAGGTGGTTGGTGGAGATGGTTTCTAGGACAATGCAGCTAAAATGTCCTACAATTTTATTTTTTTTTTTTTAATTGATATGAATTATAGCTGGATACTTTGGCAAAACAGTATCACCTTCATTTGACCAACAGGAATAAATGCTGTTTTTTTTCCCTCCTAGTAGTTTCAAAACAAAACAACTGCAGAGGTTACTGGTGCAATCCAGAAGTGTATTTTTTGATGCTCCAATCTGATGAACTTAGCTGAACTACTGAAAATATTCAGGGATTGAAATGAGTAAGTACACTTTTGAAACAGTTCAAGAGCACTGAACAAGTCTCCTGGTTTTTCATATTTATGCTGAAAATGAAACACATCAAATGTAACAGGCAGCCAACCTCTGAAAGCAAGGTGTAACTCAGGCAGCCAGATCTCATCTTCCTCAGCAGCACAGCTCAGTTAACGATCAGTTTTTAATAAGAACATGAACATTAGTAGCCCAGACATATTTGGATCTGTAGGGATCCTAATATATACCCTAAATCACAGCTTGAAATACTTCAAGAAACATCTAGAAAGCCTCTTATTAAGTAAGAGTAAAAATGTGAGGGAAGTATTATTCTTAGAAGCCACAGAAAGGGGGAAATCAAATTAGAAAATTGCCAGGCTTGGCTATGTTATTATCACCCTGGCTGTGCCAAAATTTTTCAAGAACTTGTAAGCATGACAGCTTATGTAAGTACAAACCAAGGACATAGACAAATCAAGTGTTTGGGTAAAGTAAGGCTTTAAGATGTGGTCTGAAATACTGCAAACATAATGGCATTTTAAAAGATTTAGTAAGTATCAGCTGTCTACCAAAGAAACATCATCCAACCTTTAGGCACAACAGATCTTTAATATCACATAACACAATGAAAGCTGAATAGCAAGCTGTCCACATGGAGAGCATATTTTGAGTTGTTTGGTTGTTATAAAGTGGCAAATTTCCAAGGACAAAGAGAGTTAAAAGAAACAAAAACCCCATGGTGTAGAGTGGCCATTAATAACAGATAAATATTTGAGCTGGTCATTTATTCCGTTCTAGTTTTAAGTCATAGCTTCAGAACAATTCTGAAGATAACTATCTGAAGTTATATATTTATGTGACTTTAGGAGATGGTTCAGAAAACAAATAAAAAAAAATATTTTATACCAACAGTTACTATTGAAGCCTGTTGAGAAAATGAAATCATAAAATGTTCATTTGAATTCACACCACTGAGCAGTGTATCAAACCAATCTCTTTAAACGTTCATTTCATGTCTACAGAATGACCACCAGGAACAATATTGCAGCTCTTAGGAAAGGAGCTGTATTTGCTCATAACATTTTCCTCTTTTGCATTTCAAACACGCATCTTCTAAACTGGTGTATTTTTTCCTGTCTGTACTTCTGGAACGTATTTGGGTGGTTTAAAATCTGCGTAAAATGCCATTTCCCACCTAATTGCCTCAATAAAATGTAATGCCATTAAGTACATTTTAAATATGCTTATGTACATTTTGAGGATATTTCCATTTGTCATGTCTGTGTGGCCAGACACATAAACATCCTGTCTCCAATTATGTACACACATGTGGACTTCTCTGCCATTTCAAGCCCCATTAACTTTAGGTGGGCTGCACAATAAATTGCAGGACTGAGTCCATCTGAAGAGAGATTTGAAGATCTCTGGACATAGAGAGCTGCTTTAAAAGTGAGATTCAAATCAAGACTCACAATTAAAATGCAATACCTTAACCCCCAAACTATTCTTTCCTTACTAGACTCTAATCCACCAAAATCTTTAAGGAGACAATGGTATTTTTCTCATACACATATTTGAGAATTCCTCTATAATCATTGATAATTTAGCAGTAACAATAATAATGTTAATATGGACAAAAGCTTTTGCAACATAGATAATAAGTATTAGATTAACTGTGGATGTTGCTGCTGTTATTATTGGTTTCAGGAAGCAAGATTTATATCACTGGAACTCACTAAATGTCTCAATTGTCACTGCTTGGAGAAGCATAAAATTGCAATTGAAAATCAAAATATGCTAAGACAACCTAATAGGTAAAAAAAAAATAAAATTGTAGTGAATTCACCTATTGAAATAGTTCCTCTGAAGCTTCCCCTGTAAACACTAAACATTAGTTGAGCCTTGAAAAAAAATACTACGTGATTGTATAAAACTAAGCCAAGAGCTCACAATAAAGGCTGAAAACTGTGAATCTGCAGGTAACAAATCTGCACTTGTAATGGAAAGAGCAATGACCTTAAAGGTCTTTTCCATCTGAAACCTGCTATGATTTGCCTCAGTCTTATGCCATTCCAGAATGCATTGCTTCAGTCCACAGACATTTGATGTTCCTGCACAAATAACAGGATCTACAAGAGCTACAGATGCTTCTGTTGCTTTGAAAAAATTAACTAGGAGAAAGAAAACTCTGCAGGTTTAACTCTGGCTGCCTGTTTCCTGGTAAATCCAGACCCACCAGTTTAATGTCATTTGAATTTCTGTGATGGTTTCATAACAAATACATAATTTTCAAGGGAAAAATAAAAGGCATTTTGTCTATTGACCCTGTAGCTGCATTCCTCAAATCAGAAATACAGTCTGGTGGGAAACAGCAGGTACTAAGCCAGGAAAAGTTGGTGGAAATTAATAGGAAGTTTAATTCAAGTGTATCTCTAAGGCCTCATTGCTATTGCAGTACAGACATCTGTGTGAGTCTCTGCTTTTCCACACACCTGAGGCCTTTCACCCTCAGTTTAATGAATTAATCTCCACATAGAGACCTCCAGCTTATTTAATTTCTTCATAGCAGTATTTTCCCCAAGGTCTGTCACCTTACTTTCTGTTCATAATAGTGGAATACTTCACTTGTTTCAGTTCAAGTCAATTTACAACTTTGTAGTCTGCTGGTGAGGTTAAAAAAAAAAAGTTTCTTATCAATATTTAACCATCAAGTAAGATATCAACTACTTTTTCCCAAGCATGAAGTGTTTAAAGAGAAGTCTTTTTCTAACAAGGACATTTAAGTGAAATATTATTGTTAATGTGACTGATTTACTAATGGGATTGTTCTGAATTCTGCTTGTTCAGGGCATGACTATTGTGCCTTTGGTTCTTCTTTTAGTCTCTTGATTCAACACATTTGAATATAACTTGGTCTTTTATGTTGGTAGAATATATAGTAATATATAATATAAAAGAAGAGATAAAATGCAATTATCATTGCCTGATTATGTAATTAAGTGAAATAATTATGGTCGTATCAAAAGTCTAGAAATCAAATGCTCCTTTAAATAACAATATTAATATAAATAATTTGTAGTTCATCTGAAGCCCAGTTCTGCCAACTAGAGTAGTTCTTTCTCAGTGTCTCCTAAAGGCCCTGGGACAATTTTTGTTACCAGCTTCATAGGAAAATAAATACAAATTTGATTTTTTCTTGATCTTTTTTAGTTTGTTTTGTCTTAGTTACCTTTTTGTAATTAAACTCCTAAAAATTCTAAATGATATCTGAACCCTTTGGTTCCTTGTCTCCAATAGTGCCTAGGAGAAGGTGCCAGAGGACAAGGTGCCACTGCACAAGCTCTTGTTTTAAATGTGATGTCTGCATGGATGACAGGTAGGACTTAATATGGAAAGTCCTCTGCCTGCCCACTGTACCCCTTTCCAGCTTGGCTTCAGTGATCCCCAGTGGGAATGAGCCAGGATAAGTACAAAATATGCAAACATGCTCCTTTTTACAATCAACTCTGCATTTACTGTCTTTTAATCCCACCAAACACCTGACTGCTCTGTTGTGGAAAACCAGCAGTCTACCTGTGTGCTTTGGCATCTTATATTTTCTATTTCTGGCTAACAAGAACTAAATTTTTCTTGTTCCAAGTGCATCTACCTTTCCAAGGGCTTCTGGGCAACTCTGCAGCCTGGATCCCATTATCCCTCAGCATCCTGAGCAGCACAGTGGGGCAGCTACAGAAAAGGTAAAACTGCTGTTTTTTTGCATGCATTACAGTTTTAATCAGGCTCTTCAGTTCTATGCTCAGGTACTTCAGAAATCTACCACATATGACTTCTGCCATGATTTACAAAAGAGACACATATTCTAAGTATAGATAATAATTGCACCATTTGAATTATAATACCAAGATGTTTTTGTATGGGGAAAGAGATTCATGCAGGGCATTTTTTTGCCATGAACAGCTCTTTCACAGGGCTGTCTATCCTCACACCAGATGTCAAATACAAAAAGGAAGTACTTTGGCATGAATAAAAAAAATTCATTTGACTGAAGGATTTACCTCCCAAGAACAAGAGCTGCATAAAACAAACACAGGGAGCAAAGTGAGCCACATAAGGGCTTTTGCAAAAATTAAACCCATAATTTTCCACTAGAAATAGGGTATTTCATCTGTTCAATAAACACTAAAGTTCTCTTTGTTTTTATGGAATCATAAACTTTGATTACTCTGATAAATATTTGGACTATACAAAACATTGCAATGGAACTAAACACAGTTATAAAAAACTGTGAGAAGGAATTGGGAATGCAATGCTACCAGCACATATTGCAGCACTTCATGTACAGAACCACAGTATTTTAACTGGCTCCCAGCCTCATTCTGTCTCCATGTAATCCAGTTGTGGAATTCAAGCTCTCACTCACAAGTGTGTATAAAACAAATGTCCCAAAAGAAGTTTCTTTTCCCTTCAAGTCACCCACTCTCTCCCTTTAGTTTTGGTTTTACTGCTCAGACAACAGACCAGGACATCACACTGCTGGCAGATTGTGTGCAGAATCTTACTCCACTTTGTTTAAATTCCAACTCTCTCCATACTTAGGGCAGTGCACTGAAAGAAAGCAGGTTGCAGAGAGGCTCTAGGCATTTCTCTATTATTTGACAGTGACAGTGTACAGATTATTTAGTGCTACTTTTGCAATAGGACAGGGAATCCCTCTCTTGTTCAGAGCACAATGCAATATTCAGATCCCAAGGGCCTATGTACTACCCACAGGTCAGCTGGAGAAGATCTGATATCAAGAACTTTCCAAAACTTAGAAATGTTTTTTATAATTCAGTGTAAGGCAAGGGATCAGACTTTTTTGGGCAATAGAAAAAAGCAGCATGATTACTTTCAAACAAAAAAGCTTTTCTCTATCTCATTGTATTTTGAGGAGGTGCATTAATGTAAATAAAGTTCAAGTACAAATTATGTCAGATAAGAAAGTCCAGTGGTGAAAATAATGTCTGGTAGAGCACCAGCAACATTTATGAAGAGGTGACAAGAATAGCTTTGAATCAATGGGCTTTTTATATCACTGATGGAGCAGTGTCATGTACTGTCAAAGAATTTTAACATATTACTTTTAGCTGCTGAAATCTGTGTTTGGTTCCAGCAGACTAAACCCAGAATAACTGAACCAAAGCCAATGGAGAGACTTCAGATGTCACTGATTGGAACAAAGAATGTGAATTTGCACTTAGCATTCATATAGTCCTTTTCATCTTCAAAGAGCATCACAAACATTAGCAAGCTCAAATTCTCTCACAGCAACCTTCATGCTAACCTTTTGGGATAAAAGCAATATACTAGAGGAAGAAAACCTGACAAGATGTGTAATCAAGCATACACCAAGCCTCAGATGTGTAAACTGTATCTGCCTTGACCTCTATCTCTGCCTTGTGCTAGATTTTATCTCATCAAGACTTTAAGGCCCTTCACCATGGCCTAGGCATTAATTCACCATACAGTGTATTTTACTAACATTTGATGAGGGTAATAATCCTTGAATAATGGATTTACTATCACAGTTATGGGAGACAAGCATCCCTCTCTCACAGATAAGGAACTGAAAGCCATACATCAAAACATTTGCTGCAATCTGTCACAGGACAAGTCAAGGACACATCTAGGTTAAATGTTTGGATTCCACAGCTTTGAATTCCTGCTCCTCAGTCAATCTGGGATGTTTTTTACTCCTTCCAATTCATATTAGGAGTTCTCTGTATCTTTTCCAGAAAGCTTTCTGTCTGTCCTCCAACCCAGACTCTTGAATAAGTTTCTCCTGTTCCAGTTGGTTGTGCACTTTATGAAGAGAAAGAGATTAAAGCAGACAGGACTCATTTTCCTGGTGACCCACAACAGCTACTGATACCAGAACACCTTTAATCTCCTGGTTCTCTTTTAGGATCGAATTCAAGCAGGGAGAGATAAAAGAAACCATTTCACAAATCTGCTACTAGAGCTGGTACTTCTTAGTTTAAAATATATGAGCTCTAATTCTTGATGATTCTTCCTAAAATTGTTGCTTCTATTTCTTAATCTGTCAACCAGGCATTTGTTGCTGTTTTCTGACTATGAAAACTATGACTCTGAGTCCTCTCTCTCTTTCTTGTAGCTACTTCCTCAGGGAAAAAAAAAAACCAAACAAACCAACACCAGAATACTATGATACTGTTGTATGAATTTCTCCCTTGGTAGGTTTTGTATGCAGCATAAAAATGAGCAGCTAAGTAATAAATAATTACAGGAAAAGACTTACAAAATAAACTGAAGAGTGAAAGAAGGATAAGGGTCATGCTGATATGAAGGGCATCAGTTGCACTGCAGTCCATTTTGGATTTCTTGCAGGAACAGACTTGTAATTTCAGTTCTGTGTTGTTAGTCAGAGGTGGTTTTCCAGAATCTGTCACTGAAATTGGAATGTTGTAATTGGCCTTTTTCAGGTTTTGAAGCAGGATGACCTGGGCATGAGTATCTGCAAAGGATAAGGTGAGAATTAGCAAAAGTGAGTTTGTTTGGAAAGGAAGAGGAATCTGAACAGCATCAGACATGCCACAGTTACTCATGGAAATTAAAAAGAAAATGAAGACACTGGAAGGAAAAGATTAAAGAATTGAACTGGAGGTAAGAAGAGGAAGTTCTAGTAACTCTTCCATGGGCTGTTTGCTAATTGCAAACATATTCCAAACCCCACCAAAACAACTTCTAAGAGCCCCTGTTGTTTAAGTAAATAATTTGGTCTGCATATTACTGGCAGAATTTGCCTGTGGCAACCGATACACTAATGAAGCACGAAGGCACATCATGCCCAGAACAACACAGGAGGGAAGAATTTACTTATGTGCAAAACCCTTGGTGCAAGAAAGCACAGGCAAAGCTGCTTAAGTGCTTCCCCAGTTAGACTGAGGAGGCTGTGAAGGGAAGTAAAAGCTCCCTCAAACCCAGAGCTGTTCTTCACCTGAGCAGCAGTGGGTGGTAACAGCTACTGGTACCCAGGTGAGTGTGCTGACTCTTTTAGGGGTTTAGCTGAGCAATGGTCTGATGTTTGGAGAACAAAAAAGAAAATTACTTCACTCTACTTGGTCCTGCAGGCAGGTACAGACATTACATCCATCTTTAGGTTTTTTTTTTTAAGACTATGACATGAACTGCTAAAAGATTTGCTAATAACAGAGATACAAAATACATACTAGAGAGCAGACAGAAATGATCCACATTAAAAAGAAATGTACTCTGTGCTCACAACTTGCCATACAGAGAATCTGCAGTTGCATAGCTTTTGCTTTGATCCTCTTTAACAACAGTGTATGGTTCTAGGGAAACTCAGTATTTTATTTGTGAAGAGTTCAAATACTTAAAATCAGGAAATTTTTCAAGTTTTTCATTGCCCAAACAAAATACTCCTGCTGTCCTAATAGCAAAGCCTTGTGCATCTCACACAAATTCCATGCCATGAAAAATGGTAAATTTTACAACACTGTAAGTCAGTAGTAGCCTTTCTCTAATGCAAAGCTAGAAAAGTTTGATCAACATAATAAGAGGAGGAAAAATGTTCAGATTTCAGAGAAAATGCAGATCAAGTATTGGTACATCCCACCAGGCAGCTGCTCCAAGCAAAACCAGCACAGTGTGAAGCAGCAGAGAGGGGTCCATCCTGCAAGACTTTCATGCACAATTGCTCCTGAATCCACACTATGGGAAGCCTCAGGGTGAGTATTGTGGGACACAGAGGTGGGAGGACTAAATGCCCAAGAAAAAAACCCAAACAGACTTACTGTTAAGCTTGGTGATTCTCCACAATTTTTCTGGGCCAGACTGCTTACTCAGTTCAAATTTGAAAGGCTCTGTGTTGGGATGAAGGTCTTTGTCTGATGCTCCTAGTACCACTATCCTCAGGTCTTTTGCATCATCACAAACTTTTGCCAGTGTTGGGTAAAGGGATGGAACATTGTCATTGACATCCTCCAAGGTGATGTGTAAAGTTCCTGTACCTGTAGCAGGAGGGTTACCTGTATGAAAAAAACAAACATGTTTATTAAATCATGCTTCCATAAATGATTCCACCTGCATGCTTGCAGCAGGAAATATTTTTTATAGTTCTTACCTCTGTTATATGAAATTCTTATATTTAAAAAAAATAGAGCCAACTATTCTTAATTAAGTACTCTATTATCAGAATGCAGCTTGTCTGATTCCCTACAGCATGGATAATTATTGTAAGAAAATCTCTGGCAGAGGAATATTTTGTAGCTACAATGAAATTAGGACACGTATAGGTATCTGGGAAAGAATCTGTTCATAAACACATACTGAGAAACACAGTAGGAAACATCCCCTGGATAGACAGCATGGTATGAAAAGAATGAAGAACAAGGCAAGTAAGAGGAAAAATGACAGCGGAGAGGAATCAATTTGTGTGGTGGGTGCCTATGAACAGAACTGGACCAAATCATTCCTCAACAGCCCTTAGGGCCACATTTAGTTATGTCAGCAGAAGTGAAACCTGTCAACATGCAATTTTGGAAAATCAGATCTTTCATTTACCCAGAGCCCCCCTGTGTTAGCAGAGGGGTTTCAAGCTTTCTCAAATTATTTGCCAGCTTGTCTCAGCCCTGACCTGAACGAGCCAGCTTCAGAGGCAAGGATGTTGTTTATTTGCCATGGTACCACTTCAAGCCTTGGTGCCAAGGCTGTGACTGACAAAGCAGCCGTGGTGCTGGAAGTGTTTGTCACCAAGGTGTCAGCCAGCTGGGAGCTGGACTGAGACCAGCACCTCATTTCCCAGAGGTCAGAGAGGGGCTGACAAGTGGTAATAACTTTCAGTCACTACAGATGTGTGCCACGGTTGAGCCAGTAGCCTCCTGCTTTCAGTCTCAAGCTCAGTATCTCATTACAGATCCCTTTGTTATCCCATTTGAACCAATCCCAAAGTTTTCCAGCTGCTTGTTACTTCTTTCATTGCTTTCTGTACTTACTGATGTCTCATTTCAAATGCTGCACTCGGGGGCTGTTTGTGTGACTCGTTTTTCTGGTTCAGTACACAAGATCTATGATCTCTGCACTTCCCTTCCCTATAAACCTTTAGCAGGTAGAAAGGATTCAAAAGGTTGCACTTACCCTGTAAAGCACCAGTGCAATGTGTCACGGTCCTTTTAAGTTTAGCACTGGAAGAGGTGCACTTTAGCATAATTACCTTGCCTATAGCAGCCCAATAAACCAGGGAATTATTGCTGTACTGTGAGGTGCATCCTAAGGGAGAAGTAAATACCCTGAGGTCTGGATCTGATATACTACTGACTGTAGTAGGATGCAATTAGTCCTTTCAATAACAAATGTTACTAATGGTGACACTTCATCTGTTTCAGGCACTCATAAATGCATAACAAAGGCAGAATTTTCATAGCCTCCCCACGCGCCTCGTCTTGCACTTTGTCATCAGAAGGGTTAGGGTTGAGTTCTTTTTAATGAAAAAGAAATTATTTTTCACTTTTTATTGGACTAATTGAATTTGCAGAAAGACTCCAATACATTTTTTTGTTCTTGATATATTATTAAGTAAAGTCATACGGCAGAATGGATGAAAAGACATTCGAGTATTTGAAATATGATCATAAAAGACAGCCTTTCATGCACTTAATTAAACTGCTGTCTTTAATTTTAAATGCATTATTTCCACAAGGGACTGATAATGTCTTATGTGCTGCCCTTCTTATCTTTCTCTGAAGTCAGTGATATTAAAATCTGCCTTTTGAAATTAAGAAGCCAACAGCATTATGAATGTACTGTTATTTTGTCAAATGCAGATATGGCTGCATTTTCTCTGCCATGCTAATGTTTCCCTATCTTTGGGTGGCTTGTGGGCCATTCAACTCTTACACACAAATAGAGAGAAGGGAAATTGCTTCTGTCCATTTCAGTGACTTTTTTTCTGGGTGGTTTGTTGATAATGATTTTAAAAAAAAACTTCTGCTGATTTATGAAGACCTCCAAAAGAGAAATAAGCAAATATCAAGGTCCTAAACTGACACTTGTTACACACATGTCTTATAAAATACAACAAAAGATGAATCAAGGCAAAATGGATAAAGCATACCCATTGGGAATATATGACTTTTATAAATTTGAGTAGTGTTATGTCTGTGAAATAACCCCAAAATCCCATGATCTCCAGACAGTTTTGGATTTGAAATGAAGGATTTCCATATCACATTTTAATTCTGAAATAGAATTTCTCTTAATTTGTAATGTAAAACACTGCAGCTGAGAGAAGAATTAATAAGTAAAACAAGACACCAAAGGCTCTGTTCAACAACCCCTAGGAGCAGCTTTTCCAAAAGACCTCACTCAGCTCTCAGCTTCCACTTTTGTCACTGGACTGAACTGGCCTTCTTTTTTTTTTTTTGACTTTTATGTGCCTTTAAACCTTTATGTGCCTTTAGAACCACTTGGGACAGAGATAATTCCAAGCTCCTGCTAAGGCTCCCATAGATGGCATAGGTGTGAACATACTACAACAAACATGGGAATGAAACAAGCATTGGTCACGTGTGAAAAAGCCACTAAAAGAGAGACAGAAGGATGACTAATTCCAAACTGGAATAACATGGAGGCTTGGTATTCAACCCTGATTTTAATAACCTAGAGAAAGATTAAAACATTAGCAAAAATCTTCAACAGGACTGAAATGTAAGACCTTTCCAGTTAGTTAAGGTCTGTGGGAACTTTGGAACTTTGATCAGCAACACTAAAAAAGTACAGAACTATCTTAGAACAGGCTGCAATCAAAAAAGTCTGGGTCAGGATTAGTAATTTCTAGAGATCCTGGTAAGAGGCTGCATACAAAGGTTATAATAGCAGTCTCCAGGTAGGTAATAGCTGCTGCTGCTGTAAGATGCAACAAGGAATAAATAGACTTACAAAAGTAATCCTATTTCATGAATTAGAGAGAGCCACAGAATATGATGGGGTCTATTGTCTGGGAACTGGAATCTGTGATTCCAGGGCCTGTTACCAGGAGATACAGACTCTAAATTGGATTTAAGTGCTGTAAGAGTAAATGACCATGTTGTTACTTTTATTTTTAAAAATGTTTGAAAAGAAATATAATAGAAACACATAATTTGAACACTTGTCCACACTTGAATTTTAATGCAAAGCCATGCAGAATTGTATTAGAATTATCAATTTGAAGTCTTCAATTATAAGCCCTCTGTAGAAACACACAGCCAAGAAATTTGAAAGCTGGGATTCAGTTTTTGTCTAAAAAAATTCCTGTAGGAACCATGATGGCATTTGGACATCTAACTGTTCAAAAGACAGTGCCAGTCAGGTATTTAATTTCTTGAAAGATCCCAGTTATGCACAATGATAGCCATTGACTAAGATGACATTTCTCTTAAGTATCAAGACTTGCACAAATGGCATGTCTAACAAGCAATCATATGGTTGAATGGCTGATGATGCATTTAATCTGAGCATAACATTTTTATGGACATGAAGAGTCATTTCATGTTCCACTTTCTAGTTTTTCTACATAAATGCAGTGCTTTTGTGTACAGATTTCCAATATGGCTGAGCTGTGCTCCGTGAAATTAAAGACAGTATCTGGGCTACTTTGAAACTGAATTAAGACATTCCCAATCAGTACATTCAGAGAGCAACAGCTTTCATTTCTTTGAGATGACAGCAGAGTTAGGAATTGCCACACAGCAGGTGAGATTTTCTCATCTGCCTTGTACAATAATGAAGCCAAACACCCCTAAAAAGTCAGGGAAAGCTGATGACTTCATTTTTGATGGTGTCCAAAGGAAAACTCAGAGTGTGCCTGCACAGCATCCTCCTTTTGGGCATACTGCAAACACACCTGCACTTCTAACTTGTCATCCTAATGTTAGCAGCATAAAACACTGAGAGAAGGACCCAGACTGCATGAATAAGTCCAAGATGCTTCACTGCATCTTGTGCTGGCATTAAATCAGTCAATGCAGATGCTAATAAATATGGAGCCTCAAATCATTAATATGAAAGTTGGTTTTATCTGAAAGCATGACTTTAATGGAGCATTTTGAGTTCATACTTTTTTTCTATTTAACACCTTGTAAAGGAAATTCTGGGGGACACAACAGTGGCTTTGCTGGTGTCTGGGACACATTGTCCTACTGCTTGTTCTGCAGTGTCCTTCTCCACTCTCTGGGGAATCAGCAACAGAAAGAGTGGAAGAAACAATTTAGGCATTTCAGTGTTGGAATCACATTTATCATGTTTAGTTACTATATTCTACTCCAGGAACACAGCTGAGACTGAGGGAAGTTAGGAGGAGTTATTTATCTACACTGAATTGCCAGGGTGCACTTCCAGAAGCTGGTCAGAAACATTGTTCTAAATTGGTAGATATTTGCAAGATAAAGGAGTTGTTTAAATGCATCTCAAAGTGTAAAAGAAAGTCATGAAGATTCAATGCTTTACTTCCAGTTTTCCCTTTTCAGTTTGCAGCAAATCTCAAGATGAGCCTCAATAACCCTGATTACATTTTCCAAGCATTCAAAACCATATTCAGAATTTAGAAAATGTACAGATTTGGACATCTGAGAATATGGTGACTTTAGATTGTCCTTGAAAATGAAGATGCAAATTCCTTAAAGCAGTAGAAAGACTCTTAAGAACCTTCCCAATGTAAAACACTTGCTTGAACATTGCTGCTTAAAACATAAATCCTATTCTTCATCAACAGACCACCCAAAATCAAAGAATTAAGCTGATGTTGTCTATCCTTCCTCAAAATCTCTGAGTTCTGAAATTCTGAAAGCTACTTTGGAATAAATGAGATGTATCCTATATTTTTTTTTCTCCCTTAGAATTGGTTATTAAAATATTTTCATGTAGCATTTGAAAAATATTATAATCAATATAACTAGATATAATAGGAATATTTATTCAGGTGAAAAAAAAAATTCATTTAAATTACTTAGAACACCAACAAAAAATCCTCAAGAACTATTTTCCCTTTTACTTTGAATCTTTTTTTTTTTAGTTTGATACTTGACTTGATCTAAATTAGAACAAGTTGCACAAGGGAGAAAAAAGATTATCAAAGACAAAAAAATACATTTCCACATGCTGTGTGAAAATGAGCTTGGAATAAATCAGATGAAAGTCCATTTCCTGGTAAATAATATGATTTGTTTAGTGGCACAGCAAAGGAATAAAGCATTGATAATCAAGTAACAAGAAAAATGCCAGACACACAAATCATAAGGTGTTAAGACTGAGAGAAAAAGAGACTGCCTGTTTCCACTTATATTTAGAAAGTTCACTTAATGGTATCAAAAGCTGAATGTAGGAAATCTTTCCTATTTAGATCTCTAATGGTTTATATCTTGGTCATTACAAAGCAGCAATATTTATGTAAATGCCTTTATATAACAAAATCTAATTAGAAACAAATATGAAAAAAAAAAATAAATTGAATTTGAGCTATTATACTTCAGAGACCTTGGATTCTGGCAATATTTATCAAATTTCCAAAGAAGAAAACTCAACCATTCCAGAGAACCCAGCTGTCACACAGATCTAAGCCACAGAAGTGCTGGAAGCCAGAACAGATTTTGGGAAGAAAGGAGCATGAACTGTCCCTTTCCACATGCTCACTATGGATGGCAAAAAGACTCCTCTGCATATTTCTTCTTATTAAATTAAGCTTCCAGCACCATCAAATTAATACATATGATCTATGCCCTTCTATGCCATGATGCAGAAATTACAAGACCATTTAATTCCTAGAGCAAGCACTCTTATCCATTGCTGTATAGATTTCCTCTCAAGCTGGCAGAGCAGAAATTAATTTATTCTAAATTTTACTAGAATATTTATGGTTTACCATTTAGCAGAAGTTATTAATCCATTTATACTATCACGTCTATGAACCAGAATGCTCAATTCCCACTTTTTTGTCCTGCTTCTACTTTTTTTGCTGGCTACCAAAGTTACAGAGCCACAAAATGAGTGAACAATTATAGTACGAACAATTCTTCTTCATATTTGAGCAGGAAAAAAGCCTTTTAGAATGAAGGCTTGATAATTTCTGGCACAATTACCTTTTCTCTGAACCATAATGAGTAAAGCCTTATCTCTTAAAACTTCTATGAACTACATTTGAATCACATTCATATTGAGGTCAATTTGGAACAGCAGTGATGCCCACGGAATTTCTTTCACTTTTACTCCCATGGAACTGACTGTAACATGTAGAACCTCCCACCATCTCTCCTTGGAAATGCATTTTTTCACCAATTTCTCCATTTGCAGCATAACATCTGCCTAAAGGAGAATACATCAAGAGGATAAAGAATGGAAAGAGCATTCCAGAAGTTCCCAAAGTGTTTGGAGGGATCCATGCAGCCGGACTGCGCAGCACGTGGTGAAGCTAAGTAACGTTTTCTCTTTAAATTATTACACTTCAAATCTGGACTGAGATATAATGCTTCATGCTTTCTAATGATTCTGCTAGGAAAATATAAGCATATTTCTGTCTCCTTCCTCATGTGGGTCTGGTTTTTCCCTCCGTGTGCTGTTTTCCTAATCCAAATGTGGCAAAAATCCCATTGGGGCAGATGTACTCCATCTACAGTTTGTGTTGAAGCTGAACTACACTGATGGCTCCAGCCAAGTAAATGGAATCATGAGAGTGGGAAGATACCAAGATCTGGGTTTGCTGCTCAGATGCTGTCTTTGAAATCTGTGCTCATAAATTCCATCTGCTGCCATTCCCTAGAAAAGAGGTCCCAGATTTCTCATGAGTTGAAATTTCGGATGCAATTTCCCTCTGTATTGGCATATAGATATTTTCCCAAACTTATCAAATAGTCCCTTGAATGTTACAATCTTTCATTCATTCACTCAACTAATGTATGCAGATCCTATTTTTGAGTAATTACATTTCAAAAGAGCACAGCTCTTTCAGCATAACAAATTGCTCCTGACATGCGCCATCCGTCTTAAATACTGTTTTCAGCATTCTAATTTCTTTTTCTAATCATGAGTCTGTGATGACAAATTAAAACAATATTTTGTGTGCAATTCATATTTTACAGAAATTTAAAATGGCAAGAAAAGGATGAGCATTCAATTTATTTTCTTTTCTCAATTAATACAGCAATTAAGATAAGGGGTATAAAGCTGGCTTAATTGGGTTGCCATGGCAACTAATTGCCTGATTTCCTCAAAAATAGCATGTTTTAGGTGGAATCAATCTGTGGTAATGTAATTATGTCCATCAAGAAGCAAGAAGACAGGTTAGACACATGTAAGGAAAAGTTCTAATTGCAAATTGTTACACATCTCTCTCTCACTCCAGGCTTTTCTGGATGTTGTCTGTTGCTGTTTATTACTCATGGTACAGAATGATATTTTTTTTTTTCCTAATGATTAGGCAGGTTGAGACCTGCACAGTATCTGAGATTTGACATTGCTTGGGTGTCGTTCAGCTGGTCCTTGGAAAGAAGGCAAAAAAGTGAAAACCAGACAGACCCTTACTCAGTTCATCCTCATTTTGCTTGGCAATGGTGCTGCTCAGCTGGCTCATCAGGCATCTGCAGCTGCCTGCAGATACAGAAGCAATATCTAATTGTTTGGGGTTTGGTTTTGGGGTTTTATTTTTAAACACTGGTTGGTGTAGCTCGAGGCAAATGCTGAAATAACACCAATCTAGAATCACACCTTTTTAATGTCCTCTATAGCTCTTAACCTTTTCTCTGCTCAAATACAAATGCTGCATTAAATAGAGGTTACAGCTCCTGGACTTATTTCCTGCCCTCAGCCCTGTTGTTGGACACCTTGCCAGGGACTGGAGGCTGCTGTGCAAATGCTCAAAGTGTCACCCACTTTGGGCTGGGGATGTCACATGGGGACCAAAGCACCTTCAGAAAAGATAACAGCTGTTTCTCACTCACACACTGGTGCTGCATGAAGCAGTGCTGTGATTTAGTGCCTTCAAAGCTACATCATTTAACATTCTGAACACTTAACTCCATCTCTAAGTATCTTTAACATCTGGAAGAGATGATGGATTTTAATGGCATTTATCCTCCTCTATGTTTAACGTAGGAAAAGTACTTATTTTCCCAAGTTTTGTCTCAGTAGTTCCCTGGTGATGAAAATAGGAGGGGAGGAAGGAGATGCTCTGATGCTGGAGGAGAGGATTTGCCTCTGGGAGAACTTTGCACGGGTGGGATGCCACCAGAAAAGTGCAGGTGATGACTGCATTTAACCAAAGCAGCAAGACTGGGTCCCAGTGTTTCAGCACTCCTCACCACCACCTGACAAGGTGTGTTTTCCTCTGTCAGGAAAATAAGAAGTTTTTCTTCTCAAGAGGTAGAAAAAGTCCCCACGATGGGGATGTTGATCAAGGTATCCTGAACCTCCACAATAACATCAGTGATTATTGCCTAGCTGAGGTAAATATGGATGTATTTTATTATTCATACCTCCTAAGACAAAGGGAGAAAGCAATTAGAGCTTTTTTAGAGTTCAGATATTTTTTAGCTTCACCTCCAAAATTTTCATGGTTTTCTCCTCCTTTGTTTTTTCTAAATTGTGACTCAGGCTCTCAGAATACAGAGGGGGAAAAGGCCACTCCTGGAGAGGTTTTAGCATAACTGACATTATGAGAAAAACATGCAGGTAGTTGGTTTTGTGAGAATCACCCCAAATACTCCAGTGTGTAATAGAAGCTGTAGAATAACACCAGAGCATGGGCATGCAGGAAATCTGGAAGGTCTGTTCCAAGCATGTCTGTATTTGCCATCTGTGTGTTTTACTCCCCGAAATTGCACACTTGTGATATTGCATCAGTTCTAGAGATTAGAATGCTAAATTCAGGAAATGAAACTATCACCATTATTGGCAGTTTTATTAATCAAATGAAACCTCTGCTGTTTTCCCAGGTTGCATAAACCTGACTTTGTCCCATTATGAGCTCATTCTCAGATTAAACACAGTTCCTGACAGTTTAATATGTTAACTCTGCTTCATGATATTTCCTACCAGTGTTTAATTTCTTCCTTAATAGACCAGAGGCCCCATGTCCACAGAGGTCTTTAATAAAAAGTTTTAAATTCTGAAGACATTACCTTGACCTTTACTGAAATCAAAAGTACAGAGAAAATTAGGATATTCATTCAAAATCCTTTTTAAAGTGAAATTTCCCCCAATAAAAGGTCAGACTTTATTACCTGTAAAATTAATACTGTGTCAATCAAATTTGCTTCAATTATGTTTGGGAAGGGACAAGAACTGTTTGGATAAGAAATTGCATAATTCATATTTAACAACCTTTCTCTGCAGTTAATTTGATAATGCTGAAAAATAATATAATGAAGTTGAAAAGTAATATTGTAAACAGCTTAATTATTTCCAGTAGGACTGTTTTCCCCAGTCCATTCATAGTTACTGCCCTACTGGTAAAGAATACTTATGTGATTTACTGAAAAAAAAAAAAAAGATAAATAAGTGATGGATTTAATATAAAGAATTACCAAGCATGAAGCTCCTGGTTTGACTTCTGAGAGAAATCTTCAGCATTAAATAAGAAAAAATGCCCTGGCACTGAAGCATCACACCACAAAGCCAGTGCCTGCTGAATCCAGTGACAGATTCTCTGTTAATATCAGTGAAAGGGGAGGAAAAAAGTATCACTGTGGGTTTTGTTTTCAGCTGTCTTCACTCTTCACCAGAGGACAGCAAGTGAAGGTAAGGTCATTTGAAAAAGAGGTAATCATGGAACAGGATGGGACAAAAAAATCTTTTCTGTAGTTCTGTAAACTCTATATGCCACAAATACTGACAGAGAACACTATGCTTATGCACTGCCTTAGTGTATATCTAAAGTCTTATAGCAAGGTCTAAGGTCCAAGGTTTTGTTTGATTTTGGAACCTCATTTTTTAACAAATATTATTAAAAATTAGTGCCCAACTCACAGCCCTCTTTCCTGATAAGCATCCTGGTTGCAAACCCTTACTCTGACAATTAGCAGTGGTTTAACACTGCTGAACTCCTCCTGGTGCTGCTGGAAACTGAGCCTGGGGGAAGGTTGTAGGGTTGGGTGTAGTTGATGTGGCCTCTAGCTGAGCAGCCTCGAGGTCTCTCCATCACCAGTATAGTGCTGGGCCTGGACTGGGATGCCCTCTGTGCTTTTGGAGCTGTGTTGGGTGCCAGGTCACACAGTTCCTCTGTGCAGTGGGACCTCACCTGAGCTCTTCTGTGCTCCTTAGTTAAGGAAAGGAAAGTCTCAGGCAGCTCAGGCTTCCCCGTGCATGTGCCAGCACATCTCAGATTTGATTTAGAGAAGAGATGATAGGCCAAAGGAAAGAATAACCTACATTGAGTGTTTTCAAAAAAAGTATCTCTGATTAAGTATGGAGGTTTTTTTTCTGCTAGTCCAGAAGTCTGTTAGCCCAGGCAAATGACTTGGGCTATTGGAAAGCCTCTGAGTTTTCCATTTACCACCCTATCTCATTTGGCAATCCTTAATCCTGCCTTTGGCTGCCCTCTCACATAAAAATCCTTCCCCTATCCACTGGCATTACTTAGACTACACTTGCTAACCTAAAATAATAGATCTGCAGTTTGTGGACAATGCTGTTTTAAAGAACATGCATGAAGTTACATTCAATCCGATTTTTTTTTTTCCTTATTAAGTTAACATAACCATCTTTTAAAGTCCTGCAAGAGTTCTCTATTCATTTCATGTTATTCTACCACAATTTGGCTTGTCATCTACTGTAATAGCCCTTTTCAAGACAGACATTAGGCTTGGAAAATGAAGTGGGTTTCACAGCTTTGCTCGTTAGCATTAGCAGTGGCCTGGAAATAAGTTGGGGAACCTTCCAGGATATTCTCAGTCCCATCCAAAACTGCAGGGGAAAAGGCAGCCCCCCAAAAAACTACCCACTGAAATAAATGATAAAACTTCCTGGGCTGCTTTAGCCTCAGGCAGCACCCAGATAACTGAATGGCTGCCCCATCAGGACCTGCCTGATGCAGAATTGTGTCCCCAGCATCCCCCAGCACTGCTCTGCTGGCCCCCTGTGACCAGAGGGGACAATCTGGGTGTGACTGAAGATGAGGCTGGGGTTGCAGATGAACTTCTGCTCCTCTCAAGTCCCACAAATTCCATTCTTATATATTTATACACACCAGCAGATAATTTTTCCAGTTCCCAACCTGCATGTTTCACAAGCTGTTTGGTAATTTATCCAGGGGTGATCCAAACCACAAGGTTAACATCAGCTATTTACATTCTGCTTTTTATTGCTACTTGCACACGTGGCTGAGCTACACAGAGTGAAGGAATACAGTACTCCTGAATGATCATTATTAACACCTTAGCATGGCAGTACTAAATGCACACATGTGGTTTCTAATTACTTTGTTTAACAAAGTCAATCATGGTGGAGTGGATTTGCTCCTGTGGTCACACAGCTACAAATAAACACAGTAACAGCCACTTGAATCAGATGCTGACTCTACCCCAACTGAACAAGATTCCTTTAGCCCATGTTACAGATCTTCTCTTGAGCTGCTGTTCAGCAGAGACAGACACCTTTCCCTTGTCTTGTTTTTCCAGAATGAAAAATAAATCTGGGAATTAAGAGGAGTCACCCAGCAGTGAGGTTCTTGGCTTAGGATAGATAAACAATCCATGTTCCTGCCATAAGCTCAACATCCAGCTTGAACTCAAAAATCAACTTTCATCCACACTGGTATCCAGGGCTGGAAATATCCTCCTCCTTCTATCTGTTGTCTTCAAGGATATTTGACTCCACTTTTACATCATATGCAACTTTCCCTCTTGATAATCCCCCAATAATATTATCCTAAATTTTTACTTTCATTGAAAGATTTTCCTTCCCAGTGAACCAGATTTTAAGATCCATTTTAAACATACTTATCCAATAGCAAGTAAAAGACAGAAATAAGTTTAGCTCTACATTTTTTTCCTGGAAATTTTCTAAGAAAAATATGTATATGAATATCTAAGTAAATCACCATCTCAGCAGAATTTTCTTTCATACTTAAGCAATATTTTCTTTTTCCTGTCAGGGCCTGCAAATGTTCCCTGAATCTTGTGGTTACAAAAATGTAGAATTATTCTCCTAAAAAGAACATTTTACAATTCATCACCAGGGCTAAACCAGCTGCAGACATGGAAAAGCATTAGCATATGAACTGTTATACTACAGAGAAATCTTTTATTTATATTGTGCCTTTAGCTGTGGAGATTTGGAATGTTCAGGATTTTCTCTTTCCTCCTCTGCTCCAAAGCCATTCCATTCACTGAGTTTTCACTAAATAGGTTAAGTTTGATTGTATTTGACAGAAAGAACTTTAATCCACAAAATATGGAAAAAAATATTACAGTTTAACAAGGATTTTTACTCATGTTTTTATTGTCTCTGTCATTGTATTGAGCAGAATAGAATTCAGCATTACCAGGGATGAGTTGTTATTGGTATTTAGGTGCCTTAGGCTTACTGACTGCTCAAATATTATGAAGAAATTAAGCCTGATAAAAGTGACTTATTTCTTTCCAAGAACACTGATAGACTATGCATCTAGCATTAAAATCTCAGTGTAAAAATAAATGTGAGTCAGACCCTTAAATCAAAGCTGACATTTTAAGTGAATTCCTCTAAATTCTCTTTGTCACAATGACCTCTAAAACCTTTAGGTGGCCACCTTGCCAAGTGCTGAAGCACAAGCTTTACATGAGCACCTTTCAGAGCAATCTCAGGCAGGGAAAAAAGTCTTATACTGTAATGAATGTGATCAGGAATAGTCACTCACCACTGTCTATTGCCAGGAAGAGAGCAGTGTACACGTTGTTCTGGACGTAGGGAGATTCCCGATCCAGGACTGCAGTGGTGCCAATGGTACCATTGGTAGGGTTGATTTCTAGCCAGCCTGCTGGATCCTTGTAAACAGAATACCTAGAGAAAAATATGGAATTTGTTAACAAATAAAACATAAAAACCAAAAATAAGACATAAAAAACGTTACTGCAAGTGATATTTTTTGTACTCGTTGGCTTCACGGGCTGGATCTCTTAAAGTATTGATTTCAACCATGTCCTTTGAGATAGTTCAGTCTTGTTAGGCTTACCTGAGAAATGGAGATACAAAGAGAGGTCTGAGTTTAATTTCTTTGGACAGGTATATCCCAAAGATTTGTACATTATGTAGGATCTGTTTCCTTCTGCTAAAGTACCTGAACACTTTCAATGGATCACTGCATCAACACTGGTATTTATGGACTTCATGAATCCTCTCATAGTCCTCCTTTTCCCAGACTCAAAATTCCGGCCGGACCAGGAATTATATTTTTATTTTATTTTTGGAGTTCTTAATTTTTTTCTTACAAATAGTGGACTTTGGACAAGGCTGAAAATCTATTAAATTGTGGGGTATGGTAGCAAAAAGAGTTAAACTGGTAATTCAGTAGTTCTAGCAGGAGCTGGGGATATGCAGCCCAGGTTCACATCCATTTGTTCTGCAGTCTGTGATCCATAGTTTTCTGCCCCTGGTTTCAAATACGTGCTCAGAATCCTGGATTAATTCAACCACATACATGTTGTCTAAAGAAAGATTTGAAAAGATCTCTCAAACTCCCTAATATGAAAAGTCACTGTTGTGCTTTCTTTGCATTAATCAGCACAAATATTTACACCCTGATGGAAATGCTTAGAGAGATTGTGGAGTTTATGCTTGAGGAACTGCCCTACTTGCCTGAAGTAATAAACATAAGAATGTTCATGATTAGGCCCTAATTCTCTACTAAAATACATTAAGTAATATAACAACACAAAGCTGAATTCCCTGGTACCAATTCCCACTCCAATGAAATGTGTTAATATTTTAAACCACCAGTGCAATCATATAATCAATACTTAGTATAATAACCTGTTCATTTTTTTTTTAGTAGTGAATTGTTATAGACCATAAACAGCCATACAATCTTCTATAGACATTTTAAATTATAAATAATTGACATGAAACCTGTTATTGTTTAATGAGTGTGTGCCTAACCAGTGCCTTACAGTGGCATTCATCTGAAAGGAGTCTTATGTGGTAATGATGCCAAAAATAATCAGGACAACTATTTTTAGAAGGAGTAATGAAAAATAAAAAATTGTTAGGGGGTAAAAAAAGTAAAAATAAATAAAAGGGCAGTTGGTAGAAAAGGAAAGAATAAGTTACAGGCCAACAGAGATAGAGATAGTCTCACTGAATGCTTATTTCAGAGCTGTCAGATGTCCAAGATGGCCTTTAGCAGAATTCAGGCAGCAGATTTTGCTGTGTTTGAGCAGTGGACCTGATCATAGGCTGAAGGTAAAAGAAAAACCAAAAGGAAATGACTTGGGGCATGGCTTAAGTTTAAATTCCATCATTAAAAGACTTAACTGAGAAGTGGAACTCTGCTGTCCCTCAGCTCAGGAACTTCCCCTCCACCATTTCAAACACTGCCAGGTGTTAATCAAAGATGGGGTTTTGCCTGGGAATAATAAACCTGGGGCACAGACATCATACTATTCAGCAGGAAGAAGACTTAATTGTTAAAAAAGGTAAATTTCCAGGCCAAACTGCTTTCC